>NC_143407.1:17455370-17770581 GCF_052110815.1 Crocodylus siamensis | reverse complement strand
TGAAACTCCAAAATAGATTTAGCCAAATTGAAATGGAGCAGTGATCCAAAACACCAAAATGAATTTCTGTTCCTCCAAAATGGCTGAATCCAAATTGGAAATGAAACAGCCATTTCACACGGCCCTAATAGCTACTTCTTGATCATCCCTGACCAATGATTATCTAACTGCAAGGCAAACTATACGAGGAAAGTCTGAAGGACCTGGGCCTCTTTAGCCTAAAGAAGAGAAGGTTGAGAGGGAACTTGATAGCAGTTTACCACTATATCAGAGGAGTGCATCAAACGCAGTGAACAACTGTTCACTAGGGCACTCCCAGGGAAGACCAGGACCAATGGATACAAACTTCTGGAAGGCCCCTTCAGGCTCAATACCAGGAAAAACTCCTTCACAGTCAGGGTGTCCAGATTGGAATAAACTCTCTCCAGAGGTGGTGCATTCACCTACCCTGGAGGTTTTCAAGAGGAGATTAGACAGTCACCTGGCTGGGGTCACCTAACCCTAGTTGTCTTCCTGCCTAGAGCGGGGCTGGACCCAAAGATGTGCAGGGTCCCTTCCAGCCCTTAACAGTCTATGAAGTTCTTGAACACCTCCAGTGATGGAGATTCTACAACTTCCCTTGGCAGTCTATTCCACTGCCTCACTGTACTAACAGTGAAGAATTTTTTCCTGTTATTCAGTCTAACCCTAACTTTGCTACAACTTCAAACCACTGGTCTGTGTTCTGCTGTCTGCAGCAAAAGGTGTTCTCCCTCTTAGTTATTGAATAGGGCCTCTGGTCAACTCAAGTGTTGGAGCCTAACAACAGGGTGAGAATGCTTTAGGTATTCTATTTTGATATGTGGATGCATTGTTACATTGTAATGTGCTCCAGTACAGTCATTCCAAGGCAAGGTGTAGTAGTACAGTTATTATCTAATATTGGCAGATCTGTGAAGGAGATGTAGGATGTTTGGGTTTTATCCTTGCTACACTTAAGTAAAATTTCCTTATGCACTGCAACAAAGAGAATCCCTAAGATTCATAGATGCTAGGGTCAGAAAGGACATCAACAGATCATTGAGTCCAACCCTCTGCCTAGGCAGGAAAGAGTGCTGGGTCAGCCAGATGCCTATCCAGCTTCCTCATAAAGAACTACAAGGTAGGGGAGAGCACCACCTCCTTTCCAAGTTTTGGCCACCCTTACTGTGAAGAAGTTTTTCCTGATCTCTAGCCTAAATCTGCTCTCTGTCAGTTTGTGACGATTGTTCTTTGTTACCCCAAGAGGCGCCCTGGTGAACAGAGCATCTCCCATCCCTTGTTGCATCCCCCTAATGAATTTTGTAGGCAGCCACAAGATCACCTCTCAGCCTTCTCTTGCAGAGGCTGAAGAAGTTCAGGTCCCTCAGTCTCTCCTCACAGGGCTTGTTCTGTAAGCCCCTAACCGTATGAGTGGCCTTACTCTGGACCCTCTCAAGTCTTTCAGCATCCTTCTTGAAGTACGGTGCCCAAAACTGGATGCAGTACTCCAACTGTAGTTTGACCAATGCTGCATAGAGGGGAAGTATCACCTTTTTGGTTCTATTTGTCATGCGTCTGTGATAAAGTGTGGTTGGGTTTGCTGAAGATTTCTTCCACTACGACTCTGAGATCCCTTTCTGCTTCTGTGCTGCTGAGAGGGAGACTTCCCAGCCAGTAGGTGTGCTGGATATTTTTGTGGCCTAGGTGCAGCACTCTGCACTTGTTATACTGCATCCTATTGTGTACTGCCCACTTTTCCAACCTGTCCAGGTCTGTCTGCAATCATTCCCTACCCTCCAGAGTGTGCATTTCACCCCGCAATTTAGTACCGTCCGCAAACTTCGACAGAGTACACTTCACACCCACGTCCGAGTCACTGATGAAGATATTGAAGAGTACAGGTCCAAGGACTGAACCCTGCAGGACCCCACTACCTACATCCTTCCAGGTTGATAATGACCCATCTACTACTGCTCTCTGGGTGTGGCCGCTAAACCAATTTGCCACCCACCAGACCATGTTTATTTATGAGAATGGGATGAGATACCATATCGAAAGCCTTGCTAAAATCCAAGAAAATGACATCTATTCCTGTATCTAAGCATTTTGTGACCCTGTCATAAAACGAAACCAGATTGGTCAGGCATGATCTACCTGCTCCGAATCCATGCTGGTTTCCCTGCTGCATTATTTTTCCTGCTGGACTCCCACAAATACGATCCTTCATAATTTTTTCAAAGACCTTTCCAAGGATGGAGGTGAGACTGACTGGCCTATAATTACTTGGATACGCCTTCCTCCCCTTCTTGAAAATAAGGACCACGTTGGCCTTTTTCCAGTCCTCCAGGACATTGACCTGAGCGCCACGAGCACTCAAACAGCCATGCTAGTGGTTCTGCTATGACACAAGCCAATTCCTTCAGTATTTTTGGATGCAGCTCATCCGGGCCTGCTGACTTGAACACATCCAGTCCATCCAAATGACTCTGCATCAAGTCAGCGTTGACAGTTAATGGGCTGGTGTCCCTCTGATGCCCATCTAAGAACCCATTAGAAGACTTATCTTGACCTCTGTTCAGACATACTGAGGCAAAAAAGTCATTGAATAGCTCAGCCTTATCCCCCGTCTGTCACTAATTGCTCCTTCTTGTTCAATAGGGGTCCTATGCTGCCCTGCACCTTCCTTTTACTCCCTATATACCTAAAAAAAAAAAAAAAAAAAAAAAAGACTGTTTGTTATTTTAATTTGTGTTGCCAGCCTCAGCTCTGTTGTTGCTTTGGCTTTTCTAACTGCCTCCTTGCAAGTGCAGGCCAAGTTTATGCACTTCCCCCTGCTTCCACTGCCTATATGCCTGCCTTTTTTTCCTTAGGCTTCCCTGGATTTTCCTGTTTAAGCAAGGAAGTTTTTTGGCTCCTTTCCCTCTTTTCCCTTGTACTGGGATACTCTCCCTCTTCACCCGAAGGATTGCTTCCTTTAGGAATGACCACTCTTCCTGGACTCCCATCTTGCCAATACTCTTATCCTGCAGTGCATCATTGACTAGACTCCTAAGCACACTGAAGTTATCCTTCCTAAAGTCAAGCACTTCTACCCTATGTCATATGGTGAATTCAGTTGATTGGTGGTCACTGTCCCCAAGGTGACCATGAGAACCTGGTAGGGGAGCTACAGATTTCCCCTGTAGCCAACACCAAGTCCAGTAAGGCATTCCCCCTAGTGGGACTATATACCTCCTGCATTAGGTGAAGGTCCTGCATGCAGGTTAAGAACCAATGGGAACAGTTGGATTTGGCTGACTGCTCCTCCCAGCAGATGTCAGGGTAGTTTAGGTCCCCCATGACAACCACGTCCCTAGACTGTACAGCCTCTGAGAGCTGCCTCAGAAATACCAATTCTAGCTTTTCCTCTTGGTGTGGTGTTGGTGTTCTGTAGCAGACCCCACCCCCGCACCAAATCTTTGTCCCCTCGACCTCTATGTATCCTAACCCACAATGCCTCAGTTTTCTCTTCCTTTGATCCCATTTTGATTAGGGTAGATGTGTAATGCTCCTATACATAGAGAGCAACCCCGCCCCCTTTCCTTCCTACTCTGTACCTTCTGTACAACCTGTGGCCCTCAATGTGTACCCAGTCATGGGTAGGTTCCTACTAGGTTTCCATTAGCCCCACTAAATCAAAGTTATTATCTGCAAGTAGGCGTGCGAGTTCTTCCTGTTTCTTCCCCACTAGGAAGGGAAATCTAGTGTAGGAAAGGTCTTATTGATATGGTTCTGGTTGTTCATTTTTAAGCAGGACACTATGGGCACCCAGTGACAAAAATAGACTTTCAGTTTTGGCTGTGATATTCCCGAGGACAATTTGGGATGATTGCTGAGGAAGGGAAGGAAGCACAATTTCCCCAAGGCTAGTCAGAAATCTGATATTCCTCCAAATATTAGGTATAAACTCTTCCCCTCAGTCCTCAGAATTTTCTCAGGAAAGGCACTAAATACCAAAGGGGAGAGGAACTGTGTAGTTGTCTTGCTTGGGTTATGGGCTGTTTGGGTCAGGGACCACTTTGTTTTGTGCCTGTGTAGAGCCCTGGCATCCTACCTTCTAACTGGGACTGATAGGCACTCCTCAAATGGAAATAGAAAAAGTACTTGCCATAGATATTTTTAAAAGAGCTATACATCTAGAAAGAGCTGTAACATCAGGGTTAGGGTGTACTTGAAACTAGCAAATTCATGAATGTGGTCATTTCATGAATTTTAGGACTCCAATCGGCAAGCAATAGTGTATCACCAGACTAGCAGTACAGTTGAATTATTTAATGTGTTTATGTCTAGAAGGACCACTGAAGTAGCACTAAAGTAAATTTGCTTTATTTCTCTATGTTTACATTATGTTGTTTGATTGCTGTCTCCCCTGGGCTCCTTGTGAAGATTATCTCAGGAGCCCATCCTAGTGAGTAAAACTGTCAATAAATATTTGTTGCTTTTAGCTTTGTAAAGTCTTGGATACAGAGGCTTACTCTTAGTCCAGCTCATATGCTGTACCGGGGTGAGCAAAATATGGTCCATGGGCAGCGGGTCTGATCCCCTGGCCCAGGCACAGTCCAGCCATGGCACATTCTGCCACCAACTGAGCTGTAGCAGGGCTGGGGCAGCTCCGCAGCTGGACTGCCTTTCTAGGCAGCCCAGGTGACAAGTGGCTCCTTCCGGCTGCTGCTGCCACCACCAGTCCCAGTCCCGCAGTACCAGTGGAGACCCACGCTGCACAGCCCTGACCCTGTGTGCCCTGTGCCTGGTCCAGGCTCATCTGCTCAGGCTCAGCAGTGCAGGACAGAATCTGCTGCTCAGTGTGGAATAAAAACAGCCCCTCCCTCAGTGCTGCCAGTGCTTCCTGGTGTAGCCTCCTAGAGCCTGCACCATGCTGGGCTGCCCTTCATCTGCTCCAAGCTGCCACTGCTGGCCCATGGGGCAGCTCAGAGGCAGCAGTGACAGTAGCATAGATGCAGGGCAGCCCTGTGCAGACTCCAGGTAGCTGCAGCAGAGAACTGCTGGGAGGGGGAGAAGCTGCCTTTACCCTGCACTAAGCAACAGTCACCACTCCCGAGCCTGGGCAGGAGAGCCTGGAGGATACTGGTGGCAGCGGGGTCAGTGCACTGGGGCGGTGTTGTACAGCACGGGTCCCTACTGGTAGTGTAGGGCTGGGGCCAGCGATGGCAGCAGCCAGGAGGAGCTGCCACCGTCCATGCTGCCTAGAAAGGCAGTGGAGCTGTGAAGATACCCCAGCCACACTGCATGCCCAGGGTGCAGCAGGATGTGCTATGGGTGGGTGGTGCAGGATGGGTTGGGTCAGGGCTGTGCCTGGGTTCCGGCTGATCTGCTCTGGCAGGGGTGAGTCTGGAGTGGGCATGGGGTGTGCTGGGACTGTGCGCTGCTGGCAGTGGCGGGGAGGTACCACAGGGTGTACAGGGGGTTGTGCTGCTGGGGCTCCCATACACGCCCCACCATACCTGGAAACCCTCCCCTGCAAACCCCACAGCCACACCATCCCCCACACACAATCCCACACCCCACAAACTGGCTGACCTCAGGAGTGGTGGGGCCATGACCGCGCAGGGCCAGGGGTTCCATGGAGCTGACAGGCCATGTGGCTGGTGGGGAGCTGCTCTGGGCTGGGGCCTGGATCTTGCAGTGGTGACGGCGTGGGCTGGAGCCAGGGCAGAGCTCTGGTCCGCTGCCCGCATGCCCTATACTTTCTGTTTGCCTCCCAAGTTGATGGACTCTAATTTTTTTAGTAAGACCTCGCTGCGCACCCCACTGCATATGACTGAAGCAGTGCCACTGCAGTATGGTTTGGTATGATAAGAAAGTGCTTTGGCAGCCCAAATAAAAATAATCCCCTTCCCCACCCAATGATATAATCATCTCTTCCACCTCCCTTCTTTCTTCTTTCATGTACATAATGGGGGTGGTGGGTGGGAAGGGAGTTATTTTCTGATTCTCCTTCTCAGCAACCATGTGAATTTAGTTGGGGTTTTATGGGACAGCTACATAGGGCACATTTCCATGCTAGTCATGAGCTCAGAGAAAAAGCTAGTTTACTACTAATCACCGTTCTTAAAATCGTTCTTTTCTTCATGCTTCAGGTGCTCTGTCCATCAATCAGTTTTGCTAAGAACTTCAGTTCTTCCACAAGAAATTAGTCTCCTTTTAAAGTGCCAGAATGTTACTATATATATTCTGTCTGAGCAGATATTTAAAGAATCATGTTGACACTAGCATTGTACAGGAAAAAATACCTCCTGTTTCTGAAAAGTGATAAATTAAGCCAGATGAGCCCATCCTAGGTGATTAGGTAATACGTTGTATTATTTAAAGTTTTTCATCTCTGGAAAATGAGATCCGAGAATCTGGACACTTACGTAATGCTGGATTCACAGTGCTCAGGTTCCAGTGATTCAAATAGAAATTCAGGGTGCCTAGGACCAAGACTGTATTTGGCCTCAAAGAACAACAAATATGAGTCATCTGGTTTCTTTTCAGTGAATCTGTCACAGGCTTATTTATGTCCCCAGTGGTGTCACTAACTCAGAACTTTTAATTTTTTTTACAATTGGTTGCAAGATGATATTATTTTGCCTACATTGTTCTTTGGGATCATGGCATTTGTTTCTTATATGCAGAAACCCTGCCAATTTTTTTGACATAATGCTTATTCTGGAAATTAGCTTGTTGTGTCTTGTCAAAGTAATGGGTCTGATTCTGTTCCCAGGAAGCTGAGTTCAGTGGAAACTGAATCAGACCTTACTTACTTTCAAGTTGTTGCAAAGTGAGTGTTTTCATAGGAAAGCTTCTAATGTGTTTACACTGAGTAGATTTCAGATCATCTAGTAACAAAGGAGGTCCTCACACAAAGAGGGACTAGGGGGTCTGCAAAAAAGTGATTGCCTGAGGCTGGGTGAAATTTGCTGTAGTTATTAAGGAGTCTTGTCATGTAGTTTGGCAAGTGCGGGTTATCAGCACCAGGAGACCTCTGATTGATTTCTAAAATATGGATCAATATAAAATACTCAACAAGAACTGGTTTAAGTCGGATGAATTCCATATTCTGTAAAGTATTTTACAGTGAGGGTTTCACTGGCTTGAAGGTAGGAATAATTTTTGTCATTTTTTCTAAACAGTAGCAGCAAAGCCATTTGAAGTCCTCAATCTTTCCTGTCCACTTTTTTTCAGAGAGATTACAGCCTCACAAACTAAACTACTCCCCCCCGCCCCGCTTCTTCTGAAGACGGAGGTACTACTTCCTCTTCAGTAGTTGAGCTGTGCTTTCCAAGGCTGGCAGGATTTACTGCCAGCTGTGGAATGAATAGGAAAAAAAAATTGTAGTGGTAAGGGAGGATGAAGAATTAAGAGGTGTATGATTGTAGTTTATGTAGCAGTCCTGGAGGGAGTGGTGCAGCTCTCAAGTGGCTGACTTTGTCCTGCCTCATGAAGAGCCCAGGATAAGGGGCATTGCAGTTATGTTTTAGGTAGATCTTAATAAAGTAAGTGAATAGGCAAGAAAAGAAGAAACTCTCTCATAAGGCTGATGTTACCTATCACATGTTCTGTTCTTTCTCCTACAACATTTTTGACCACTGATTGTACTTGTATGTTTTTCCTGTGTCACCACACGCATATCCAGGCAAGAATAAAAGATGTTGTACTGTACCTCCATTCTAAATTGTTGGGCCATTTACTAACCCACTGAATTGAGAATATTGTCAAACAGAAACAGTTTGGTAAAAGTCTGCTAGAATTCAGGCTCATTTACTTTGACTGTGCTGGAATTGGAAATAGTGATCTGTATATTCTCTTTATTGTAAGATGTGCAGACTGTTGAAATGACATGGCAAAAATGTGCTGTGGGAGCTTTTACTTCTAAAATACAAGGAAGCCAAGCAGCGAATCAAAACACATTTGGAGTATTTAGTCCTTGCAAACTGAAGCCAGAAGTTATGTCCCTGGGGAGTTCTAGGGAACATGGGAAAGAAAAAAAAATTACAAAGTAGCGGTGCACTGATACATCAGTCCAAATTGTATCGGCACTGATAAAAGGAAAACTGACATTATCAGCAATTGGATTTTTTTGGCTGATGTGGCCGATAATGTATCTGATAAATGCCACGTGCGTGAGCGCAGCTGCAGCGTGCACATGGCCAGGAGTGCAGCCTGGCACCTTGGAGAGCAGCGTCTGACCGGTAAGTCTGTTGAAGGGCGGGGAAGGCCGATCAAGGACCCTGCAGTGAAGCAAAGACTGGGGCTGGGTCAGGGGCAGGTGCAGGTGCTGCCCAGCCAGGGTGGGGCATGGGAGGGGGGTGGGCAGCTCCCACTTCTACACACTCCCCCAGGGGACGTCTGGGGGGCATGTGCCCCTTGGATTTGTCCGCAGGATGAAAGCGGGCTGCTGGCTGGGGTTCGGGGCAGTGCCAGGCTCTTCCTGATAGGAGGGGTTGGCTGGGGCTGCACTTGGGGCAGGCAGCAGTGGTGCAGAGAGGGGGGGCTACAGGGTGGGCTACAGCCACGGTAGAATTCACCATGGCCCAGCCCCCCCACCCCGCCTGAAGAGCCTGGTGCTACTGTGACCCTAGCTCGCAGCAGGCAGCCCACCCTTACCTTGTGCACAGATTAAGAGAGGGCATGCCTCCCCATGGTGTATGCGCGGCCCTCCCCCCTATGTCCCTCGGACAAGTCACTCGCTGCTCTGTCCCATGCCTCACTCTGGATTTGTATCAGCTGATATGGCTCATTAATAATCAGCCATTGATTGGTATCAGCCCAAACATTTTTTATTGGTGCACCCCTATTACAAAGTCAGTTGAAACTGCTATATTATGGTATATCGCTAGCTGAGAGATCTAATATAAAGTAACTACTTATAGTTAAGTAATGGGTAGAGCCCTTGAGGGGATCTGGTATGCACACAGTCTTACTCTCTATTTCCATTACTTGAGGATGGACTGAAGAATATGTTGATCATTCACAGCTGATGTAAAAAAATCAGAGGATGGCAGTGAAAGGTTAGCAAAAGAAAATCTGAGAAAAGAGCAAAAACACAGGATTGGCGAGAGCAGGCTAGAGATCATGACAGAGGTTGCTGATTTCTGCAGCATACAAAGGGGACACGGATTAGCTGTCCTCATTACCTGGCTAGAACAGAACTAAAGTTAAAGGGCTTATATTGCAGGAGTTAATATAGTTTGAATATTGAAAAAATTCTTTAACTCTTCACAGTTCAGCAGATGGAAGAGGCTGTGGTATCACCAGCACTGGAGAGATTTAGAGTGGAGAATATACACCCATGTATGATGGATGGTTCTGGGTGACTGAATCAATCTGATCAGAGGGCAGGGGTTGTGTGTTATACCTACTCTATAAACCTTCCTTCCAAGTGAAGAGAATCTCATACTGATGCATGAACCTAGAAGTAGTTGGTTCTTTTCCAAGATCTCCTGACCCAAAGCTGCATATCACCTTCTTACTCTTCCTACAAGAACTGGACTTTGCTCCTTTTAAAGCCACTTAGTCCTGCTCTCTGCACTGGTCAGAGCAGGTCATTCTAGCCCAGGTGACCTAGGTTAGTGTTTGGTTCTGTCAAGTTGAAATTCTGGCTTTTGGTGGTGTTTCAGATTTTGACCGCTTCTAGTGTAGGTCGAACCTCAGAGTTGTTATTTTTTGTGCCATTAAGTTACAACTTGTGGTGGTTACTTGTTTTTTAAAACGGTATGGGATAGAGCTATCACTATACTTACCTATGCTTATCACTGGTACTGGGACCAACAGTTCTGAGAATACAAAATGTGAGGGAAGGATATCACTTTTCCAGGACCTGTAGTCATGAGTCCCTTTCTGCCCCAGAAGGACTTCCTAATGAGTGGACATGTCTACACGAGATGCTTTAGTGCACAGTAGACTAATTGACTACACAGTAGTGTCACCATTTACATGTGCAGACACCTACTGTGCAGTCAAATTAGTCTATTGTGCAATTAATTTGCTGCCTGCAAACAAAGGTAGAAAATTAACAGCACTGTAGTAACAGTGCAGTACTGCATGTGTAGATGCCAGCTAGAAGCTAATTTGCTTCCAGCTCTTTTTCTGCCCCATCCTGGCCTTTAAAATTCTGCTGTGACCCTGGGGGCCTATGCCATGTGCAGCCTACCTCTGGTGACCAGCTTCTGCAGCAGTGGTCCCAGACCAGCTGCAGCAACCTGCCCAGACCCTGGTGCTGGCTTCTGGCCCAGTTCTACCACCTGCTTCCCTGTCCCATGCCATGTTCATGCACTGTGCACTGCAGGCACCTGCCCAAGCCTGGCAGACCCAGACTCTCACAGTCCCTGAGATCTGTCGAGGTTATCCCTGATACCACACACCATCTCCTGGGGGCATAACTGGTCCCAGGAGGAGACCCCAGACCTTGTAGTACTGAGGGGCAAGATTGAGGTCCAGAGCCAGTTTGCTTGGGGCAGGCGCTTCAGTGCCCACATCTGTGAGGCCGTGATGGGTTGTGTGTGGGAGCACAGGCACAACCAGTCAGTGCACCACTGCTGCATAAAGATCAAGGCCTTGCGGCCGCAGTGGGTCAGGGTCACCAACCACAACCACCGGTTGGGGGCAGCCTGCAGGACCGTGCCCTTTATGCAGCAGCTGGATTGGTGCTGTGACGGAAGAGTGGGCCTGGCACATGAAGGACATTACATGCAAGCTGAAGAGGGACTGGGTGGACTGGGCATTCCAGGACAGGCTTCTGGCCTCCCAGCAGGCCATTCTTTCTGGCCTGTGGGGCACCTGCAAAGTTTAGAAAATTTAATATTTATCTCCAGGCTCCCTGTCAAAGTTGACAGGAGTCAGGGGCAGTAGGACCCAGGGGAAGCTGGCAAGAGTCCAGAGAAAAGCCAGCCCGGCCCCACCACCACCCAGAAGCCTCTGCCTGCAGTTGCTTTCCCTGCATGCAGCTGCTCCAGCACCACATGGCTCCCGGCTGCATCACTGGACCATGGGAGCAGGCACGGGTGTGTGTGTGTGTGGTGAGGCAAGCACAGTGTGTGGCGGGGAGTGAGGGGTGTGCAGGGGGGCGAGGCAAGCAGTGTGTGTGTGGGGGGGGCGAGGCAAGCACAATGTGTGTGTGTGTGTGTGTGTGTGTGTGTGTGTGTGTGTGTGTATTCATAGGGTAAGTCCCACAGCATTCCCCACCATACACAGGTACCCATATCCCCCCTTGCACACCCATACACTCAGATCCCCACATCCACACCCCCACACAGTCCTCCACAAACCTCATATCCATACCCCCCCAACATATCCACACCTTCCATACCCCCACAGTTTACAAGAGTAAGACTTAATTTTAAGCTATTGTGCAATCACCTCTATGTACACTACACAAACACATTTAAAGCAGGACAAAAAGATTTTTTAAATCAAATTAATGAATGTTGTAGCTGTTTGATTTTTTTTTTTTGGTATTTTTTTGTTCTGAGATGGCAAAACCCCTTGCTGAAAGGAAAACTTTCAGGGTGTCCAGACTATGGAGTAAGCTCCCTCCAGAGGTGGTGCAGTCGCCTACCCTGGAAATCTTTAAGAGGAGACTAGACAGTCACCTTGCTTGGGTCAGTGCACGCCCTGTTATCATTCCTGCTTGGTGCAGGGGGCTGGACCCGATGATCTTCCAAGGTCCTTTCCAGTCTTACAATCTATGAATCTACTTCCAGGGTCAAGTGGAGGGACTTCTGGTGGCAAAAGTCGGGGGTTAGGTGGCAGGACTTTGGGTCCCAAGATGGCAACCAGGGGGCAGGGCTACCCGTCTGGCCCTCAAAAGCTTGCCAAAACTCAGTAAGCAGCCCTCTGTCCAAAATAATTGCCCTCCCCTGAGCTAGACTGTTCTCATTGGTAGCAGATGACAGAACAAGGAGCAGTGGTCTCAAGTTGCAGCAAGGGAAGTTTAGGTTAGATATTAGGAAAAACTTCCTCACTAGGAAGTTGGTAAATACTGGAACAGGTTACCCAGAAAGGTTGTGGAATCTCTCCATCCTTGGAGGTTTTTAAGACCTGGCTAGACAACGCCTCAGCTGGGATGATCTAGTTGGGGATGGTTCTGCTTTGAGCGGGAGATTGGACTAGATGACCTCCTGAGGTCCCTCCCAGCCCTAACTTTCTATGATTCTGTGACTGAGCCACAGAGAGTTTGAACTGATTTTTTTTTTCCCCCCCAAGATCACACAGGAAGTCTGTGCCAAACCCAAACAATTGTTTGGGGTTTTTTTACTGACATTCTGGAAACTTTTTACTGACAACTTAACTTTTTTATTGATGTATATCTTTTTATTGATATATTTTACATAATAAGTAACCTTTCGGCCAGACCCTGGACAAGGGCTGGGTTCAAATTTAGTGGTTTAACAGCAAACGTAGTAAAAATAGTTGACTCTGACTCTGCTGACAGTATTAAAAAAAATCTTGGTTTGGCAGCCCTGCTTGACTGCAGCAATGTTCCTCTACCCCTACAGGGGTCCCCTACTTATCTTCAGATCCTGATAGTCCCCCCCAACAGCATCCTGCACCATGTTGCTTTCCTCCAGCCCGTGGTGGGGGAGGGGAGAGGGGGCAAAGAGCTACAGGAAGTTCCGGGAACCACAAAACCCTGGAGAGAGCTCCATCCAAGGTGCTATGCTGCCATATAGGCAGTAGGTGGTGCTGCTGTGCTCCATCTAGTTTTCAATACTACCTCCAGTTCTTTGACCATGGTGCTTGATTGAAGTTCTGGTGGCTTCCTCTTTTTATAGATGGTACAATAGTCTTTCAGGTTTTACAAATAGGCTTTTTAAGGATTGTTTTTTATGGAGTTTCCATAAATTTATGGCCAGTTGGCAACCTGAGTCTGGCAAAGCAGACCTCAGCCTGAGTCACCCAAGTCTTAGGCTACTCCTCTAATCACTGCCCATTGCTTTCTGTCTATCATTATTAGATTTATACTAGGCCATCTTAAACCAAAAGGAGGTGTTTAGAAAATGTTGCTGGTATAAGCAGAGATTATAAGTGACTTAGCTAAAGCACCTCCATTGCCATTTTTCAGCATGGGAGTGCTGATACATATGATGCTGGAGTCTGCTGGAGCATGGTAATTATCACACTGCAGCAGACTCAGTTAGTGAGTCAACTCTGACACGGTGTAATTCCAGCACATTGGAGCAGCCTTGCTGCACATGTATAGGTACCCTCTCTGTGCTAATCGATAGACACCATTTGTTCCTATAAGGGCTTATATACATGAGACTTCATTGTTTTTAAATGTCCTGCTGTTGCTACTACCGATGCCTCTCCCTCAATGGTAGCAAAATTGAAAGCCCTAATGGAGACCAGCTTCAATTGTTACGATTTTCTCATTGTCTAACCCTAGTCAATATAGTTATAGGGGATAATAAGGTGGCAATAAAGTTACTAACATTAATTCTAATGTAAGTGGTCGAAGGCGATGGTCTTGATAGGTTGACCAGGCTGTACATGGTTACTGAGCATATTGTGATGAATCGCCTTTAAAGACTGCTGCTTCTGGTTCGCTCCTTTGTAGGGTCTGTTTCTATGCATAGCTTTCACTGCTTGGCTCTTGCTATGCAAAGTGACCTAATTCCTTTGTAGCATGGCTGCAGCCCCTAAGAGCTGAAGCTGTAGGCTGCTATGTGACTAACTTTATTATTGTAGCAGCTGGTGTCGGCAGCCATCAATACGTCTGCAGCAGAAGATGGCACATTAAATATTTAGCATAAAGAAATGAGGCAAGTCACCGCAAACAAAGGGACCCATTGGGAAAATGGGTTTCTCTCATCAGGGCCAAGCTAGTAACCATTTATTGTTAAAGGGCTTTATTTTATTACAAGCAGCTTGGAGCTCTCCAGAGAGCGTGGCATTGCTATTTATTTTATTTTGCAGATGCTGGCTGAAAAATAAAGGTTTCCACATACTCATTTTCACATTCAAATTAATAATACTGTGGGTTTTCACAAGCCCTACTGATTAAGATAGGTGCTCGTGACAGTACAGCAGGTGTGAAGCTATATTGGACTCCATTTACAGGAGTCATCATTTACCCCTTGTGGGAGTTAAATGCATCTTTGTTGTACCTTCCTATTTTTAGTCTAACAGATAGCACAAATAGTATGTTTAAACATGATACAAAAAACCTGATGTCCACTGTGTAGTGTAACCCACTCTCAACCTGCTCTTCACTTCGACATGTGGTCCATGGAGATTATAGACCTTAGCTAGTAGAGGTACACTGATACATTGGGCCAATATCGGATCAGCAGCGATATAAATAAGATTTAATATATCGGAAATCAGCTATTTCAGGCCGATAATTTGGCCAATAAATGATCCCTTCATGCGCGCAGCTGCAGCGCAGCGCAGGCAGTGAGAAGCACAGCCCAGCAGCTTGGAGAGCTGCCTCCAGCTGGTAAGTCTGATGTGGTGAAAGGGGAGGGGGGGTGGGGGAAGGAAGCATGGAGGGGCAGATCAAAGCTCCCATGGGGAAGGAGATGTGAGGCTGGGGCAAGGGCTGCCAAGGTGGGGCAGGCATGAGACAGCCGTGGCTCATTCGGGGGGGGCATGGGCAGGGCGGCTCCTTTCGTTTGTCCAGGAGCCACTGGTGCAGTGTTCACCTGCTCATCCAGTGGCTCATGCCACTTGTCAAGGAGGGCATGGTGGGCAGCATGTGCCCGCGGATCTGTGCAGGGTAGGCTGGGGCTGGGGCTGTGCCAAGCTCTTCCTGGCAGGTCAGGGCTCCACCGGGAAGGGGCTATACCAAATTTGTGGCTGCAGCCCCAGCCCTCTGGGAAGAGCTTGGCACAGACACGGCCCCAGCCTGCCCATGCAGATCCGGGAGCACCCCTGCCACCCATGCCCTCCTGGATGAACAGCGGGAGCAGCGGCGGGAGCTGCTGGATGAGCAGGCAAGCACTGGATGAGCTGCCAGATCAGTGGCTTCCAGCTGAGCAGTGCACAGCTGCGGGAGCCACTGTCCCCCATTCCCTGTGCTCCCCCCCCACCCCCCCCATGAGCTGTAGCTCTGCCCTGCCCCGGCAGGGCAACCCCTGCCCCAGCCCCACACCACCCTCCCCACAGGACCTTGATCTGTAGTCGTCCCCCGCCCCATTCCCCTTTCCCGCTTCCCTTACCAGTTGGAGGCAGCTCTCCACACTGCCGGGCTGGTATCAGAAATTGGATTAGTATTGTCTGATGTGCCTCTTTAAAAAATCAGCTATCAGTATCTATAAAAATCTATATTGGTGCATCCCTATTAGCTGGTAATGCTCCATTTTGATCTGAATAGCTTGGTCATTCATTATGAGAAGGTGCACTGTATGCTGCTACTCATAGTATGTAGGGTTTAATTGGTGTAGTGCAGACCACCACCAACTCTTTCAACTGTCTTATCTTAAATATGATCACTGGGTTCCTGGTAGTTTGCCAATATGATAAGTCATTAGGCAAAGTGTAGATACACCTGTAGTAGTAGTATTATCCATGATAATAATAATAATAATAATAGCAACAACAACAGTAGGAAATAAACTATGCAATCAGACAGTGCTGGATAAGCACTGGCAAGTACCTTCAAATATCATTCAGCTGACTTGTAGTCTGGCATTGGTTGCTCACTTTATTGATGGACTCAGGACATTATAATCATACCTTTTGTACTTGACCATTGATATAGTGTCTTATAGTCTTATGGTGTGATATAGACTCTTATATAGTGTCCATACATCATTCTTGAAGGTCACATAAGAATTCAGGACAATTTAAAATAAAAATGCCAATGACAAAAAGCCATAAAAAGTCTCTCAGGCCATAGGTTGAATTTAAAGTGGATGAAAAGAAACTTTCCTTTTTACTGCATTGTCTAGAAAAGCTTTTCCGGTAGAAATATTCCTGATGAAGAACAGCTTGTTTTCTTTATTTGGTAAAGATCCAGTGTATTCCCTTTTGAGGTACTTTGTTTATTTTGTGGACAGCAACCATGTTATTCCTACTGGGTCAGCTGGGTTTGACTACTTCTGTGGAATCAGATCCATGTATGGAAAGGCCAGAAGGTGGGTGCTTCTGAGTTTGTCAGTTTTTTTGTTGGGTTGGATCTTCTAGCGTCATGCTGTGAATTTTGGGGTAGTAGAATCAAGCGGTGGGGGAGAGGTATTGGGTGTATCGTTAGGTGAGATTTGATAATAGATGCACAGGTGCTCAAGGATCTATTTCTGGGAGCTAGCAAAATTTTCATTCACTGCATGGTATCTTCCCTTCCCTGTTTTGGGTAAGTGATTGAGGAAGAGACATTGACATAGCTCTGAAGCTATTTATCTATGGTCATCAAGTTTCTGTTTTAGTTGGTCACTTAGCATGGATATACTGGGGAGCTGGCACAGATCTGATTGGTGAAGGATTGCCTGACAGTGGTTGGAGATCAGAGCTGTTTAGATCTGATACACCATAATATTTTGTTGACTTGCCTGCAATCTGTCTGGGGGGTTGGTGATGTAATGTAAAGTTATCTCATCTCATTCTTTCCAAAAGAATACTCTCACAAAGGAACAAACAGTAAACCACTCTATGTTCTGGACGTGCCCAAACAGTTGACAAAGATGATTGTTTCAAGGAACTTACTATCTAAGATGGTGGGGGCCAACCTTTTTGGTAGGCATTGGTGACACACCCCCTGAACTTGGTGGTGCGCTGCCAGCGGTGCCCACAGGCAGTCACTTGCTACTCCCACCCCCTTGCCGCCATCACCTCTGGCAGCATCTGCAGGCAGTCCCCAATCACTGATGGCCGCTGGCATCCAGGGGCAGGCAAATATTAATTTTCTAAATTTTTTAGGGCCCTGTGGGCTGAATAGAATGGCCTGGTGGGCTGAGTCCATGCCTGTTCTAAGAGTATGTACGTGGAGGTATTCAGACTGTAGAGGGCTGAGACTTAGCTGCGGGTAGTCGGGAATTAAGAGTCTGCCTGGCAGGAAGGCTGGGACCAAGCGACAGCTGATGACCAGTAAATGAGAGTGGAGTTACAGGGCGTTTTATACACGTGCTCTGGGAGGCGGGGGGTGGGGAGGGAGGGTGCTTTAATTAGAGCTCAGAGCGTCAGGTGTATCAGTGTCCCTGTGCTGAAAAATGGCAAAAGTTCATTTGACAAGCTTTAGTTAAAGCACCCCTGCTGCCATTTTTCAGCATGGGGATGCTGACACATATGATGCTGGAGTTTGCTGGAGCGTGGTAATTACCATGTTCCAGCAGACTCAGTGAATTGAGTCTGCCCTGATACTCCGATGTGCTGTAATTCCAGCATGTTGGAGTAGCCTTGCTGCACATGTATAGGTGCTCACAGTGTTCCAAGCTCGAGGAGCAGCGGGCAAGGGGAATAGAAGATAAGAATTGATGTGCTGCATGAGAGACACAGAGCCTTGGTTGTTCCTCTCTAGGTCTGAAGAAAGACCCCAGGTTTTGGTTTAGTTTGTTATTTGTTTATTTGCTTATTTTGTTGTTTGTTTTGTTTGCACATGGGACAAAGCTGCCCCATGTAAAATTGTCTGACAGGAAATGGGATCTCCCAGCTGAGCTGACTGGCTTTGATAAGGGAACTGTTATGTGCCCCATTTACAGTATGGACTCTGATCAGAATCCTTTTTTTTTTTTCCCCCATAGGCCCAGAATTTACTATACAATTGTGCTCCAATATCTGCATTCCCATCTTTATAGTCTCAAGTTTCAAGCTCTTGCGGTCACAATGAAAGTATTCCAATTGTAAATGTAACTGATGGTAGTGATAGCTGCAGAGACCCTGAAACAGCTCTAAGATGAATTTCTTCTCTCTGTCTCTGGGATGCTGGGTCTGAAGCATAATAATGATAATGTGAATGTTAACATTTAACTATTTCACTGCTGACAAAGTTACAGTACTCTTTATTGACTTTAGCTGCAGAGAGAGTTATTGGGGCTATAGGTAGCTAATTGCTGATAAGCGTTGCCTGAATAGGGACCTAAGGGCTCCTATACACGTGCAGAGAGGGTGCTCCAATGTGCTGTAATTACCACACTGCAGCATTAATTAGCATGGCTCCAAGACCTATGCTAATTAAAGTGCCTGGAACGTCATCTGTGTTAGTGTCCACATACTGAAAAGTTGCAGCAGGGTTGTTTTAACTAAAGCTCTTTCAGACTTTAGTTAAAGCACCCCTACTACCATTTTTTAGTATGGGGATGATGATACACATTATGTTCCAGGCACTTTAATTAGCGTAGGTCTCAGAGCCGTGCTAATTAAAGCTGCGCCCCTCCTGCCCCAGCATGTTAATAAATGCTCCAGGAGATTAGACTAACAAATATCCTGACATTTAGGCTCCTGTCTGCTGAAGTTTGAAAGGTGACACATCCTCTGGCTTCTCAGATGTCAACTGTGCCAGCTGTCAAAACGTCTAATAGGCTGCTGCTGCAGTGCAGCGGTCCATCAATATTGAAATCTACAGTATCTTTAGGTGCATAAACTGAAGTTAAGAAAAAGTGGGAAAGCCCATGGCAGCTTGAACTGACTGAGGACTTCACTGTCAAATATAATTCTACTTAAATTGAAGGAAAACATCCCCCACCTCCTCTCCAATTGAAGCTATTGCAGCATTTCAGTTTGCTGTGGAATTCTGCACTGGTATACTACAAAACTGCCTTACTGCTTACTGCTGTGAGTATAGTTTGCACTATGTACTATACTGCTAGAGCTGGGTGAAAATCTGGGCGGAAATAAAGTACTGCTTCATTATAACAAATTCCACTTTTAAGAATCCCAACAGCTGGAAACATTTTCTTTCATTATTGCAAGTCAACACATTGACTTACCCTAGTCTAGCAAATATTCTTCTTTTGATTAACTTTTCTCCTAGTACCATGGGGGTTCACTATAATGAATGAATCCATCTAATTATAGATTATTTGTCAAACTATGCAGTATTGATTATCCCAAAACCACTCATGAATTGACTTGAATTTTCTGTGTGGTTTGAGCTGATTTACTTTCTTTTTTTCCCCCCCTTCACTGAAGATGATGTTTGCCTTTACTCACCAAGAGTACAGGAGATGCAGGGTAAATTCTCTCTTTCACTTGAGAAGATTTGAACCTACACATCCCTTCTCTCAGAAGAGAAGTCATTCTACGGAGAATTTCCTTAGGTGTCTCTCTCTTAGAGTTGTTCCATTTGCTATAAAACTCTTGGAGAGAGAGTAGGAATGAAAGAATCTGTCTATAGTCTTATGGCTGGAGTGCTTCCCTGGGATGTGTCATGCATGGTCCAGACATTTGAATGAGTACGATTCTTAAGTGTTGTAGGCCACCAGTGGAAGTACCAGGGCTACAGCTAGGCTGGGGAATGTGATGGCAAAGCTCAGTGAACATACAGCCTGGAGATCCAAAACCTCAGGACTCCTCTCACATGAACTGCAAAATGTGTTGCCTCTTTTTGTATTTGTTGTGCACAACAAAAAATGCAAGTCATACCAGTTTAACACAGAGGGTTTTTACTTTAAATCTGTTTTAGGAGGAATCATCAATGTAGTAAGACTGTGTGAAAGAGACCTGTCCCGTTACTCTAGATTTTAGCCATGCTGTTCACCAGAGGAGAAACAAAGTGAAATCATTGATTGCTGGAATGCTCAGATTGATTTTACTTGATAAAGAGAAGATATTGCTGGAGCAGGGTGAAGAATTTCTCCTTGTACTCTTGCTACTCTCTTCAGTAGCTTTGGTGACAACATACTACAGGGTGTTTTAAGGCTTATGAATCGGGAAATACAGTGGTGTTATGTGGTTATCTGTTTCTATACTTTGAATGGGTGTAACATCTGTGTTCCTTCCTACACAAGTGACTGATTCCTAATATTTAAATTGTTTCATCTATATTATACTCTTCATGTGGGTATCTGAGTACAGCACATTCTCAAGTATCTTTAATTTTCCTCTATTTTCATCATCAGTGAGGTAGTCAAAAATAGCATGCCCCTTTGGCCTGATCAGTTAACCAACATTTGTGGCTTTGTAGGTTTGTTTCAGTTGGGAGGAGATATTGGCCATATGTGTCAGGTATATTCAGGACATGATTTTTATCAGGAAATGTTCATGAAGTTCTGTTTTTGTGAGCACAATAAAAACAAATGGCAGGCAGTTCCTTTGCTTATGTCTGTTCTTCAGTAAGCTCAAGGCCAAAGAAACTGGCAGTTCATCTATTTCAGCTCTGACCTGCCATATGGCTTAGTACCTTGGAGGCTACTCCCACAACTGCTAGCTGTGGGCTTGATTGCTCTTTTTGGTGAGCTTGAAAGATAATGCATGGGAGACTTATTGATTTTAGTAGTGTCTGTAAATTGATTTTGGATCCAAAACTGACAGCCGTTAACACTTTTCAGCATAACTGTAGGGCTTTGGCAAATTAGAGCAGTTTAACCTATAGATGGTGAAGTTAGTAGGGAATTCATACTTCCTTGAGCAGGAAGTTCCACAGTACTGGGCATGGTGGCATGTGATAGTGACGTGGTCTGTCAAATCTGTCCATTCATATTTGCTTCCAGGTGTTTGACTGCTAGCTGGACAAGGTACAGACTTTTTTTGCAGCCTGCAGCTGGAGAGAGCCAGAAAGAAAGAAACTGCACATTCAGGAGAGCAGAATTGTCATGTATGTTTCACTGTGTTTTCCCTGCATCTTTTGTGTTTTTATAAGCGTCAGTGCCACATCACAAATGCATGGTGAATGAGGGTTTTGGTGTGAGCTAGCTACTTGTATTCCATTTCTGTCAGCTGTAAAATCATCATGAGCAGCCTCCTCTATCTCTGAACTGATTCCTAATCTCTCTGTTTATTCTTCTGTGTGTTGTGATGCTGTGACAAATTGTGCTGGGAGCTGTATGTTTGATAGGCTGAAGACTCGGCCAATGTTAGGAGATAATATCAAGCATTCAGCTCTCTCCTGAGCTGATTATTTAGAAATGAGAACATGTGAGGGCAAGGAGGGACAGCACAGACTCCCAAGCAAACAGATCTTCAAAAACTGAAGTGGGTGTTACTAAAAAGGCTAAATAGGCTGAGTTCTGGCTTGTAGTTCTGATGGGAAACACAAGCTTCATTCAGTATAAGCATGTGTTGATGTAAATACCACATTTACCTGAATCCAGGATTACTTTTGAATTTAAGATGACACCCCAGTTATTAGAGTTTGTAAATGGCAAATTATACATTTGCTACAGTCTTCCATTTATAGAATCTAATTACCAGAGAGCCATCTTAAACTTGTCCCCAACTGCAGAGGACAGTGGGACTATGAGCATCCTGACTCCTGCATTTTGCTTCCTCACCACTTGCTCTTCTGCTTGTGCCCCCATTGCTCATCTCCCCCAGCTGCCTGGCCCACCATCTTATCTCCAACCTGTTGCTGCCCAATCCCTGATGCTTGGTGCTGCCCCTTCCCCTGCTCAATCCTAATACACACTGCTGCCTAGTCTCTGACATGCGCTGCTCCCCAGTCCCTGACCAGGACCCAGAGTCACTGCAAGTGCTGATGACAACTGTGTTGCTGACTCCAGGCAGTGGCAGCCCCAGCCTGAAGCTGGCAGAGGCTCTGACTATGATTGGCTTGGGGCTGAGGACAGAGTTGAAACACTTGTACTCAAAACTAAGATGAAGCTTTTTTTCCAATGCTGAACAAGGTGTGTGGGGGGGCTTGGTCTCTCTTTCAAATAGAGATGTACCAATATATCAGTCTATATTGTATCGGCACCAATAAAAGGAAAATTGACATTATTGGCAGTCAGCTTTTTTTGGCTGATATGGCCCATGTCACTGATAAATGCCAGCCAGCCTGGCAGCTTGCAGAGCAGTGTCCATCTGGTAAGTCTGTTGGGGGGGGGGTGGGAAGGGCAGGGAAAGGAAGAGGGTGAGAGGGGGCAGAACAAGGTCCTTGCAGTGAGGGAGGGAGTGGGGCTGGGCCTGGGTGTGAGACGGAGCTGCGAGAGTCTCGTTCAGTGGGTGCAGGGAAGGTGGGGACTTTGGGGTGGTAGCCCCCCCACAATGCTGCTGCCTGCCCCAGGCCCCAGCCCACAGCAGCAGCCTACCCTCACCTGATGCATAGACCCAGGGAGCACATGGCCCCCCTGGCTCCCCCGGGACAGCAGTAGGAGCCATGCCCCTCCCGCCCCCCACCCCCATGCCTCCCAGGCAAGTTGCTCGCTGTTCCATCCCAGCCCCACTCCCTTTCTTACCACAGGAGCCTCGATCTGCCCCCCACCAACCCTTCCCTCTCCCAACCCTTCTCCCCCAACAGACTTACCAGCCAGACCTAGGTTGGCCGTGTGCGTGCTCAGCTGTGTATGCACACAACGTTTATTAACAATATTATTGGCTACATCAGCAAGAAAACCGCTGATTGCCAATAATGTCAATTTTCCTTTTATCTGTGCCGATACAATATGGACCGATGTATCAGTGCACCTCTAGTACTGATAGCAGTGGCTAGGGACAGACATTCAAAAAGCCTGAGCCTGAATTGATTCAGTCTTTGCAAGGTAGTCTGTCCTGCTCAGGTTGAACCAGTTTGCAACCATACAGACATTCCCTCTGGACTGAAGAAATGCAGGCACATGCTTGCAGTGGCTCAGGCTAGAAGCTGGGGGGAAAAGCATCTGAGATACTGGGGGACTCTGGTTTAACTTAAACCAGGAAAGGATCTGGGACAGACATTGAATAAACGAGTTTGACCCAAATCAGTTAAGCCTGATACTACATTCAACCAGGTTTATCTTAAACCAGTTTCAGCCATTTTGAAACTGGTTTATGTGTACTGAACTTATGTTCTGTTACAGATTTAAACCAATTTTTGATCACTTAAACCAGTTTATGTGTCATATCTGTCCCTAGCCAGTATGTTTACCATATCCTGGACCCCAGTGCAAACTAACTACTCAAATGTTGTTTACTCAGCCTTCTGGGCAGGTTTTGCAGCGTGCACTGAGCTCTGTGCTGCTGAAGCTACCATTCTAATAAGGCTGAAGCTGGTGTAAGTATGTCTACCCAACCTGTAGTCTCTATAGTGACTACAGTGTAGGTCTAGCCTCTGTTAAGCAGCCCTGGGTTCTGTCTTATTTGGAAGGTTTTCTTTGCTACTTGGTATATTTCTTTGCAATGTACCAAATAGTTTCATTTCAACTTCTAAATGAAAGATGTGACTGAAGAGATTCACTGGGTTATTAGATCAGGGCCAGTACAGTTGCCAGCTCTGTTTGATTGTTGGTGTGGTGTTGGACTGAGCACATTGCTTCAGACTCCCATGGGTGTAAGGTCCTGGGCAAGGGCAGTCAGGTCTAGTGGTTAGTTCACTGGGTGGAGGGCAGGAGCCAATTACAGTCTGAGTCAGCAGTCAGAAATCAGAGACCAAGTTACCAGATCTAGGGGGGAAAACCAGGAACAGAGCCTGAGCTAAGATTTGGGAATTGGAACACAGGGTGAAGGTATGCCAAGAATCAGGGCATGCTAGGAGTCACAGCTGGAATCAGAAGCCAGAGCCAAAGTTGGGGTACACCAAGAGTCAGAACCAAAAGTCTTGAGACCAAGTTACCAGGTTCAAGGGGATTTTCTAAAAACCCAGAGTTCAGAAACATTTCTGAGCATGGTCAGGAGTCAGAAAACCAAGAGTACAGGATCCAGAGAGGCTTACCACAGCAGACTTTCAGAAGAACTTTTGGCTGACCTGTGGCTAGGTGCTACAGGTGGAACTAAATGAGAAGGCTGCTCTCTCCAGCAGCCAGCCGGTGGCCAACTGGGGGAGGACTGCCAGTTGGAGACCAGGCATGTGTCACCACCTAGACAATTAGCCTGGACTGGGTTACTTGTTAGGACCCTTGACAATGGGGCTGGAATCAGGTTGAGTGTTGTTGTTGGCATCCCAGTAAATATACGAGAAGGCTTGTTTGATAATATCTTGTATTGGACTACCTATAAATGCTCTAACACCTGTCTCGACTATATGGCTGGTGTAATAAAACAGGGGTGGGCAAAATATGGCCCACTGCATTCAGCCTGAGCCCTAATCAGGGCAGCCTGTGCTACACTGCCACCTGTCCCATGCCCTCCAAAGGCTCTGGCCGTGCAAACAGCTTCTGGGCACAGCTGGTCTGGTTGCTGCTGCAGCTGCCAAATTAGTGTGTACCCTCTCCCCCGCCTCCAGTGGCTCCTCCTCTTCCTGCCTCTGCTGTGCCACTCTGGGCCTCAAACACCTAGCCAGGCTGGGGAGAAGCTACTGCTGAGTGGTTGCTGCCGCAGCACGTGGGGCTTCAGCTCCAGCTCCCAGCCACCTTCCACCCACTCTTCCTGCCTGGCACAATGAGCATCCACCTTCAGGTGGCCAAATGAATGAAAGGAAGCCCTGCCTGGAAGTTGTGTATGTGGGCTGGACCCAGGGCTGAGACCAGTGCCATTGGCAGGTGCAAGGTAGAACTACAGTGCAGGCTGTCTGGCGTGGGAGTGGGTTGAGCTGGCTTCATGTGGAGCACTATGGGCCAGATGGTGGGAGGTGGGGAGGTGGACTGTACCTGCACTGCCTGGGTGAGGTCTGCTGCACATGCGCCCGTTCCCTCCCTCCTCCCTCCCTCCACCGGTGACCAGCTCAAAGAACCTAGCGTGTGGGCAGCCCCCCACACGCATTTGCACCCACACCCGCACCCACACCCACACCCACACACACTCCCCTTCCCCCCCACCCAGCCCACAACATACAAGAGTGACATTCTATTTAGAGCTATTGTGCAATCACCTTTCTATACGCTACTGAAAAAACACCATAAATCAGGACACAAATATTTTCAAAATAAGATTAAAATGTGTTATAGTAGATGTTTGATTTTGAAGTATATCACTTGTTTTTTTTTATCTATAACTTGTTTTAACTGATATTTTCTGAAAGATTGTGTGCAGCTTTCGACAGCTTTCCAAAACTCATTAAGTAGCGTTTTTAATAACATAGACCTAGTTCTCAGACTGTTTCAAGAAGGTAGGCAACATTTAGGTAGTTTCTGTATCTTTTGTCTGCAGCACATCTGATTTAACTCTGAAGGCTGATGCTGGGGCAGTCTTATGCATTTCTGTAAGACAACAGTAGCTTACAGACAGTGGAAGTTTTAGAACTTTTAATGATCCCAGGCACTCACAGGATCAGAGCAGTCCTCCCTTCTCTTTAGAGATTGGTGAGTGGAACCCAGTTTTAAATCCCTGACTTCATAAAGTCACAGTGTCTCTAATCCATTTTCCACATCTTGTTGGATGGCATGTGTGTGTTTTCCATACCCCTGGCAGGTTTTCATTTTCTGTTCCTTTCTTCAGAAGTAGTGTTAAAGCATATCTTTTTGTCTCATGCATTTTAGTTAATCATTTGCTTATAGGTAAATGAAGGGGAGCATTAATAAATTTCAGGCCTGTAGCATTTATTTTCCTTTTGGGAAAAGGAGACTGTGTCAAACTTAAGGGGTAGCATGGGAGTGAATCTTTTTCCTTTAAGCAGATTCCTGATTGTGACTCCCTAGTTTAGAATTTAGATGCTCAAAAACAGGCAGCCTTAAAGTCTGTGAAACACAGTTTTCTTTATAAATATTTTCCACCTTGGTTGTTTGCTTGAATTGCCTAGTACCCCACCCTGGATCCTCTGTGGTTATTCCATCTTCCTGGCAGCAGGTAGGCCTCCAATGTGTTTTTTACAATTTTTAGCAATCAGACAAGGCATATCCTGTCAAGTGAACACAAATGTTGCCAAAAAAAATTCTATTTACAGCCAGGCAATTTCCAGCTCTGTTCTAGAAAGTCATTCACCTCCCTGGAAAAAAAGTTTTAGGCAAGCTTTTGGGCACAGTCATCCTTCTTCAGGAAGGGTGACTACACCTAAAGCTTGCCTAAAACTTTTTTTCAGCTGCTCAGTTGGTCTAATATAAGGTTACCATATTTCCAGCAGCAAAAAAGAGGATACCTGGGAGGGTGGGGAGGGTCATATAGTTCCATAATGCTTAGGGTCAGAAGGGACCTAAACAGATCATCAGGTCTGACCCTCTGCCCCCAGCAGGAATGAGTGCTGGGGTCGTACACCCCAGCCAAATATCTATCCAGCCTTCTCTTGAAGACCCCCAAAATAGGAGAGAGCACCACCTTTCTTGGGAGTCCCTTCCAGAGCCTGGCAACCCTAACCATAAAGTAATGCCTTCTGATGTCCAGCCTGAATCTTCTCTCTAACAATTTGTGTCTGTTATTCCTAGTAACCCCTGGTGCTGCCCTGGGGAACAGAGCCTCACCCAGTTTCTGCCCTGATCCCCCTTGGTGAGTTTGTAAACAGCCATCAGATCCCCTCTCAGCCTTCTCTTGTGGAGGCTGAATAGATTCAGGCCCTTTAGCCTCTCTTCGTAGGGCCTGACCTGCTTCCCCTTGACCATGCGAGTGGCCCTCCTCTGGACCCTCTCAATGCTAGCCACATCCCTCTTGAAGTGCAGCGCACAGAACTGGACACAGTACTACAACTGCAGCCTGACCAATCCCACATAGAAGGGAAGGATCTGCTTGTGATGCATCTGTAGATGTACGACAAGGTGCAGTTAGCCTTACTGACCGCTTCCTCACACTGGCGGCTCATCTTCATCCCAGAGTCAGCAGTGACTCCAAGGTCCCTTTCTGCCACTGTGTTGACAAGAAGGGTGTTCTCCAGCCTATAGTGTGTTGCTGGTTCCTTCTCCCTGGATGCAGCACCCTGCACTTGTCTGCGTTGAATTCCATCCTATTCTCATCTGTCCATCTCTGTAACCTGTCTAGATCTAGCTGGATTCTGTCCCTCCCCTCCAGTGTGCCCATCTTGCCCCACAACTTGGTGTTGTCAGCGAATCTGGACAGCGTGCATTCCACACCCACATCCAGATCGCTGATAAAGATGTTGAACAGTACAGGCCCCAGGACTGAGCCTTGGGGGACTCCACTGCCCACATCCCTCCAGGTCAAAAACGATCCATCCACCACCATTCTTTGGGTGCGACCATCTAGCCAATTTGCCACCCATCTGACTATGTAGGCATCAGTGCTGCAGTCACCTAGTTTTTTTTTTTTTTTTTTTAAGAGAATGTGGTGGGAAACCATGTCAGAGGCCTTCTTAAAGTCCAGGAAGATGACATCCACCTCGATGCCCTCATCCAGGGACTTTGTGACTTGTTCATAAAAGGAAACCAGCTTAGTCAGGCAGGATTTGCCCTCAGTGAACCCATGTTGGTTTCCCCTGAGCATTACCTTCCCTGCTGGACCCTTGCAGATGTGTTCCTGATAATTTTTCTCAAAGGTCTTCCCAAGGACTGAGGTAAGACTGACTGGCCTATAATTGCTGGGGACCTTCTTTCTCCCTTTTTTGTAAATGAGAACCACATTGACCCTTTTCCAATCCTCTGGTATCTGGCCAGAGCCCCATGAGCACTCATAAAACTGTGCCAGGGGCCCTGCTATGACCCCCACCAATTCACTCGGCACCCTTGGGTGAAGAGCATCTGGACCATCTGATTTAAACATGTCCAGACCCTCCAAAAGTTCCCTAACTAGGTCGTCCTTGACCCTAGGCGTGGCAGTACCTCCCCTGGGTCCATCCGTAATCCTAGTGGGGGAAATGGCCTGGTCCCTGTTCAGGAATGTGGAGAGAAAGCATTCGTTAAAGAGGTCAGCTTTTTCATTTGCTGCAATCACCAGAATGCCAGGCCTGTCCTGTAGGGGCCCCACATTACCCAGTGCATTCTTCTTACTCCCTATGTATTTGAAAAATAACCTTTTTTATCCCTAATTCTGGTCATTAGCCCTAGCTCCATCTGTGCCTTGGTCTTCCTAACAGCTTCCCTGTAGTCATGAGCAATGGAGGTATAATTCTCCTTGGTGATAGCCCCTTGCTTCCACTGTTTGTACACCTCCTTTTTTGCCCTCAGGCATTCTTGGATGCCTTTGCCGAGCCACGGGGGCTTTTTAGCACTGTTGCCCCCCTGGGTGCACATTGGGACTGACTCCCTTTGAGCTCAGAGGATCATCTCCTTGGGGAACAACCAGCTGTCTTGAACTCCCATCTCACTGAAGCTGCAAGACCCTAATGCCTCTCCTATTAATCTTCTTAGCTCATTAAAGTCGGCCCTTCTGAAGTCAAGGACTTTTGCCTTACTGCTTGCTTTCGCCACCCTGTGCTGGATAGTAAATTCCAGCAAGTGATGATCACTGTCACCCAGGTGGTCAAGTACTTGCAGATCTCTCACCAGATCATAGCCTATGGCAAGGACCAAGTCCAGCAAGACATTTCCCCTGGTGGGACTGTGTACCTCCTGGGTTAAGTGAAGGTCCTGTATCCCACCTAGGAGCCTACGTGAGTGGTTGGACCTGGCTGACTGCTCCTCCCAGCATTTGTCTGGGTAGTTTTAGGTGGCCCATGACAACCACATCCCTTAACTTTACAGCCTCCATGAACTGATCTGAGAATTTCCAGGTCCAGCTTGCGCCCCCGGTGAGGTGGTCTGTAGTAGATGCCCACTATCAAGTCCCTTTCCCCGCTACACCCTTACATTCTTACCCAGAGCACTTCAGTTTGCCCTTCCTCTGACCCCATCCTGATCATCGAGGACATGTATTGCTCTTTGACGTAGAGTGTTACACCTCCCCCCTTTTTTCCCTGCTCTGTCTTGCCTGTACAGCCTGTAGCCCTCGATGTCCACTACCCAGTCATGGGTAGAGTCCCACCAGGTTTCCATGAGCCCCACTAGGTCTGGGTTTTTGCTAGCTAGCAGGAAGGCAAGTTCCTCCTGCTTACTCCCCATGCTTCGAGCATTTGTGTAGAGGCATTTGAGGCTTCCTGTAGGTGCATGGGCCGCCCCCTTGTTCCTAAGATTCCCTGGCCTGCGTCACTTACCTGGGTACTAGTTGCGTGCCTCACCTGGCTTGACGGCAAAGTGTCCTCATGTTCCTCTGCATCCCCATCCCCCAGCAAACCTAGTTTAAAGCTTGCTGTATGAAATCAGCCAGCATGGAAGAAAAAACATGCTTACCTTTTGGGGAGAGATGAAGCCAGTCCCTCCCGACCATGTCTTTTGTGTGGAAATGTGGGTCGTGTTCCAAGAACCCAAGGCCCACTTGGTAACACCAGCTCCAAAGCCATTGGTTGACCTCACCGATGCATGCCTTGTGGTGCTGTCTGCGTCTGTTCACTGGGAAAAAAGAAGCGAAAACTACCTATGCCCCCGTCTCCTTGAGCTTGGCCCCTAGAGCCTTGTACATGGGGAGCTGACACTGTGGTAGCCCGGCTGGCTCTGGAGGTGACTGTCTGCCATACCGCTGCAGCAGGTCTCCCGTGGGGCTTCTCTACTAGGTTCCTGACCCTGCAGAGAACAAAAGTACCTGTCAATTTTGTTCTCAGCAGCCCTGATCCCCCACAGCCTGATGACCAAATATGATTGTGGGGAGGCAGTGATATGCCTGTGCTTTGTCTCTGCCCCTCACTCTTAAGCCCCTGCTTCCCAAGCCCTGCTAGCCCCCCACTCCCAACCTGTAGCCCCCACTCTCTCCCCAGCCCTGCCACTGCCCTTCATTCCCGACCCACAGCCCCTGCCCCCCCCCAGCCCTGCTGGCCAAGCAGCACGCACACACACACACGCCGACCCCATCTCTTTACCTGGCTTGCCGGGACCCATGTGGGGAGCACTTGACCCCTGGGCACATAGGTATCCCGCTTATGAAATTATTTACAATAATTAAAGTAAGGCCTCTTCACACCGAGCTCCCTGCCCACCCCTGAAGTGCTCCCAACAGGACTGCTCGGGGATGCAGGGGGGCAGTCGGGAAGGCCAAGGCAGAGCTGGAACTGGGGCTAGCTTCCCAGATTAGGGACAATAAGAAGTCCTTTTTTAAATATGTAGGGGGTAAAAAGAAGGTCCCGGGTAATGAGGGGCCCTTGCAGGACGCCATGGGAAACTTGGTCGTCACACCAGACGGCAAAGCTAACATATTTAACGATTTCTTTGCCTCTGTCTTCTTAAGTAGGGACCAGAACAGATGCCTCCCTGCTGGGCCCCCCTCAAGCCCCGGGGGAGGTACACCTGGGCCACAGGTTAGCGAAGATTTAGTTAGGGAGCTTCTGGAGGAGTTGGACGTATTCAAGTCAGCCGGCCCGGATGGTCTCCACCCTAGAGTTCTAAAGGAACTGGCTGAGGTCATTGCAAGTCCCCTGGCACAACTTTACAAGCGCTTGTGGTGCTCTGGTGAGGTACCGGAGGACTGGAAGAGGGCCAACGTGGTTCCCGTCTTCAAAAAAGGGAGGAAGGAGGACCCAGGAAACTATAGGCCGGTTAGTCTCACTTCGATCCTAGGCAAGCTGTTCGAGAAAATTATGCTGGCACACATCCAGGAGGGGCCAGCAGGGGCAACCAACATGGGTTCATCAGTGGTAGGTCCTGTCAGACCAACCTGGTGGCCTTTTACGATCAGATCACCAGATTGTTAGATGCAGGGGGTTCCGCAGGGCTCGGTCCTCGGGCCCGCACTGTTCAACATCTTCATCAGCGATTTGGATGAGGGGGTAAAAAGCACCCTGTTCAAATTTGCTGATGACACTAAGATGTGGGGGGACACATAGGGCACATTGGAAGGATGCAACAGGCTACAATCAGACCTAGACAGGTTACAAGGGTGGGTGGACGAGACTAGGATGGGCTTCAACACAGACAAGTGCAAGGTGATGACATGGGCTGGCAGTGTGGGGAGGCAGTCAGGAAGGCCAACTGCACCTTGGCATGCATCCACAGATGCATCTCGAGCAGGTCCAAGGAGGTGATCCTCCCCCTCTATGCAGCACTGGTCAGGCCGCAGCTGAAGTATTGCATCCAGTTCTGGGTGCCGCACTTCAAGAGGGATGTCGACAGCATGGAGAGGGTCCAGAGGAGGCCACTCGTATGATCAGGGGACAGCAGGGCGGGCCCTGTGAGGACAGGCTGCGGGACCTGAACCTGTTCAGCCTCCAAAAGAGAAGGCTGAGGGGGGATCTTGTGGCCTGTTACAAACTAGTCGGGTGGGATCAGCAGGCATTGGGGGGCTGACTCACTGTTTCCCCGAGCACTGCCAGGAGTGACCAGGAATAACAGTCACAAGCTGGCAGAGGGTAGGTTTAGGTTAGATATCAGGAGGCGCTACTTCACGGTCAGGGCGGCTAGGGTCTGGAACCAGCTTCCAAGAGAAGTGGTGCAGGCTCCTACCCTGGGGGGTGTTTAAGAGGAGGTTAGATGCACATCTTGCTGGGGTCATTTGACCCCAGTAGTCTTTCCTGCCATGGCAGGGGGTCGGACTAGATGATCTGCTCAGGTCCCTTCCGACCCTAGAAACTACGAAACTAAGAACTGCAGGCTAGAACTCGGCCTTCTTAGTGCATCCAGTGCACCAAATGCCCAGGTGGAAATGTGTAAGAAAAACCAAACAACTGCACACCAGAATGAATGCCTACCAAAAATCTATCAAAAACAAGAATTCTCACAAGACACAATTCTCAAAGGCGCAATTCTCACAGGACAATCACTCCCTCTGTGATCTCTCAGTTCTACTCCTCAAAGGCAACTTACAAAACACCTTTCATAGATGAGCTTACAAACTTCACTGCCTGGCTGGCTGCCTTCTAATTCCTGCTGCGGCATCATGGGGCTTCGTTTCCCCCTCTTCCCTGCCAGACTGCACTGCCCCCCAGCTAACGGATAGCCAGTAATCGAATCAGTTATCAGTTAAACCAGGGGTTCTCAAACTTTGCGATACTGCGACCTCCCCCCCCGCCCAATGCCCAATCGAGCTGGGAAGGGGGAGTCCCCTGTGAGGTGGCAAAAGTGGAAGTGGTGGCAGCGCACAGGTTTGTGACCCCCTTTTATGTTGCTCACAACCCACAATTTGAGAACCCCTGAGTTAAACTATTAATTGTGTAACCTTTGGCAACCCTACTGAAGATTAGTGAACATAATCTTGCTGCTCTTACTGTGTGAGAAGTCCTGTACTGTTCAGTCAGTCTCCAAGCAGCCCTGAGATCCTGAGATAAAGAAATAGCGAGCTCTTCATTTTCATCTTAAGTACTGCTGTTGGTACAGTACATATTCCTCTGGAAATGCTGATGGCTACCTTTTCAAACCGTCTGCCTTGGAATAGTGAGTGACTCCACAGAGTTTGCAATACAAAAATCTAGAACTCTTGGTTCCAAAATGATACCTTTTATTAGACCAACTGAGAAATCGCAAAGAAGAAATCCAGAGTTTGGACTCAAGGGGGAATGTCACACTGTAGTATGTGGGACTTTGTGTCAACCTCTCTCTCTGTCCCATCTTCTCTTCTTGCAATGCAGAATGTAACTGACAGAGCTGAGCTATCCAGTCTAGTTGAGTCTGAATATAGTTAAAACTGGAAACTTTTCTGGGGCTGAAATGTTACCTGATTTATGTAAGTACTTCTTCCAATGCCTGTTAGTTTTAAATAGGAGCAAGAGCCTTTTTTCACCCTGTATTGCTGCTTCCAAAATTGCAAAAGTTGCCTGGCATAGGCCCCAAGTTACGCAGTTTTCAGCCTTCTGCTGTCAGGAGCAGAGTACTTGTCGGGCAACACTGGCAATTGACAAGGTATCACAGCTTTTTCCCTGACCAAATCAGTAATGGAAACTGGTTTTTAGGTTAAACCATTTTTTTGTACTTACGTTAATTTAAAATGATGATTAGCAGAATCTGCATATACATTATGAATTTAGTTTGTGATTGGAGACGCATATCAGTATTGTACTCAAATCCCATGTTGAATGTGGAACTTGATTGCCTTTTCTGCTATTTTTTGCTCACAGAAGGTGACAGGAGAAAGTTTGCACCTGGCTCAGAACTAGCAATAAAAGGTAGTTAAAATATTGTTTGTCCATTCAGATGATGCCTTCTCAGAGATGGCTCCATCCAGGGCAATACATTTGAAACCAGTATTTCAAATTTAAACTCCAGGGAGAAGAAACTAAGCAAGACGTTATCTTGTGTGAGATGAGGCTGCTTTGAGGGGCATCAGAGAAAGGGGCCTGGAAGTTTTATAAGATCTCATACTAGCCCCTGGAGGAGAGGACACTAGGAAGAATCCATGTTGTGGAGGAGCAGATGTATAAGGCAAAGAGCAGGCTAGTACACTAGAAGTATCTTTGTAACCACAGAACTAGCCAATAAAGGAGGAAACTGCATGGAAATTAGGATACCATGATTTGAAGGAGAAGCTTGTTGCAAGAGAGGAGGATCCTGGATTCTTCAGGGACTTTTACCTAGCCCCTAAGAACAAGCGTGGTGAGGAAATCAAGCAGGAAAATGTGTAGAGCTGTTTGTTCTGTCTACAGCTGTGCATCTTGTGTTCTCTCAAGTTAAGGAGTGATTTTGTTTCTGTTTGTTTGTTTTTGGGCCCCTGCAAGCCAGAGTGGAACAAAAGCACTGGCTTAAGCCAGCTAAGAAACTTGGGGGCGTCGGCACTGATACTAGGTACTGAAGACAGCTAGTCACAGAATCTCATTTCCTTGAAGGAACAACTGACCAAGAACACATGCCTCAGAAGTGTGCCAGATAAGCTTTTATAAAAAAAAAAAAAAAAAAGGCAATGTTGCAGGTTACTCAAGCCAAGAGATGCTTAAGAGTGCACTGACCAAGTGTGACACAGCAACCTGGTGACTATCTAGCTTGAGACCTCTGCAAAGGTTACTGTCTGTGTAGGGAGATGGACCAAATTTACATGCATGTTTATATTTAACCCGACAATTGCCATGTAAATAAAACAAACAATGATTTGAGGATCATTTTTCAGTCTGCTTCTTCGTAAATTTTGACACCATATTTTTACTTTTTGACATCAGATTTTCGCAAAAGTGAAGGCGAAGCTACTTTGTTCTGTGCACTTCTTTGCAAAGGCCTTTTAGCCTGGAGTATTAGGCAGAAATAGCTTCAGGCACTCCTTCATTTTCTAGTCCAAATGAAATCTTCAGTGAGACTCTCCCCTCCCATCCCTAGTAAATGGATAGTGCCTTTGAGTCTGCATTCAGGGATTTTAAAGGAAATTGATAGAGACTATGTCTTATTGAATATTTCCTGAATAATTTATTGCAATAATTCAATTGTGGAGGGATTACAAAGTAGAAAAGTGAAGTCAAAGTGGGGTCATTGATTTCTGGACAGAAGCTTTATCTAAGGTAAACCTCCCAGGGCTCCTAGAAAATGGGATGATTGAGAATTCATGCCAGCTGATGGGAGTTCCAGAAATAATGTCCAGAGACAAGTAAACAGCCTGCATAGGAGTGCCTTGTTCCCAGCTGTTTACTACCAAAACATGCCATAGAAGGACCTCTGTCTCTCCCCAAAAATTCAGCCCTGTGACAATTTGGTTAATACGGGCCCTACAGAGCTCAGACATCCCATCTCTTTAGGGAACCTGAGTTGGATGCATTCCTAAGGGAGAGGGGAAACCTGTTCCCTCTGCCTACATGACTGGCATCACATGCCTGGGTGAGGGGTTTATGCTCCCTATTGTTAAGCAGTGCCAACCTGACTGGGGGGGGATGTCCAAGGAGTAGGGACGTAGGGATCCACAAGACCCAGGCCCAGGAAGGGTTGGGAATGTGATAAGAGGGTCCAGGGACATAAGCAGGGTTGAAAGAGAGGGAGACCCAAGAAGGTCCAAAGACGGACAGTACCTGAGTGTGGGACCTGGCGGGTCAGGAACCAGGGACTGAGGGAAAGCCAAATCAGGGGGTCCATGGGCCCAGAGACAAGGTAAGAGCTGGACCAGGGGTCTGGGAGCTCAGGGAGAGGGTCTGTGAGCCTGACCAGGGATCCAGGGTTGACCGTGGGACCACGGGGGTCTGAGGGCCAAAAGGGACCACGTGTGTGAACTGAACATCATAGAAATAACACACACAAGGCTTGGGGTGTAGTGTGGGGGATGAATGGAGGTAAGAGCACAGACAGGCTGAGAGGGACCTATCAGGCCTGAAGGTTGGATTGAGTTTAGTGGGGTCTTGGAGAAACCCAGTGGAGAATTGTTTGGATTAAGCCTCACTCTAAGGTCTGTGGGCAGCCTCCATTAATCAACCTTTGATAATAAAAACAGAGCATGGTGGACGAGCAGTCTAGGGAAAACAACATTAGAGTCTGAGCCAGGCAGGAGCCACAAGACCACCAGGGGGTGTCACGGCCACCCTGTGGCCACAAGCCTGTCGCAGACACTACAGTTGCCCTTTTCCAATCATCTGGGACCCCTCCCAATCGCCCCAATTTTCAAAGATAATGGCCAGCAGCTCTGCAGTCACATCAGTCAATTTCCTCAGCATCCTTGGGTACATCGCATGTCAAGCTTTTCTAAATAGTCCCTAGCCTGTTCTTTCACCACTGTTGGCTGCTTAGCTCCTCTCCAAATTGTGCTGCAAGGAGCATTAGTCTGAGAGCTTACCTTGCCTGTGAAGACCGAGGTGAAAAGGGCATTGAGTACTTCAGCCTTTTCTGCATCATGTCACTAGGTTGCATCCCCCATTCAGTAAGGGACCCACATGTTCCCTGATCTTCCTCTTGTTGCTGACATACTTGCAGAACCTCTTCTTGTTACCCTTCACATTCCTTGCTAGCTGAAACTTTAGTTGCGCTTTGGCCTTCCTGGTTTCATCCGTGCATACCCAAAGCCAGCAGAAGAGTAGCTCCTGGACTGGTGGCATGCAGCAGTGTGCGGTGGCGAGAGCCCCACTCCGCAAGTCCTGCACCCTTCCCTGGCTGAGCAGCTTCTTCCAGCCCCAATCCCTCCCTTGCTGTGGGGGCATTGATCTGCCCCCCTTCTGTCCCCCCTCCACCCACCACAACAGACGTACTAGCTGGAAGCAGCTGTGCCCAGCATCATCGTGGACTGCTACCTTTATAGTCTATGCCCAAATCTCCAAATTGATTCAGACCTTTTAATGGGTCTCCCAGTTTGATTTGGATTCAGAGATTCAGTGCTGAATCTCCTCTGAATTAAATCGGTTATCAAAGCTTTGCATGGCACTATTACCAGCAAATCGAGGGAAGTGTTCCCTGTGTTCCTCTGTGTTCAGCACTGGTGCGGCCATGTCTGGAGTGCTGTATCCATTTTTGGGGACCCCACCACAGAAAGGTGGACAAATTAGAGTCTTGCAGAGAGCAGAAAAAATGGTTTGGGGGCTGGGGCACATAGCCTCTGAGGAGTGGCTGAATGAACTTGGCTTATTTAGTCTAGAGAAGAGATGACTGAGTGGGGATTTAACAGCAGCCTTCAACTACCTGAATTGTGGTTCCAAAGGGGATGGAGTTAGACTGTTCTTAGTGGTGGCAAGTGGCAAGGAGCAATGGTCTCAAGTTTCAGCAAGGGAAGTTTAGGTCTGATATAAAGAAAAACTTTCTCACAAGGAGGGTAGTAAAGCACTGGAAGAAGTTACCCAGAGAAATTGTGGAATCTCCCTCCCTGGAGGTTTTTAAGATCCAGCTGGACAAAGCCTTGGCTGGGATGATCTAGTTGGAGATGGTCCTGCTTTGAGCAGGGAGTTGGACTAGATCAGTGGTTTGCAACCATTTTTGTACCAGGAGCCATTTGTAAACATCGACGGCTAGTCCCAAAGTAGAAAACACGCATGTATTTTGACCCCAAAATATTTACTAAACGCAGCAAGTTAAAGCAGCTCAACAGTTAATTGTAGAAATCAATATCAACAGAAAAACATTAACAGCAATATCAACATGTGACCCTGCATTACACCCGGGTGACATTCATCATTGTGCAGTTTGCACAGTGCAAATTGCTGGAACCTCTCTCCCTGGCTGATTCCACCACTGCCTCTGTGAAGGCTGCCCAATTGGCTTATTTCAGGTTGAAACATCTGTGGAAGAGAGTGTTTTGCACTATTATTGTAGAGCCTAGCTTGATACTTATGGGGGGGAGGTGTTGGATGTGGGGTATAGGCTCCATCACTGCTTTCTTGAACATCTGGCTAATTCCATTGCTCACAAAGTTGATGTCTGGGTTGTATCTTCTTCTTCAGCAGCTGCAATTAAATGACTTGGGTTGTTTAGCATCCTGTACCAACATGAGGTTGCTGGTCTTTTCCCATTGTTCTACTTGGATGCTGATGCTGTTGCTGTTGTTGTTATCATATCCCCATGCTGTATTATGGGAATTAAAGTCATTGATCACAAGGCTGTATTTGTGTGTGCTACTCTCAGGTAGATTGTTCCGTTGGAAAATACTAGATGGTGGTTTGTATATAGATGTTATAGTGATGTTCTTGAGGCTAAGTGTGATGGTTTTGATGTTATTCTTGCTTGTGCTGGTATGTACTTGTTCAATTTGCATGTCAGGTCTAGCAAAAATCACACTGCCATATTGGCTGGCCACATTATTTTCCATGCTGCAAGGGAGCAGCACACAGGATTTTTTTGACCCCTGGATCTCCTGTTGGCAAGGTGCTCTGAGCCAAGCAGAAACTTGTAAAATTAATAAGGTAAATTAAGAGTTCCCGTCTGTCTTGGAGTTTGATATTGCAAGATTTTTCCTTCTGGTTCAGTAGAGGTTTATGGATAGAAGAGGGTCACCAGTGGTGTGTCTAGCGGTGAAAAGGGCTTTTTTGAAAGTGTTTTGTAGCACCTTAAGATGTATTCACTGACTTCCTCTAGAAGTTCATTCCATAGCAAACTCTCCATGGCAGAAGCTACTGCTAAAAGTTGACAGTTCTTGGTGTGTGTGTAGTTTTTTTTGGGGGGGGGGGGGGGGGGGGGCGGGGGGTGTTCAAATTTTGGAATGAGTTGGTGGTTCCCAACTGAGTGTTAAGTGGACCCAAGTTGCAGAAACTGTAAGTTTAGTAGATACAAATAGGGCCTCTTTTTGACGGTTCCTGGAGCTGAACCCTCACACTCATGGAGGAAAAGTCTGAGTTCTGTGGGCAGAGGATGGTATGAAGGGACCTCCATGTTAGCTGTGTGTGCTCCTTTGAAAAATCTGAAAAGTTAACAAACAGCACCTACTACTGGGAAACTGGTGCCTAGAAAATATCAGCCCTTGGAGATCCTTAATGCAGGGGAAGGCAATTATTTTGGGCAGAGGGCCGCTTACTGAGTTTTGGCAAGCTATCGAGGGCCGCATGACAGGCAGCCAGGGGCAGATTGATATTTATTTTCTAAATTGTTTATGGGCTCCACAGGCCAGATAGAATGGCCTACCAGGCCACATCTGGCCCCTGGGTCACATTTTGCCCACCCCTGCCTTAATGCATAAAGCCCTGATTTACCTGCTTTGCGCGCGCGCGCACACACACACACACACACACACACACACACGCACACACACACACCTCACACACACACACACACACACACACACACCCCCTTAACCAATGATCCAGGTAATTCATTGACTTACTTCAGTGGACAATTCCCTCTTTTGATTGTATCTCTTGGTCTGTGGACTTGCTTGGATCTGTATGAAGGCAAGGACTTGCTTTGACTTCTTGTGATAAGAGCAAGACTACGAGGATGGAGGAGGGGTTCTCTGTTTTATTTTGTTCCCCCAGCCCCCATCTGCTTTTATGTTACATTTTTTTTCATCCTGACTCTTTTATACAGTTGCTATCCAGAAGCTTCTGATAACTTTGTGTTGGCCCTGTTTCCAGCTGCCTTCTGAGCGATTTTGTTTTTTTTTTTTTTTTTGCACAAAGCTTATATTGTGACTCTCAGCAAGGACACATGGAATCAACAGGAGGCTAAAAATAGCCCAGGATCAATAATACCATGGTCTCTCTATTTTTCTTTTTTTGGTAAATAATTTGTATATTGACAAAGCAACAAAGCAGCTTCGTTTAAGACTGTCTTAATACATAATTAGATTCCATACCTGCAGTGTGTGGCACTGGGGGCGGGGGTCCGGGCTTGGGGAAGGCAGCACTTTGGAATGCTGATAACAGCACATGAGTCAGAAGTTCCTTGATGTTTTGCCCACATCCATCACAGACATGAACACTCAGCAATTTTTTGCAGTTCTGGCAAGCTGGAGCATTAGTTCTGTCTTCTGTTTTAAGGGATCTCTGAGCGACAAGTCCTTGGACTTTGATTGGCACCTGATCTCAGACTAACTAACCTATTCAAAAAGGAGAGCATGGGGCAATTTTAGACAGAGTGAAATTTAAGCAAAGTCTTGTGTCATTTAAGAGTAGTGCACAGTTTCACTGGGATTTAAATGGTACCTAGCCTTGCTGGTCTTCTGTACAGGGGGAAGATTTGTGCTAAGGTCAAAGGGCTTGAATTTAAAAAGCACTAAGGCACCTATTTAAACACTGTCTTGAATAGGTCCCAATTTAGGAAAATGTGGCTAAGGGGAAGATGTGCAAAGGTATTTAGGTGCCTAAAGATGTTACTAGGTACGTAATAGGATTTTCAAGTTCCTCTTAAATCTGTCCTCTGGTGCCTTGTTTTGAATCCTGTCTGCCAGAAGTATTGCTGAAAAGTGGATAAACCAAGGATGCTGTGAAGATTTCCTGAATACTTTTTTATTGAATCTTTCATTGGTACAGAAATGTGCAGATTTTTTATTAGTTCTCTTTTGAAATCCCTGGGAGTTGCACTAGTAGGTTTATTAGGGCTGAATCCTGAGTGCATTGGCAATGTGTAGGGGGTGCACATGCACCCCCTGAGCTTGGCAGTGCACCCTCTGCAAAAAGCGCCAGTGATGTTGCCAGTGGTGCCTGTGGGCGGTTGCCGCTTGCCACCCCCCACCCCCTCACCACTGACACTGCCGACAGTGTTTGAAGGCAGTCCCCAATTGCCACTGGCCGCCGCTGATGCTGCCAACAGCATCTGCAGCTGGTCGCCAACCTCTAGACCCCTTCATCCCCCCACCACAAAAATACCATTGCCGCCTGCAGGAGCTCACCATACCCCTCCACCCCAGCCTCCGGGGGCACGCAGCGTTCAAGTCTGGATGTATTGCAGCATGACCCTTTACTGGGTCAAAAGGGTCCATTTTATCTTTGGTTTCTGTTGATGAAGCTAAACCACCACAGTATCACGGAGGAAATTGCAGAAATAAGTCTGTGATATCAGATTCTAACTCTAGCCAGGCCAGGATGTCAACTTGCTAGATGGTAGCGGACTAGAATATAAATCAAAAGTAAAAACAGTAATTGTTTACTGTATGTGTGTGTGGCTGGGGGAGGGTATTCCATTTTAAATATTGGGGGGTACATTTCAGCTCTGTTTCAGGAAGGCAAGGTGGATAAAATAGCTCAATAACTAAAATAACTCAACCATGAAAGAGTTTGTGGAAGTTACATGCAGAAGAAAATAATAAGTAAAAGGACAGTTCAGAGAGGATCAAAACTAATACGACTAGGGTATAAATTGAAAGCATTTCCAGAAAATTCAATTTCCCCCTCCATTTCTACTGATCCAAGATAAAAGACCAGGAGGTTTCTCTGGTAATTTAGCAGTGGGTGAGGTTTATAAGAAGTGTAACTGCTTATAGAACTCTCACCTCTGTGAGGTCAGAAGCTCCAAGTATGGAATAATATCAAAGTAGTGTGTTTGTAGTAGCAAGTATTAAGAAAAATTATACATATTGGCTACATCTACACGAAACACTGGCTGCACAGTAACCTATGACTACTGCACAATAGTGCTGTGTGGCAGAAAGTGTAACACAACGCTACTGTGCAGTCAGCATCACGAAAAAGGTGTTGGGTGGCACTACTGTGCAGTAACTCTAGTTACTGCACAGTCATTTAGTACTAGTTTATTCTGGATTTAGTTCTGCTATAGCATTTCACTGCTCAGTGTGTTCAGTTGTACTAAGATACTTACCTCTGCCAGTGGAGGTAAGATATAACAGCACCCCACAAGAGCAGCTCTGGAGAGAAGCCTGGAATCCTAGTGACTTCTGCCAGAGGTCTGTTGATAAAAGTCCATCTGCTGATACTGTGCAAAACCTTGCACAGTTTGTGTTTACTGAGTGGCATCCTGTTGGCAACTTTGGATGCTGTGCTAAAGAATCAAGGGTGAGGGGGAAGGTGAATTCCCAGAATGGTCCCATCACAGTAGGCCTCTGAAAACACCTTTTTATTTTTTGCCAGTAAATTCATCTATCTCCAGATACTGGAGTCCTGCCACTTCAAAGGAGCTATCGCAGGCTGTTGTGTCAATAACTCATGTGTAATAGGAGTATCATAATAAACTGAAGAAAGATCTAACAAAATATCTAACAAAATAACAAAATAATATTAAAGCTAACAAAATAATATTAAAGCCCATCCCCTGGCTTTAAACTAAGGCCACTGGGGGATGGGGGGACTACCGCCACTGCAAGCCCACTGGGTAACTTTTGCAAATCTAGCAGGCTAAGGCAGTCAAGGGAACCCACCTCTACCTCAACCCCAGAATGATTCATAGGGAAGGCAAGGGCCCCCAATGGGGCACTTATGTGCCTGTACACTATTGCCAGGAGCTTGGAGAATAAACAGGAGGAACTGGTCCTCCTGCTAAACAAGAATGATTATGATCTCATAGGGATAACGCAGAACTGGTGGGACTCCAGCTATGACTGGGCCACAGGTATAGATGGCTATACCTTGTACAGGATAAATCATGCAGATAAAAGGGGTGGTGGGTAGCTCTCTATGTCAAGGAAAGCTACCCATGTCTGCAAACCGACACTGGTACCCAAGGCGGATGATTGGAGACTCTGGGTTAAAATCCATGGTGAACCATGGCACAGGGTCTAGCCAGGATCAAGAGCTCAACCAGGAATTCGCCAGGGAACTGGCTGAGGCTGCATGCTCCTGGTGCATGGTTGTCATGGGAGATTTCAACTATCCAGACATCTCGTGGAAAGAGCACTTGGCCACATCTGAATGGTTGCAAAGCTTCCTCATGTGCGTGGATGAGCTCTAGCTGACTCAAAAAGTCGATGGACTGATGAGAGGCGAAGCACTGTTCAACCTGGTACTGGCAATGGGGGATGACTTAATCAGCGACCTAACAATTGACGGGAAGCTGGAAGACAATGACCATGAGCTGATCACCTTCACCATCTGACATAAAGCTGACAAATAGGTCAGCAATGCAGAAGTCCTTGATTTCAGGAAAGCTGACTTTGACAAGCTCAGGAGACTTGTTGGCCTAAGGAGGGAGTTCAGGATGAGTGGTCACTGCTCAAAGGAGTGATCCTGGAAGCACAAGCAATGTCTATCCTATCTTGGAGAAAAGGCAACCAAAGGGCACAGCAGCCCCCTTGGCTCTGCAGGGAACTAGTGGACCTCCTGCATCTAAAAAGAAAGACCTATAAAGGATGGTAGACTGGATCCACCTCAAAGGAGGAGTACTGTGCACTGGTCAGACCTGTAGGGAGAGAACCAGGAAAGCCAAGGCGGCGACTGAACTCCAACTGGCTACACGTGTCAAGGATCATAAAAAGTCCTTTTTTAGATATGTGGGGAGCTGGAGGAAAAACAAGGGTAACATTGGACCCCTGCTAAACTACATGGGACAACTGACAACCAATGCCCAGAAAAAAGCCAACCTGTTTAATGGGTATTTGCATCAGTTTTTCACCAGCCCCAGGGGACAGCCCTGCTCAATACAGTACGGAATGGCCAGGGTGCGGGGGAAGTGTTACCCTTCATCAATGTTAACCATGTGAAGGAACAGCTTGAAACAGCTTTCAAGTCAGCCAGCCTAGACAGTTTACACCCCAGGGTACTTGAGCTGTCAAGCATCATAGCTCAGCCACTGGCATGGATCTTCAAGAACTTGTGGTGCTCAGGCGAAGTGCCCGAAGATTGGAAGGAAGCCAATGTGGTGCCTATCTTTAAGAAAGGGAGGAAAGTAGATCCAGGGAACTACAGGCCCATCAGCCTGAACTCTATCCCGGAGAAGATCTTGGAAAAAATTATCAGAGACCATTCTTGACAAACTGGCTGATGGCAACATCCTGAGGGATAGCCAGCATGAGTTTGTTGCAGGTAGGTCGTGCCTGACCAATCTCATCTTCTATGACCAGGTGACATATCACCTGGACAAGGGAGAAGAGATTGACCTCATATATCTTGATTTTAAAAAAGTTTTCGATCTTGTATCCCATGAACATCTCGTAGAAAAACTAGCTAACTGCAGCCTCAGCTACATCACAGTCCGCTGGCTGGGGAATTGGCTCCAAGGACAGACCCAGAGAGTGGTAGTCGATGGAAGTCAGTCATGGTGCGCCGTGACTAGTGGGGTCCCCCAAAGTTCCGTCCTTCGGCTTATACTTTTTAACATTTTCATTAATGATGTGGACGGTGTCAGAAGCGGACTGGCCAAGTTTTTCAATGACAGCAAACTTTGGGGTAAAGTATCCTCACCTGAGGACAGGAGGGTGATCCAGGCCAACCTTGACAGGCTTAGAAAATGGGCAGATGAAAACCAGATGGCGTTCAACACCGAAAAATGCAAGGTACTCCACCTTGGGGGGAAAAAAACCCACAGCATGATTGTAGGCTTGGTAGTGCTACGCTTGGTAGCACCACAGCTGAAAGGGACTTGGGGGTCATGATAGACCACAAGACGAATATGAGCCACCAATGTGATGTTGAAGCTGGTTAAGTGAGCAAAACTCTAGTTTGCATCTATAGATACCTCCTAGCAAATCCCAGGATGTTATCCTCCGGCTGTACTTGGCCTTGGTGAGGTTGCAGCTGGAGTACTGCATCCAATTCTGGGCTCCACAATTTAAAAAGAATGTGGAGAACCTTGAGAGAGTCCAGGGGAGAGGCACCCACATGATCAGAGGGCAGGAGAACGGGCTTTATAATGAGAGGATGAGAGCTATGGGACTCTTCAGCCTGGAAAAGCGCAGGCTCAGGAGGAGACCTGGTGGCTACCAATAAGCATATAAGGGGTGTACATCAGGATCTACGGGAACATCTGTTCACCAGAGCGCCCCAAGGGATGACAAGGTCAAACGATCACAAACTCCTCCAAGACCGTTTCAGGCTGGACATAAGGAAGAACTTCTTTACTGTCTGAGCCCACAAGGCCTGGAACAGACTGCCACCAGAGGTGGTACAAGCACCTACTCTGGATTCCTTCAAGAGACATTTATCTTGCTGGGATCCTTTGCGCCCAGCTGACTTCCTGCCCCTAGGGCAGGGGGCTGGACTACATGATCTTCCAAGGTTCCTTCCAGCCCTAATGTCTGTGAAATCTATGAAAATATGTATTTGGACACTTCAATAGTAATTGCATACTGAGTAATACATATTGCTTAGAACAGTTTAAACTGCTAATCAAGACAGAAATAGCCTGGGTGACAACATGCAGTGCAAATGTAAGATCTGCCGAAGTTAAATTTTCCCCTAGTCACAGGATCAGTTTAAAGCATAGGCACCATCTTTAATGGAGCTTAAGTTTTTTTAGCACTTAAGTAATGCCTAGGCCTTGCTCAGGCCTTAATCTTGCCCATGTAACCAGATTACAAAAAGAATCAAGTGTCAGTTAAAAGGGACCAAAGAATTCTAATGGTTGTTCTGGAAATCCCTGGGATGTTCTCAGGTACAAGCTCTCTCCTCTTAAAAAGACTGTCATTCAGGAGAAAGGAGTGCTCCATAGGAGGAGTAAGACGAGCTGGAAAAATAGTTTGAAAAGCCTTAAACAGTTGGTACAGCAAAGGGCACCCAAGCTTCTGCTTTATCTTCTTATGTCAAATAATGGAAGAAATAAAAAAAAAAATGAGAAAGGGAAATACTTTTCACTGGAGCCCAAGCATGTACCTTTCATTTACAGTGCCACAGGGGCAGTCTCCCACCTCCACCCAAACCCCAAGCAGATGACTGTGGAGCTATGGGGGCAGAGCCCCCTGCTGCCAAATGCTACTAAAGCCACAGCTCTGTGGGTTGGATCCTGCAGACTGTAGGCTGTAGTTGGCAACCCCTGTTTTAAAATCATTTTTGGCCCTAATTCCTACCGAAATCAATTGGTTCCTAAATACCTTTACATGTTACAAACATCTTAGTTCCAGTGTAGGTGTTGAATGTCCCATTATTAATTGTAGCTATAAATGCAAGTGCCCTCACTTACCCTTATCCCAGTCCTTCTGCCCACAAGGGTGGGAATGAGGCACCCAGATATACGGCCCCACAACACCCTGTTACGCCTTGCTCCCACCCAGTTGCTGGGCAGGGCTGCTGCTGCAGCCACCCCTGGGGGACTTGTTTGGCTTCCCAGGCATCCCTCTCACTTTGGGCAACATGTAGGGAAGCAGCAGGAGTAGGGACACGGAGCGCTGTAGCTGGGTGGGGCAGAAAGTGTGGGGCTGGCAGCAACACAGAGCTCGCACCTGGGGGGTGGTGGGAGCATGGAGCTTAGTTGGGCAGGGTGTGGGCATGAGGGAGGGTTGGGGAGGGTGTGGGGACCCCCCACACACTTCCCCACATGATGCACAGTCCCTGCTGCTGGAAGCAGGAGCAACAGCGCTCAGGACACTTGTGTCCTTTGCAGGCGCTGGCACTGCACAGCTCCAGCCAGCACTGCATGTGGGAGCATGGAGCGCAGCCTACCTGGCCTGCCTCTATCCAGCCCCATGCTGAAGCCAGCTGCCTCCCCTGCCATGCAGGTCCTGGGACTCCACCACAATTGGAGGGGAGCCCTGGCTCTTGCTTGCCCATGGAGTCCTGGGACCTGTGCAGCAGGGCATTGGGAAGGCAGTTGGCTCCACTGTGGGGCTTCCTCCAGTGCTGTGCATGTGGGAACTTCATGCGTGCCACACATCGACCCCACAGTAGAGGTGGGCCAGGTAGGCTACGCTCCTCACCCCCATGTGCAGCAGTGGCTGTAGCTACACACTGCCAGGCACCAGTGCTTGGAGGCAGCAGGGGCTGCATGCCATATGGGGGAGTGTATGTGGGTCCCCACACCCCCCCACCCTCCCTCACACCCACACACTGCCCCAAAAACCCCTCTCTCACACACACACACACACACACACACACACACACACACACACACACACACACACACATCATGCCCCATACACACACAGCCACACCCCCTCACAAACCCCCCATACACACACCCCCCCAATCTTCACTATACACACATGCACACACTCCCTCACACCCCACCATACACAACTCCCCACACCCTGTCATACACAAACTCCCACCCCAACCATACCCCACACCCACCACATACAACATACAAGAGTAAGTCTTGTTTCTTAGTTATTATGGAATCCCCACTATATACAGTATACCAACACAAATCATGACAGATCTTTTTGTAATAAAATTAAAATATGATATAGTAGGTGATTGACTTCTAGTATATGATTTTTTTTTTGTTTGTTTCCTGGTTCCAAGGTGGCAGTTCCCCCTCCGAGCATCCCACGACCTGGTCCAGCTGGGGCCTCATTCACCCATGCCTCGGCTCCACTCCCTCCTTCTATGTGGGGGCCTTGATTACCCCCACAAGTCCCTTCCCCTTTACAGAGTAGACTGATACTTGCCTGCCAGTGCTGGGCAGTGATCCACATGCAGGGCTGTGATCCTGGTTGTGTGTGTACCCCTCCCCACCCCTGCAGCAGTCTCCCAGAGCCTGTGGCCGGGCTGCCCTGCAGCCCTACCTGCTGCCCCGCATTTGTGGGGGCTACACCCCATTAACTCCAGCCTTCTGCCAGCTATGCATGTGGCCCAAAGTTATTCCACTCCAGGTCAGGATTCTCTCTGATCCATTTACACTAAGATGTAGCAATTCTAGGCTATGCCTTAGTGAAAACACCCCGCCTGCCCCCGCTGGTCCAGACTGGGCCTATTGCCACCCGCCATCCCAGCACCGCTGATCCCCAATCACTACTACCCTACACCCCCCCCCCCACTTACTTGTGGCTGCTTGCAGTGGGGGAGCAGGCAGAGTCGGGTTAACCTGCCTGCCTGACCGCTGTCCCAGAAGAGCAGCAGCAGTGCAGCTGGCTGGCCAGGCAATTTAACCCTTTCCTGCCTGTTTCCTTGGGGCAGACAGCACAGGCAGTCCCATGTAAGTAATGTTCGGGGGGGGGCTGGGGAAGGTACCAGGGAGCACTGGGAACACAGGGGAGCCCTGAAATAGGTAGAGAGGAGGCAGATTCTTCCCTTTCAGTTCTCCATGCTGTTGCTGGCATTAAGTGTGACTGCTCCAAACTCAGACTAGTACTAACACCAATCAACTTTTGCGTGGCTGACCATGTAAGATGTAGCAAGGCCCTACAAAAAAGAAGGCACTTATACAAGTGTTAACAAGTGTTAGCCAAAGCCATAGCACAAGGGTGCTCCACCTCCAACCTGTGAACCAAATGTGGCCAACAGAACCTTGGAATACGGCCTCTGGGGCTCCCCATGGGTCGAGAAATTTGGTGGCAGGGGGCAGCAGCAGTACTGCCTCCATTCATTGTTGTCAAAATCCTAAACTCTGTGGGGAGGGTTGGAGTTGGGCCATGAGCTCCCCAGCCAGATCAGGGCTGGGCCATGCCCCCCTTCCCTCTGTACTGCCAAGTTGAGGCCAGGCTGTGCCCCCTTCTCCCTGCAGGGCTGGGTCCCCTCCCCGTGGCCAGCTAGCTCAGAGCCAGCCCATGCACCGTTCTTCTTCCTTCCCTCCATCTCCCCCCTCACTGCAGGGCCAGGCCATACCCTCTTCCTTCTATCTGGCCAGGTGGAGGTGGGCCCACACCCCCTTCCTCCCACAAGGTTGGACCATTCCCCTTTCTCCCCAGTGAGGCTGGGTTGGGCTTGGGTCAGGCCCCCTTCCCCTGCATAGCTATATTTGGGCTGGGTCAAGCCTGCCCTGGGTGCCAAATTGGGTCCACTTGCTTGATCTGGCTTATGGAGGGATTGGGCACTACCCATCTGGCCCACCAGCCAGACAGGTTGAGCACCACTGCCATAGCAGATTCAGCAGCCCGTGTCAGTGGCCCAGCCACAAGCAAGCTTTTGTGTGAAGCCCATGCTAAGGGAAAGCAAGCCCCACTCTAAATTACATATGCCAGCATCTGCTCTTTGACCAAGATCCTTAGTCTGTACAGACTTTTATAATACAGGATGCAATATAAAGAAAGGTCAAGGAAACAGAGCGGGGAGGACCCTGGAATAAGGAGAGGAGTAGAGTTGATAAGCTGGCTAACAGGGTGGTTCAGGGTATGTGAAAATTGCCAGCTGCAAAATGGAGAACAAGCTATTGTGGACTGCATTGGCATAGTTTGTTTTGTATTATGCCTGAGGCCTGTGCAATAACCTATAAAATTGCATTGAAAGTATAGTACCATAAGGAATATCTAACAGGGTGCCTGAAAACCCTTGTCACTTTGAGGGGTGGAGCGCCATGGCTGCATGAGAGCAAGGGCAGAATGGTGGTGAAGAGAAAGTTGCCCGGGAGGGCAACAATGCAGTTAGAGCGTTTTGGGAGAGGACTGGGAAGGCTCCAAGAGAGCCAACCAAAACTGATTGGCACGGTGTGAACGGAAAACAGCAAGTGAGAACGGAGAGAGTACTTACCATGGCGTTCGACAAAGACAAGTGGGGTCCAGGGAACGAGGCTCTGGCCACCTGGAAGGGAAGAGCAAAGATTATTAATAAGTGAGTGTAACTCTCGGCACAGTTCACCACCAAAACTGTGGGGACTATGGCAGGTTACATTAACTTGTGCCCCTGGTGGTTGGTGGGGGGGGGCGCAGTGGCGGTGGTGGGAGTGCAGCAGCAGTAAGCAGGGCAGCTTCTTCAGATGTCACTGGTGCTGTTAACAGCAGGGGGGTTGGCGAGTGCCAACCAAGGGCCAGCAACCACCTACAGCCACTGCCAGCGGTAGCAGCTAGTTGGGATCTTGGGGATCACGGTCGGCCCACCCCCTTTTTGTAGGGGGTGCACTGCCATGCTCAGAGGGTGCATGTGCACCCAGGTGCACCCTCTACGCAGCATGCCTGGCAGGATGGAGATTCAGGCAAGCTTCTGTTTGTCAAGTGGGGATGGGGGAACCAGTAAAACCTATGATTGTTTAAGTTCAGTTTCTGATAGAGCTGTGCAAAACAGCACCATTTCATCTTGACTTCCATTTCGCCATTACAAAGGGACGGTGTTTCATTTTGCTGTTTCGAAGCACTGATCCATTTCATTTCATCGAAACTGTTTTGTTGTTTTGACGAGTTTCGGCGTTTCGCCCATCGGCTATAATGGGGAATCATAAAAATACCTAGAACTTCGTCACTTCTTGCCTGATTTGGATGAAAATTACAGGGATGGTACCCCCCTTCTGAGGGCATGAAGCCTGCCAAGCTTCAAGATTTTTGTGAAACTGCATCTCAAACTGTTCAAAGCAAAACTTGCATCACTTGATGGCAACAGCACGCACACAGAACCAGGGGCCCACTCCCCCAGGAGGAGTCGGGCACAGCCCTGCAGCCCTCCTGGGGGTCCCGGCCCCCAGATCTGCATGCGGGATGACAGCAGGCTGCCGCTGCTGGCTGAGGCCAGTGCCAGCACTGGGTTCTTCTTGGCGCTTGGTGCAGGCTGTGTCAGGCAGACTCAGGTGCTGGTGCCTGGCCCGGGCCTCAGCTGACAGCGGCACCATGCTGTTGTCTGCACAATCTGCAGCTAGTGAGTGTGGAGCTTAAAAAAAAAAAAGCCCTGCACTTACCAGCTGTGGCAATGGCAATTGGGGGCTCATGGGAGAGCCCCCACCTGCAGTGTGGGGCAGTGGAGATCACCACCCCCCGCCTGGCACCCACACGGCAGCTGTCCCATGACATGGTTGCATCATGGCATGGCAGGGCACCGTGCTGTCCTAAAGCTGGGGCAGATCCACCTGTCAGCCAGACCTCCCGGTTCTCTCATCATTCCCCCAGCTCTTCCTGGGGGGCACGGCCCCCAGATCTGCATACAGGGTTTCAGCAGGCTGCTGCTGCTGCAGGCTGGGGAAATAGGCCAGAGCTGCCACCGTCCCCAGCTGGCATCAGCAACCTGCTGTCATCCCAGATCATCCAGGGGCCCATGCCCCCCAAGAAGAGCTGGGGGAAATCTCAGAGAGCTAAGGGAGTGTTCAGGTCCCTGAACATTTCCCCAGTCCCCGGTTCAATTCCATAGATCTCTCATTCCCCCAGCTCTTCCTGGGGGGTACAGACCCTCGGATCTGCACTCTGGGTTTCAGCAGGCTTCCACTGCAGGCTGGGGCCAGCGGCAGCACCACAGTCTTCCCGGTGCTCGGCACAGGCTGCACTGAGTGGCTGCCACTGACCCCAGCCTGCAGCAGCAGCCCGCTGAAACCTGCATACAGATTGGGGGCCTGTGCCCCCTGGGTGGAGCTGGGGAAATGATCAGAGAGCTGGGGGAAGCAATCAGAGAACTGGAAAATTGAACCAGGAGCTGGGGAATCAAACCAGGAGCTAGAGATCAGTATCAGAACAGTCCTTCCCCCACTCTTCCCCCTCCCTCTCCTTGGTTTCTGTTTAGCTGCAAGCAGGCCCAGCTTCAAAACTTGAAATGTTTCAAAACTTTCTAAATGTTTTGAGTGTTACTGTTTTGTTTCAATTTCGCTGTTTTGAGCTTGAAATGCATGAAAACAGCTTCAAAACAAAACACCCATCAAAATTTCCCACAGCCCTACTATCTGAATACACTCGTTATTTCTGTGTTGGGAGTAATCTTTTGAATTTCTCCCATCAAAGGCACAGTAGGCGAGTCCCCAACCGGTACATTTTGATTTCCCAGGCAGTTTGGTTGCCTTTTCTACCTGAGCCTTTGTCAGTACCTCATTTCCATGATTTGTCCTTCATCCCTTCCCTTCCACCATGCACTTTTTTTAAACACTGAGAAACCTACACTCTCTAACACCCTTACCTCTTCTTATCAGTGCTCCCTTTACACCATGTGCTGACTCTCCCACATCATTCCCAGTTTCAGTGTACCGCATTTTAAGATCTTCCTGATTCATGAAAATCTAAAAAAATGTCATTTAATCTAACTTAATGCCATTTAACTAAAATGTATTTTCCTCCTTTTCTGTTGCCTCTTCAGATTGTCTTTTTATCATTTAATATCAGAGATTCTGAAATAGCCTCCATCCTGAGCTTTATATGGATTTTAATTCCTAAACATTTTCTTTTAAAATATTTTTTCAAACTAACTCCCTTATGTTTTCAGAATCCTTCTCCTTGAAATTTCATCTTCTCATGTAAGTCATAGTGGGCATCCAGGGGGTACATATGCAGTGTGCTTATCTACCCCAGGCCCTCATCCTTCTCCAGCCTTTCAACCTGTTTACTATTTAGCTGGTTTGGGCCTCCTGCAATCATATTATATTGTCATTGTGATCTGGTTAGGAGTTCTTTCGTCTAATGTTGGCCACTCTCCTTAAAGTGAGAATCTGACTGAGGAATACATTGTCAACAGACTGTCAGAACAGGTTTTGACATGAACACAGTTGTTCTCCCCTATAAACTGAGTAGAAAGTTGGACTCCCCAAACTAATACAAAGAATACCGTTCAAGGTGAGAGTTCTTGACCTGGGCTTTTGGTGTTTTTGTTTTGTTGTTGGTTTTTTGTCTTGGAAGAAGGCATAGAAAAAAAGATCATGAGAACATGATCTATGAGACCAGACCTCTCACTCTCTTCTGAGTGTTTGCTTCCCGCTGACTTCCATACACCAGTCACAAACTCATGCAGGTATAAGGGTTGAAAAATCTTCTCAAGTCAGCAGTGCTATTACCAACAGGCCAGAGGGAGAGCAGAGTTCAAAAGGCAGAAGCAGAGTTTACTTCCCTGACCTTCTAATATGCTAGATGAGTTTTGAAGCATCTTTCAAGCTCTAAATGCACCTACACATTGCCAGAGAGCTGCCAGGAAAGCACTTGGCTCAAACAGCCTGTCAAGTTATTAGGTATATTGGATAGGTGCTTAGTTTTGTATCTTCTCATTGAATGTGCTGATTTTGCATTGAGAGCTGAAGTGGGGGATTAGCATGTACATGTCTCTTGAGTTCAGGTCAGGGCTGGCAGCTACACATGGTAGCCACTGCGGTAACTCAGTGGATGATGTGAGAGATGTTTGGTGACTGACAAGGATCTCGTACTCCTGCATTCAGAACCCAGGCCATATGAGTTTCCCTGCTTCCTTCTCCCTCCCACAGAATTCTTCTGTCACTCTAAAAGCTGAAGTAGATTTATTTGCTTGTTCAGCTCAGCATGTAACTCATGTGCAATCCTTGCTTTGAAAAATAAGGTTAACAAAAATCATCCCACTTAATTCATTACAAAATGCAGTGTGAGCACTTCCCCCTGGGTGACATTGAAGGATTAAACCACAGACCTGCAAAGCAAAAAGCATGAGCTGCTGTAGGTTGAGCTAATGAGGCAAGGTTATATGGCTAACACCTGCAGAGTGGGCATAGAGGGGGGATCTTCAACATACACTGACAGAAGTTTGTGATTGAATCACTCACTGACAGCCACCAGTCTCAGAAGACCATGGAGATTGCACCTTTGGTTACTGGGTTCCACCACAGCTTCTTGAGTGCTTGAGGCGTCCAGTGCATGACAAGCAGACCCTTTGGCAAGTTGTACACGCTGACCTGGTTGAGTCTGTCCCAGCATACCAGCTACCATCTCATCTTGCCTGCCTCTGATACCTTTTCTCTATCTCATCATAGACCCGCTCCATCTCAAAGCAACATAGGCCCTGCTTCATGGCAGTTTTCCACTCACAGCAGTCCAAAGTGATTAATTCTCAACATTGTCCATCAGTGTACAGCTCCTGAAGGTTTTTCTTGCAGACATCAACAAAACAGAGTTTAGGGCATCCAAGTTGACATTTGCCAGTGGCCAACCTGTCATACAGTGTGTCCTTGGGGATTCAGCCACCACTCATACAATTCACGTCCTAACCAGTGGAGGTATCTGTCTCAGGAGCATGAACATACTAGGCATCTTGGCCTGTTCCAGAACAGCAAAGTTAATGATTTTTTCATGCCATGTTATACCCAGGATATGGCAGAGATATCAAAGATGGAAACGTCTGTTTTCTTTCTTCCATGGCATAAGGACGTAACGTTTTCCTGCCGTACGATAGAGAGCTAGGTACGTAAGCGCTCTAGATGGACATCTTTGTTGATAGAGTGAGTGCTCGTGAGTGCTCTATTTTTCCAGACTCTTTTGAAGTTTAGCCATGGCATTGCTTCCCTCTCCAATACAAGTGTTAATTTTGGCTTTCAAGGCAAGATTTTTGTGAGACACTGGAGCTCAAGTAAGTGAATTTTTCAACCACTCCAGGCTTTCATCATTATTCTAACTTTAGGAGAATAGTCAACTTGTTGACCCAGGACTACTGTCTTCTTTAGGCTAAAGGTCAGACAGAAATCATCATAAGCATGAGAAAAGCAACCCATTAGACTTTTCAGTCCTGCTTCTGAATTACTGTGTTGTCGGCAAAGAGCATTTCACAGACAAGAACTCAGGTTTTTGTTTTTCGCTTTGAGACAAGTGAGGTTAAGGATTTTCCCATCAGACCTGGTCCAAAGGTGTATTCCTTCTACTCAAATATGCATTCACTGGCTTTTCAGGACAGTGAAAAAAATCCCCAAAAATATTGGAGCTAGGACACAGTCCTGTTTGACATCACTCTTGATTTCAGATTCCTCCAAACATGACCCATTGAACTCCACTGTTCTACACAGACCAGTGTGGAAGGACTCGATGATGCTCAGAAGCTTAGGGGGGCAGCCAGTCTTCAGGATTTAGAACAGACCATTTCTGCTGACAAGATCAAAAGCTTTGATGAGATTAACAAATGCGATGCACAGAGATTTCCTTTGTTTATAGCACTTTTCTTGTAGCTTCCTCAAGGAGAATATCATATCTGCTGTGGATTTACTGGATCTGAAACTACGTTGAGACTCAGGGTAGAGTGTCCACGAGAGTCTGCAGTCTTAGCCGGATGACTTTTGCGAACAGCTTCCCAATGATGCAAAGTAAGGCTTTATACCACAACAGTTATTGCAGTTGCTCATATCACCTTTGTTTTGTACAGAGTGACTATGCTTGCATCCTTCATATATTGAGGAATTTCACCTTCTGTCCAACACATTCATATTAATTCATGCATTTGGAGGAGGACAGATTTCCTGCATTTAATATTTTCAGACGGTATGCATTCCACCCCTGGTGCTTTACCACAAACACGCTAATCAATGGCTTTTTCTGCTTCATCTACAGTAGGTTCATGGTCAAGTGCTGTCAGGGTTGGAAGGTCTTCAAGTATGTTAAGAGCAAAGTCAGGGAAAGTGAAGTGAGTGAGTAATGTTCAACTCAGCCATCCATCTGCTTATTGTGGTCATTAAGATGAATTCTCTTTGAACCAATCATTTGAGCTGTGATGCAAGGTATCCCAGGAGTCCAAGGCAGTGGGATAAATGGCTCCTTTGAGCTGAACCCATTTCTCTTCAGCAGTATTACACAGCTTAAGAGATGGTAGAGCCCCGGACAGAGTTTTGATGAATTGAGATGATGCGTCTTCAGCTTTCAGTCATGTGGCATTTATTTGTAGTAAGGAGAGTTCTTGCTCTTGCACAATTTCCTGGGCTACAATTTGACTTTAGTGCATACCAAATTGGTATCACAGTCAGCGCTCTGATAGGATAGCATGGTGATTACATCACGGAAATCTTGTGAGTGGGTAATAATCAGGTCAAGTTGATGCCAGCGTCCAGATGGTGCATGGTGCCAAGATACTTTTTGTTGAAGTTTCATGTTGAAGAAATAAATTGTTATACATAGCTTATTGCATGAACACAACTTAAGCAAACATCTGTTTTCATTCATTTTGCCAACACTATTGGTGCCCAAACAGTGAAGCCAGGCAGCATGCTCAGCACCAACCCTTGCACTAAAGTCTCCAAGCAGGAAGATTTTTTTTCATTAGGTGAAATATTAGTGATTAAGGCACTAAGCTTGTTGTGAAAGTGGTCCTTTGTTTGAATGAAGCACTGAGATTTGAAGCATATGAACATAAGAGATTGACAGGACCAGAGGCAGTAGTGAGTTGAAGCACCATTAATCTTTTGGGGCCTTTGTTTGGGGGTTCTATTGCAAACAGCCATTCAGTTTTGACTGCAAAGCCAACACCATATTTCTTCTGGCTGATTACCACCAGAGAAAGGTGTAGTTCTTCTCTTTCATAGAGAAGATTCATATCTATCTTCCACCCGGTGAGATCTGTATGATGTGGCGAGGCTATAGCTTTGTCCAAAAACATTTGGGCAGGTTGTCTTTTAACTGAGCCTTTTGTTTATACTGCTTCTTAAGGTGCCTAAATGTCTGAGTTCATAGCAGAGTTCACATTAAAACATGGCAACAAAGCTGAGTTCTTATTCTTATTGCATGCCACAGACTCCTGGAACTTCACTACAGCAATGGTAGGGACAGAGCTAGGATCATCCTGCTCCAAAAGTATAGGCCAAATTAATCTGAAAAAGAACTGTGGCTATGTGTACATGAGACACTGACTGCACAGTTGTTACTGTCCAGTCATTTAGTACTTGTTTAAATGTATATAAATTATATGTCATTTTATCTTAAAAGATATTTTGTCCTGATTGTGTGTGTTTGCATTGTACATGTACAATAATGCTTATCGTACATGTACTATAAGCTTTTCACAAGGTGTTTGCTTTAAAATAGAACCATGAATAAAGTACAGCAAAACAACTGGCTATGTCATTGTTTGCCTATAGGTGCATAAAATTTCAGGTGAAAGTCTTAGTGGTTTTCAGCTGCAATATGTAAAAAAACAAACAGGTATAGTTTTGGAGAAAAATAGACATGTTGTTTTATTGACAAGAATAACTCAGAAGCATAAAAAAGAATCAGGGAAATATTTACACTTTTTAAATCAAAGTGGCCAACTCCAGGCTGGTGCCAGTGCCCACTTGGCTTTACCATGCACACATCATTTGTTCTCTTTTCATAGCGTGTCATATAAATAACTGGTCTTATGATATCCTTCAAAACTGTGGTTAGCATGGGCCCTCTGACAAACCAGGATGATGATGCAAGAGGCACAACACTGCTGTGCTTTTGGCAGATCCAGCCAGGAATATCTTGCATGTGTTTGTTGGGTCCACTGTTGTTTGTGTCTGGTTAGATGCAGTTTTCAGTACAGTGTCACACTAGTAGCATAATGTTACATCAGTAAGAGGCAACACAGACAAAACTATCTCCTCCTTTTGTAATGATGTGCTGTACCTTATTATAGTGGCAAGCTAGTCCTTTTTGTCTGTGCCCTTTCACATCTCAAGGTCTCCCAGAGTCATAGTGAGGACATTTGAGGAGAGAAAGGTTTGATTTGTAATAATGTAGCTGCCTTTTGCAACTGAGCCAGGTATAATGCCAGCAAAAGTGGACTTAAAATAACTCCATTTGGTGTTCCTCTGTTACTGCAGCTCAATTAACTTAGGTATCACAATGTGTAATTTTTGTTTCACTTCCTTGCCAAAACTTATACTTCAAAGGACAGACCTTAAAGCAACTTAGTCATGGATTGGTTGCAGAGCGAACTGTCCTCATACTGCAGCTATTTTTTAATTAAAATCCTGTAATATGGTATATATTATAACATGTTTACGTATTCAGGTTATTATCTGCTTCTCAAGTATGACTGAGTTCTGTTAACAAGTGTGTTGTTTCACAACCCAACTGTGTCAGCACTTTGGTGCCCATCCCATTGCAGAATTGTGTATACAATTGTTTGTGTGTTCTAGTAAAAACTGAACACTTCCCTCATGTATAGTCCTCAAAACCTTTACACTTGTAGCAGTTCTGCAAAATTGATACAGAATTATACAGTTCTGGTAGTCTGGAAGTTCTTAAATTAGTTTAAGAGTCTTCAGAAAGTTGTCTTTGTTTTATCTAATACAATTGCAGATAATGCAACTAGGTAAACTGCTGTAACTATGAATGTGAATTAGCCCCAACTGGCTCTAGGGTTTTCCATTAATGCCTCAAGATCATATGTGCAGCTTTGAATGGCACTTGGCAAAACAACAAGCACAACCTTATGGATGATATTATCTTCTTATAAAGTAGATTGGGTTATACAGCCTGGTTGCAATGAACTTTTGCAGCCTTTCTGTGAAGGAGAGCTGTGAAGCAGTTCAGCTAGTACTTTTTGGTTGAGCTGTTATATTTTGGTACCAAAACTGGAGACACATTGCCATTTAACTGAACTGGAGGTATGCAGGTGGTAGTAACAAATCCTGAAGCTAGAGAACATGGTGACATTAGAAGTCCCATCTTTCAAATGAGACATAAAACCAAGACCAAGGGCCTCAACACCTGAGGACACCCGAGGATGTTGTGGCTTTTGTCATCAAGGTGTAGGGATGAGGAATTAAAACTTGAGTGTTCAGGCAGACTCGTAACTTAGGTGATTTATATTCTGTTTTCCTAGGTTCTTTCTAGGCTATTTGTTAGATTTTTCTGTGGTGCACAGAACAAATGGGAATGAGTTTGATCTGCACGGCATCAATGTAGAAGGAAGGATGGTAGCACTAATAACTTTCCACTCTTCAAAAAAAGGGATGATGTGGAATGCAGAGTCTAAGTAACCTTCCTGCAGGCAGCAAGTGCCAGAGCTGGGAATAGACCTTAGAGTTTGTGCTTCTCAGCCCAAAGTCATAACCACAAGGACCTTTATTTTTGTCAGTCTTCCTCGACAAGATCATCTTTCCTTCTATTTTGCATCCTAAATTATTAATATAGAACGGCTGCTCTTTCTCCTCACCCCTCTGTCAGCAATGTGTTGTTTTTCTGTCATCTACTTTGTGTTTGTTTTTAGGGCATTTTTAAAAAGTACAGCAAAAAGGCTTTTTCTTTTTCTGCCTCCCATCTGATGGTCTCAGGATGCCGTATTAATACTGGTGTTGCGGGGGGAGGAGATAACACGTTCCTTGTTCTGTTAGTGCATTCCCCTCATCCATTTGCATCGCCTGTTACACTGATGGAGACACCCTTCAATCTGAAATGTAGTGTGAGGAATGCGCACTCAGTCAGTGCGCTGTGTGTAAGGAATTTAGAGCTGTATCCACAGCCCAATTGCTTCTTTGTTCCAGTTGTTTGGTTGATATTTAAATAATGTATGGCAACATTTGAAAGTGTGATACTACTGAACAGTAGAGACAGCTTGATTTTTATGTTCCCCTGGAAGGTATTTCATGAAGCATCCTGCACTAGACAGACCTTTGATTGTTGGCTCTTATCAAGGCAGGATGTCCAGGCCATTTGCAAAAATACAGAAGTGCTGATTGCAGCATGTTCTGCTATCAGCCAATCAGTGCACAGGGAATGCTGGCGCTGTAATTTCTCTGCCCTCTAGGGGCAGCCCCTTCTCTGTGCTGCCCATTGGCATTCTTTTCTCCTTTCACGTATGTGTTTTTGACCAAGAAAACACTTGACCACAGACATTTTGGAGCTCACATCTCAGTGGAATTTCATTTAGTAAAACCTGAGGTAGTTTTGCTACAAAGATATTGCTAAGCCTTACAGGCTTACGCCTGGGCAGATGGGTCTGTAGTAAGCATCTGTGCAGAGGGGGAGACCAAATCCATCCCACTTTCTCAAGAGCCCTGCCTCCACTTCCTGAGTCTCATTTGTCAGTAGTCCGAAATTACACAAGCTCGCTCACTCTCTCTTGCGCCCTCTCTCTCTCTCGCACACAAGTGGCTCTGAATAGAAGCTCCATCCTTCTGGCTGGGAGAGAGGAGCTCCTTTTGTTATTCAGATCACACACTCCAGCCTGTGGCTGAGTGCAGCAGGCAGGCTCCAGCCACTGGATTTTTTTCTCGTCCTCCTGATCTCAGCAGATCCCCTGCAACCTGGCAGCCAGCTAATTTCTATTATCCTTGCCAAAGGGGTCCTGCCGTCTCTGGGCTCGCATGCTTTCTCTCTCTCCCTCCCCCCGCCCTCCACCTTCCTGTCTCTTCCTCTCTTCCACCCCCTGCCCCCCCTCCCTGTGCACGCCCGCTGAACCTTTATTATCCTTTACTTTGCTTTGCTTTCATCAGAACCTTCCAGTTCCATTCTGCCTCTTTTCTAAGCGGTCCCCAATCTCAAGCTGGCCCCACTTTCACCCCTTCTGTCTCCTTTTTCTGCCCCAGCATTTTCATTCCAACAGTGCTTGCTGATTTGCAGCGATGCCAGCAAGGAATTGTTAGAACCATAGATTGAGCCAGAGAGCATCTGAGTGTTGGGGGAAAAGGGTTCTTTCATCCTGGATATTGTGATCTTCCAGCTTCAGGATTTCTGAGCAGGCCCTCTCCTCAAGGGGAGAGTCGGGAACAGACTTCAGCCATGGAGGTGGGCAAGATGGTAAGTGAACAGCTGCTTTTAACTCATGTTTCCAGGCACAGCATCCCTCTATCATGGGCTGGGTTTGCTCACTGAGCTCATTTTTAATCCCCTTTTTCCGAGTGGAGATGTAGGAACACCCGGCATTTCGGATTGTTTCTCCCTTTAGTTCACATTTATTTTGATTTGTCATCATCCTTCATTCCCAACCTTTTTAACCCCTGTTGCATGTGCTTATCCTTGAGGCAAACTCTAAAGACTGATATTGTTAGGGCATGCAAGGGAAGAAGGGGAGAGGCTCTAAGGGGTCAGCTCAGGAGTTTGCACGCAGGTCATCCAAGTATGTTTCAAGTGTCAGTGCTGTGTTTTGGGACCTTTAATCAAGCAAAATTCCTTTTAATTGGAGTAATTGGAAGTTTTGGTTAATTAAACACCCTGAAATTTGGTTCCTGGTCTTTTAATAATTCAAGGAAAAAAACAGTTTATTTTTTGCATTTTGTTGTACAAGACATTGTGCTTTTTGCACTTGGGTGTTGTTTTAAGATCAGCCCTCAAATGAGGATCTCATGTTTGAGTTTCTGCTCTTCCACCCAATTCAAGTAGAATACTAGGTGTTATGATTCACCCTTGTCCACCCATTAAACCTTGTTTTTCTCCTGTTGTCCAGTTAGCTTAATTCAGGTTGTTTGCTAGGGATTCAAGCCTCCGTGTATGATACATCTGTGAGTTCTTTATGCACGTTCTGTGCTTTGCAGGGAGATTTTGGAGTATAATGGAAGAGTATTTGAGTATAATGGTTTCTGCCTTTTGTCCAGAGCGAAAGGAAGTGCTGGATATAAAAGTCTTTCTGGTATAAGGTGGATTTGGTGATTAATGAGCCAGCTGGCAGGGTTGATTAATACACTGACCTTTCATCTTGGAAAAGAAGGCTTTCATCTGAACAGTGAATGGGTCCCTCGGGAGTTGAAGTGTCAGGGACCAGTGTAGTTTGGGGCCCAGATGCCGTGTCGGAGCCAAGTAGGTAAAGGGGAAGCTTGCACAGTGTGCATTCTGTGCAGGTCTTGGTCTTGGTCATTTTCATTTTTAAGATGATAACAATCTAAGTAAAGATCTCTGAAAAAAGAAAGGGCTGGTTTCAGTATTTCTGGGGGCCAGGCTGCTGGCTTTTAGTCTCCTAATGTGACCACCTCAGTAGTGTTGAAGCTCTTAAGTTACTGGCTTTTATCAAGTCCCAGGTATCCAGCTGGATAGTGCTTGGTACCTTAAATCAACCAGGGCATGGGATATGAATGCTCCTTGAATTTTTCACGTCCACTTAATGCACTGGGGACCCTTTTTCTTTTAGGAAGATATGACTTCTTTACTTCTCACTAGGAGTTTGGGGGCAGGAGTTTGACAAAAACTCCTGTAGCTAAATCAGTAACCTACATGTCAGTGTACTAGATTAGCTGTCAAGTTTTTTTCATCTCTGAGACCTTCTCAACATGCGTTAATATATCTGGTTTCAGGCTTAGGATCAGCTTAATTCAGAAACCTGCTGATAACCCAAGTAAATGAGGGATGTTCCTTTTGAGAGGAAGACTGTGTTGTTTGGTTGATATTTAAATAATGTATAGCAGCATTTGAAGGCATGGTATTATTCAAATACCAAGCATAGCTTGATTTGTATGTTCCCCTGGAAGATATTTCATAAAGTATCAGGCAGAATATACAGTTGGTAAAAATGTATGACTTGACATCCAAAGGGCAAGTTTCATCCCGAGTTCAGTGACTAGGAAGGACTGAAATATCAGTTCCTTTCTCAGCAGTATTTTCTTTTGACATCTCTTTTCTCCTTTGGAAATGGGATTCTTTTGTACAGAGATGTTAAGGAGTTTCCAGTCCCGCTCTTTTTCAGTAGCTCACACCCCCAACCTGGGAGACAGAGACAGAATAACTAGCTCCTGTTGTGTCCTGCAAGCACCAAGAATGCCCAAATGCTTGCTTTTGTTCAGTAGAAGCAGACTCCAGCTGCTGGTGTGATAAAGTACTGGGAATGCTTTGAAAGCTGAGGGAGGGTCTTTATAAGCATTGAGCCTAGAAAATGAAGGGGACCAGTACCCTTCTTTCCTGCAAACATAGATTAAGTGTAGAAGTGTAGATGTAAGGCTCTTGGTTTATGAAATCTCCACATAAAATAAGGAATCTGGCTAATGTGCCTGGATAAAGCATCTGGCCACGCTGCTGAACTAGCTCTGCAACATGGGGCACCAGCATAACTGATTGGATGCTAGTGATGTCATACCCACATCAATTATTAAATAATAAGACCAGTGAGTGTTTTTCTGGGGCAACAGCTGCTATGAAGAAGTGCAGTAATGGCTCAGGATGCATTGCCTTAGAATGCCCTGGCTTGTGATCATCAAAAATAAGTGGCTGGTCCTTGCTTTGTCTTTTCTGACTTGTTTCAGAAGTTGCAGCGTTCCTTTGAACGTTTTAAGCTGTGGCGGGTAAGTGCAATACTGGTGATATTCAGTGCTGTGCAAACATTAAGCAGTGGGACTTTGCACACCACTGTAAATTTAATATTCAGTTATCCCATTTGACAGGTAAAGAACTGAGATCTAGATGTTGGCTGATTTTTCTGGGTGGAGCACCCAACTCTGTGTGGTATTGTCTTTCTTTCACCTATACCCCCTCTTAGCCTCCTTTTTTAAGTCTGGGGCCCATGAAATGTGTGGCCATGTCCTTTTTGCTACCTATTGTGATGTTGTCCCAATAGAAGGATGACATTTGATACACAGGAATACTTTTGAAAACTCAAAAGATCTAGGATTTGGAAAGGGGGTCCTGCTCAAAACTAAGCAATAATATAAACTTAGTGGGGGGGTTTTCTTTTCACTGGGAGGTGAATTCCCCTTCCATTTCAAAGACATCATGGAAGACTCCAACGAGAGAAATATGACCATATCTTGAAACTGCCAGCACTATCCAGCAGACATCTTTCCTTCATCAAATTTCCAGATCTCCTTTCCTGTGCTGGTACTGCAATCGGGTCACCAAGTTACTTGATTTGTAGGTTGTTAGCTAGTTCACTTCTCTAGAGATTTGTTTTGGCCCAACAAATCTTCTTTTGAAAAGATGTTTAAGACAAGCTGTAGGCATGCAGTACTGTTACTTGTGGGATCCCAGTTTTATTCTGGATGTAATTTTATTTCTGGGATGTTGCTGGTCACCAGAAGACTGCCTAGTGGAGCTAGTAGCTTCCTGTGCTCCTGTAGTAACTAGTCACTCTTCCTGTAGCTGTAAGGGAGAGGTTTTAGAGGGTTGTTACATACTGATCCATCCATACCAGTGCTGCTGTGCTTTATGCAAAGAGGGCACATTGGCCCCTTAAAGTTCTGTTAAACCCCCTTGTGCAATCTCCTCTAGGTTCTATTACAGACTCTCAGCTGGCATCTCTAATAGCTGCTTCTTCAGCTTGAAGCATCTGTTAAATTTGAGTCTTTTAGGACTGAAAATTCTTAGACTGTCATTAATAAGGACATGGTTTTATAAACTCCTCTTACATTTGTTTTGCCTGGACAGTGCTTGGGGCCTGGGGCTGGAATACACAGTTGCAGGGCCTTGGCGGGGAGCAGAATAGAGTTACACATGGCTTATTCGGGAGGCAGTGGGAGAGTGGCTCCCCACCACTGTGCGCACTCCCAAGGGAGACATGGGGGTTCCCTGCCCTGCTGCCCTTCCCTCAGGGCCGCCACAGCCCAAACCATCTTAAACGATTCCAGTATGGGACCTGGCGCAGCAGGGCAGGGCAGGGAAGCTCAATGCTGCTGCCGTAAGCTGAGCACCGCCATGGCCACGCGCCCCCTGCACACCTGGCAGCAGCTGGAGGCACAAGTCCATGTCATCGCTCCTGCTGCCGCTGCGCGGGCAAGGGGCACTTTGCTATGGTGGCATTTGGCTTGTGGCAGTGGCATCAAGCTTCCCTTCCCCACTTTGCCCTGCCATGCCAGGTCCCACTCGCTGGGCCACAGAGGCCCCAGGGAAGGGCAGGAGGGTGGACAGCCTGAGTCCACAGCGGGTAGCCTGTACCCATCCCCCCCTCCTCCCCCCCCAACAAGCTCCACTCTGGCCGTGCTGCCAGTGGGGGAGGGGGAGCTGGGCTCCACTCCACTGCAACAGTCGCTGCCTCCCATGGGTGGCAGCTGAGCCTCAGGCACTGCTGCAGTGGGCAGGGGACTGCAGACCTGGGCCCCTGGCCCTGTGGCCCTGGCAGCTGGGGGTCCCCTCCATCAGGGCAGAGGGCTGTGGGTGGGGAGTGAGAAACTAGCAGGGCCAAGGGCCTGTGGGTGGCAAGTGAGGGGCAGGTTCTGAATGGCTGTGGTTGGGGAGTGAGGGGCACCAGCAGGGGTGGAGGGGCTGCTGGTGGGGAGTGATGGATTTTGGGTTTTTAATCAGAATTTGCAGGGTTTATCAGAGAATTTGCAGTTTTGAAACAGAAAACCAGAATCCCTGCTGATAACAACCAGCCATTGCCTCAACTAATTCTCCAGCTTTTACTATCACCACTCCCACTAGAATTCCCCCTTCTTACTGAGGTTGCTAGTAAATGCTCCTATGCCAGATTTCCTTTAGCCTCTTCTACCTCTTCCTTGACTGTCAAAAGCAGCAGAGAGGTCAGTCAGACTTTCTTTCTGAAAATTGCTTCCTCTCTCAGCCTTTTTCAAGCTTTTCCATCATTTAAGTCTTTTATTTTGACGTGATGATCTGCAAGCCAAGTTCACAGGGAGATAAGTTTGGTTCCTCATACCTACAGATTTTGGGATGCACTGTGTCTATAGTTCCACATGGATTCCCCTCTCTAGGACAAACAGAGAGAGAGAGAGAGGTTTTTTATACCCTCTGTGTCTGTGTCTGTGTCTGTGTCTGTGTCTGTGTCTGTGTCTGTGTCTGTGTCTGTGTCTGTGTCTGTGTCTGTGTCTGTGTACATGATTCCAAAATCAAGAGCTTAGTAGCAATAACTGTATTCTGTTGTCTTCCTCTCATCAGAGAGAGCTCTATCTGTCTCTGGAGCTTTAAATATTAAGGCAAGGCTCAAACTGGGCCAGCTCAGCAGTTCAGCATTTTATTCTTCAGAGTATACATTTTCATTTGAAAAGTAAGTCATTGTTCATCACAGATGTGAGCTAAGCACCAACTGATGAAGCAGTATTTCAGCATGTCTGGGGCTCCAGGCAGAAAGTAAGTTCTGAATGAAGCAGGATTGCCCTATGCATCCAAATCAAGTATTACATTTGCAGCTGAGACTGACTGCCTAAATGAGGAAAGGGATGATCCTCTTGGGAAGAACTGCATGGATCTGCTATCTGTATTTAGTATCTGCTATCTCTGATACACAGAACTCTGTTTGCAAGTGGAATTGGGAAGAATATTTTTATTTGTGTCCAAATTGAACCCCTGGCTGGGAGAGGGCTCCAGCATTAGGTGTGTCTGGTACAGTCTAATATCCAGGGATGAACTCTGGGTAGGTAGCTTCTTGTTTCCCCTTTCCTTCTCTCTTCCAGGAAGAATTAAGGCTCAACTGAGATGTTCTCAGTTTTCTTCATCCTCATTGGGCATTGTGTCACCTGCCTCTGTGTGGTCTGCTGTGGCTTCATTTCCTTTGTATTTTCACTGTGTACAAACCAGGATGGTTCTCTTTTCTTGGTGCTACTATATACGGTCATACGGGCTGTGCGGCTGTCCTGCTTTATAAGAGTCTCCTCCAAACATTCCTTTGAGACGAGAGCTGCAGGCAGAGTGGAAAAACTGAATCTGCCAAAGGATGCAGGGGGGCACCCCCTCTTCTTACCATAAGAGCACTCCACTCCTAAGTGTGATGCTAATTATTCCAAGCATTACCCAGGATAGATTGGTTGGGGGTTTTTTGTTTTGGTTTTTTATTTTGGTTTTGTTGGTTTTGTTTGTTTTGGGGGGGGGGGGGTTAGCACTTGGTGGAGGAAACCCTTTCTGAGACTGTACGATTGGACAGCTGCCTGAATATGCATGATTTGTCTTTGGCTATTCATTGGCAATTTACATATTTAAAGAGAGAAACTTAAATTGAATGAATTGCAGTTGATGCTTTTTAAAGAGACCAGTGCCTCCAGCCCTACTTTTTCATGGGAGAAATGCCCCTTATAGAATCAGAAAAATATACCTGGAAGGGACCTCCATAGGTCATCTAGTCCAGCCCCCTACCTGAGGCATGATCATATTCTTTTCCAAACCATCCTATACAAATCTATTGTCTAACTTATTGGTAAAACTACACAGTCAAACCTGACACAAAGCCAAAGATGTAATACCCTCACCTGCCACAGGCGAAGCAGGGGTACCACTGTGGCTACTATCCTGCTGCTGTAAAGGTTGTTAGCATATGCATAAGAGATCTCAGGAAGAGGACCACGTTCCCCAGTACAGAAGAAGGCAACTCCCCCTGCCCTGCCCCCCAGTCCTTATCAGTTTGACTGTGGGGTAAAATACCTTCCTGTTTCCAAATATGATGATCAGTCTGACCTGAGGGGAAGGGAAGACCCTTAAGTCCCAGCCCCTAAGTCTCAGCAGGAGCATTGTCACACCCCAGTCAAAATCTCTACCCTTAGCTGCAGCCAACACCCAATGCCTCTGAAGGAGGCTTTGAAAACCCCTGACACATGTCTCATCCCATGCCACAAGTCTGCTATACTTTTGTAGAGCCAGGGAGGGAGGGAAGTTTAGTAGATAAGGGCAGTTTAACTGGTAGCACCCTTAGGCTCCACCCAGCCACCACTCCCCGCATTGCTCGGACTGCAAAGCAGCCAAGGTCTCCAGGCTTCCCCTCCCTTCTCTGGCTTTCACTACCTGCCCCAGCCTCAGGGGAGGGGACCCTGCAGTATGGCATGGTGCAGACTGCAGCCTGGGTTCCCTGCATGGTGTGGTGCAGCACGGAAGCCCATAGCTGGGGACCTGAGGGTAAGGCCAGAGCACCTATGCAGTATGCAGCCCATGGGTGTCTGCAGCTTGAGCTAGTGCAGCCCCCACTGGTGTGGCCCAGGAGACCCCTGGCCTGCAACAACCTAGAAACCGGACAGCCCTGTAAATATCATTTTATTGGGATGTCCTATAGGACTGTATAGTCTTTTAGGGTTTCTACTTCTCTGGTGTGTTTATGGGCTTGTTTGAAAGCAGTTTTCTGAAGAAACTAGCGAATTGGCTGCCAAGAATGATGGGAGGGAGGGGGCGGGGATAGAGCATCGCCACCCACCATCCTGCGCCGTTGCTGCCTCCCAGGAGCAATAGAGGAGGAAGCTTGCACCGCCATCCCCTCCATCCCCACTGTTATGACAGTGCTCTGCCATCCCACTCTCCCCGCCATTTCCTCCATCACCCTCTGCCAGCACTCCACGCCGCCTCCGAGGAGCAGGGCCTCCATCCCCACCATCATGGCTGCACTCTGCAGAGCAGTCTGTGTGGAGCACTCTGATTGGTTGTTTCAGTAAATATTATGATTGTGTTTGGCTGCTGAGACAACCAATCGGAGTGCTCCAAGAGTGTTACAGCCGGACAGACAGATACACAGACAGATGGACTAAGCCCTTTATATTCCCTTCCTAAGGAAATGCAGACTAGACGAGGGTGAATACGGAACTGGTTGGGCCATTGTGCTCACTGAGCTTCAGTGCCTTAGTGTGTAGTTGGGAGGAGATATCAAGAGGGCTTCCCCAGGATTCAGTCCTGGGTCTGGTATTCTTCAGCATCTTCATTAATGGTTTGGATGATGGGATTGAGTGCACACTTAGCAGATTTACAGACAGCATCACATTGGGTGGAATTGCAGTCACTCAGGATCTGGGGCAGAGCTAGGATCCAGAATGACCTGGATAGACTAGAGAAATGGTCGACAATCGATGAGATGAGATTCAACAAGGACAAGTGCAGAGTTCTGCACTTGGGAAGGAATAATTGCGTGTATAAATTTAAACTGGGGAATGACTCGCTAGGCTGCAGTATTTCAGAGAAGGACCTGCGAGTTACAGAATGCTAAATATGAGCCAACAATGTGCTCTTCTTGAATAAATACTGACAGCATACTGGATTTTGTTAGCAGGCGTGTCACTTGCAAATCAAGGGAAGTGAATCTCCTTCTTTGTTCAGCACTGGTGAGGCCTCACCTGGAGTATTGTGTTCAGTTTTGGGCCCCATGTGTCCAGATGGATGTGGACTGATTGGAAAGAACCCAGTGCAGAGTGACAAAATTATTAGAATAAGTAAGATTTAAGAGGACTGGCTGAAAGACTTGGGGGTATTTAGCCTGGAGAAAAGAAGACTAAGGAGGGATTTGACAGCAGTCTTCAAATACCTGAAGGGTGATTGTAGAGAGGATGGAAATGAGCTTTTCTCTGTGGCTGTAAGGGACAGGCCTAGGAGCAATGGGCTTAAGATGCAGCAGAGGAAATTTTGGTTGGAGATTAGGAAGAACTTTCTGACTATGAGTATGGTGAAGCTACCTAGAGCAATTCTGAAGTTCCATCCCTGGGAATTTTCAAGAGCAAGTTGGACAGCTGGGGTAGTTTGGTCAGGGATGATTCTTCCTTGAGCAGGGAGTTGGACTCTGATCTTCTGGGGTCCCTTCCATCCTACTTTGCTATGATCATCCTTAACTAGACATTTTTAGAAAAGCACTAAAGAAAAATGAGAAACATTACTAAGAAGATTTACATGAGGGTTTTACTCGGTTTTCCAAATAATTTGTGATGGTGCAGAATTCCTTAATTTACACTTATTTCCTTTCTGAGATAAAAGGAGACATAAGAAGTCTCCCTGCAGCGTCTAGATAGTGTCCTTTGAAATGCATCAGTTCCAAGCTTGTAATTTATTTTAGAGGGGCATGGACACTTGTGGGTATATATGGCAAATTTGGGAGTTTTATAAACTCTGTGTCTGTGTGTGCAGGTTTGCAAGATAAAGAGAAATGTGTAGATGCAAGTGTGAGGATATCTTTTTTATCATGTTCCAAAATCCCTCTGTAATTCTTTCTCTGTTACAAACTTTCTTGCAGTTTTGGGCCTCTGTCCCTTCTGCTGGTATCTGCTACTACACTCCTAGATAGAGAGTTTCTGTGATTGCTCTGAGTTTTTTTCATGGGTTTCCCATGGTGAATGCATTTGGATCTTGTAACTGCAGTCCCCCTCTGTCCTGTTGCAGCAGTTGTTTTAGATGCATCTGTCTCTACGCATTTCCTGTGGTTAGGGCTGGTTTTCAAGTGCTAGCTACTATTTTTTTTTTACCTTTGTTTCTTTTTTATTTCCACAGAATAGTCAGGAAAAGACTGCTTCCTTGCCTACTAATCATTCCCTTCCTAGGAAGCCAAACAGAATTATCCGTTTCCATCGTCCTCTGTGGTCACCAGGACTGCTGTTTCTGATTGGCTGGAGATGATGGGGTTTTCTGCTGGAGATGATGGGGTTTCCAGCAGGGGTTTTCTGCTTTCTTCATTATGTTTATCATGTATGCAAATTCTGTCAGGTGCTGAGCATCTTCTGTTCTCATTGAAGTTAATGCAGTTTAAGGTTCTCAGCACTTTAAAGGCTTTGCCCTTCCATAACTAATCCTACGTGTTAGTCTTACAGTAGGAGGTTTGGCATCATGTTCAGATTTGCCCTGATATCTGAACTGTTTATCAGAGGACATTGGCCTGGAACATGTAAGGCTGATTATGTAGTGCTTAGGCAGGGGAGTGTGATTTATAACTTGGGTTCTCCCATTAAATCTCTGCATAACCCAGGAAACATCTTTAAATGAAATGTTTAGATTTCATAAAGAAGTGATTCCCAACCTTTTAGGGTCAATCCTCCCCCTCCCATCCTGCTCTCTCCTAGTAGACTTGAGGCATCCTTTGAAAAATGCCAGCTCTTAATTTTTTACATAGCTTTTGACTGAAAAAATAATAGAACAATTATTCTGTTACAAAGAAATCAGAAAGACCATGACAGGTCTGAAGGTTGTCGACACTGTGGATTCCTGTGTGAAATTTCTGGGTTTATCTTAGGAATTATGTGTAGGTGTTTGCATACCTAACGGTGCTAATATTGTGTGATACCCCACAACAATATGATGATGAGCTTTTGGCATATACACAAGAATGCAGAATCCCGTTGCTGCAAGCCAGGGTACATGTCACGCTGGCTGAGAATTGCTGTCATACACTTGGTGTCTTTGGCCAGAATGAGTTTCGTGTTGGACAGTTTCAAATGTCAGCTGGACCTGTGGTTGCTCAGCTCGTTTGAAGTCGCCTGCGGAAGCATGGGGAGTGAAATCAAGCCACAGCAAGAACTGTTTATGTAAAAGGAGAGGACAGGCCTTGCACACTTTGCATAGCACATAGGTGGGCAAAATACAGCCCATGGGCCAGATCTGGCCCACCAACCTATGGTGGATACCTCAGCCAGATCCAACCTCCCATCCATCCTGTGATGGGTACTTTGACCTGGTTTAGCCCAGGCATGGGAGGCAGCCCAAGTGGTGGCACATGTAGCCAGTCCAGCTGCACCTGGGCACGTGGTAGGGTAAAAGCAGCATGGTGGCTGGACTCACTTCCTGGCAGCCCCGCCATGGTGGCTCACCCTTCCCAGCTGCTACTGCCAGTGTTTCCACTGCTGCCGGACCTGGCCATGCTGCCTAGACACCTGGCCAATGCACCCCACACCTGCCACTGGAAGTACCAGATGGAGCGGGTGGGTAGGGTCCCGATGGAGACTGGCCTAGGACCCCTGCAGGCAGGGAGGCTTCAGCTGAGTGGATGGGATGAGGCTGTGGGTGGAGGGGGTGTGGCATCTGGGAGTGGGATGGGTAGGTGGGGACTGAGGCCAGGAACAGGATCATGGGGCAGTGACAGCATAGAGCCAAGGCCCAGGGCAGAGCTGCAATCTGCTCTCCACATGTCTGCCTGCAGAACCAGCACCCCTCACAGGAACATGTGGGGACCAGGTAGCTGCTCTGCCCTGACAGCAGCCCCATGCAATCCTGCCCACGTACCCACAGCCCCATCCTATCCTACTGGCTGAGTACATCTTGCTTGCAGAAGTTCCAGGCCAGTCTCCATAAAGACCCCACCTGTCTGCTTCATCTAGTGCCCCCAGCAGTGGGTGCAGGCTAGACAGGTCCAGGGCTGGATAGGATCAATTGCTCCTCCCCCTGCCAGACTGGGTGACCACCCCTCTCCTCCAGCCCACAAGAGCTCACTAGAACTAAACTGCCCAATCCAACCCAAATAATTGTCTACTAGTGGCATAGTAGATGCTGTTGAAGTGAGCAGGAAAACAAATGCACATAGCATTGACCACCCGGAGAGTATGTTGACCAGACAGATGGTGTTCTGTCACAGTACCCTGGGGCAAGAATTTAGGTAACACATTTCCTATCCTGTTGTAAGTGACTTCTTGCTCCTCTTACTGAGGAACCTGGGATTTTTGTTGCATGGTGGTTAGTTCTGTTCTGGTAACACTGGCATTTTCATGACCCTGCTTGGAATGAGCTTGCAGCAATAAAAATGCCACTGTTTTAGCTACTGTTGCACTGAGGCCCCATTTATGCTACAAACATAAAGTGTCTGGGGACCTGTTGCAACACTGTGCTCCAACTTCCTTATAATATGTTTAAAAGCATTGGTTTATTCAGAGCTTGACAAAAGCTCTTGTGTATTCTGAACCTATTGAAGTCTTCAGACTAGACTGTAATTTAGTTATGAGGATGCTGTTATTTCTCAGTTACTTTATAGCCTTTCACTGTGTTGTAACCCGGGCCCTTCCTTGACTCAGTTTTTATTCTTGTTGCACAAATGAGTCATGTGAGCTAATCAGTTCCTGAGCAGCATTGTCTGAAAGGAGGAACTGACGGGCAGCATCTCCCATAAAGCAAGAGGTTCAAATTAGTTGTCAAAGCAACCCTGCTGCATAGGACACACTTCTGCCCGGTTTAGGCCACTCCAGCAAGGAGCTACCCTGTCATTTCCAGATTTCACCCCATGACAGTTTCTGCAGGAAGCTGACTGAACTGTTGCCACTTTTGCCTGGATTCTCATGTGTGCTAAAAGCTCATCATCCTATTGTAAATACTCCATGTTTAATAGGATTGAGCACTTCTGATTACATCCCAGCCGCGCACAGCCTGTGAAGAATGCCAACATAATACCTCTTCCCCATTAATATATAGTTTCTGTAAGTCCAGCCAGGAGAGAGATTCTCCTCTTGTAGCCCTGTCTGACATACTGAGAACTGCTCTGGAGAGTGACGTATCTTGCAGCAGTTGTGAAGTCATTAGCAAGGAGGTTTCTAATGCAAGTAGCTGGGGCAAAGAAGTCTCCCAAAATGGAAAGTATGATTGTGAAGGGAGGCAGTCAGAAGCCTGTCCATTAATGATGAAGAGTCTCTTGGTAACTCCCTGACTGAAGCTAAGGGATGGATGGTAGAACAGGCATCTCTTCGTCAGCTTGAGGAAGAAGTTAAGTGATAAGGCTATGGGCACTGTGGGAGACTTAGTCATAGTCTGGCAGGGTCTGAAATAGCTCTTTGCAGCAAGGCTGCTTTCAGTTGAAATGTATCCAACCTTAATGGCAGGCTGACTTCCATGCCTGTCAAGTTAGGAAGTGTATTTGGTTCTTAAGACAGGGAAGAATTTTGCTGAAAGATCCTTCAGCCTTTTTAATGCGGTTTTGTAGCATCACATTTTAAGGTTATCTTTGCAGCGCTACTGCCAGCTCAGGGCATGATTTGCCTACATCTGAGATGCCTATTCCATTAATGTATCCCTTCTGCCCCGTTTGAAGTTGGCAATTCCCTGCCCCTTTGTTTTCTCATTGCAAGTACCGCTGCCTTGTCCAGACACTAAGCCTGCAGCAGCGTAAGTCTCCCTAGAGGTAGAGAGGACTTAGCTTTGCATGTGCCCCTTCACTGAGCTAGTTATGCTGAACCATGTCTCCTCACAAGCTCTGTATTCTGAGGGGCTTGCCTAGTATCTTAGAGAGAGTGCACTGGGTTAGGATAAATCGGTGATTTTCAAGCTTTTTTCTTTTGTGGATCCCTACAAAATTTCAAATGGAAGTGCAGCCCCCTTTGGAAATTTTGAATGGAGGTGTCCCTTTGTATTGTAAGTGTGGGTATTCGTGTACTTTTGATTGATCATAGTCATCTTTTGTAGACCTCTTAGACAGTCTGGGGGGTCCTAGGAGTCTGTGGACCACAGGTTGAAAACCAGTGGGATAAATGCTTTACAAATACTGCGCTGCTTTCCTACAGTGGGCAGAGTGCAGCTTCTGCCAAGCAGTCCTTCTGCTTTGGAACTCACCAAGGTTGTAACTAGTGGTGAATGCTGACAATGTCCAGCAGCGCTGGTGATTCCAGAAAGCATTTGGCATTCAGTTGGGTGTTATGCTGAATGGAAGACCTACAGTAGACAGCTGCATTGAAAAAGCAAATCTATATCCAGAGCTTAAATAAAAGGAGCATCAAATCCTGGAGCACCAAAATGTGGTTCCCCTTAGATAATTAAAGGTAAAGTGCATGTGGGTGGGAAGATGCTAGCTTTACCTAATAATGTCATGGGTGCACTGGCTGCTTCTGCAGAGGTTGTTCCTTTCCCACTAAAGACCTTTTCTTTAGGTGATAGTCTGGTCAGTTGACTATTAAACCTGAATTTTGGGCCCTGGAGGACACATGATAGAGATATACAAAATAATGAAGGCTTACATTATAGATCTTGCTGTGAAGCACCCGACGATGGGCAGTTTCAGAGGAGTATTGATTTCCCTCTGTGTTAAAAACACAGAGCTACCAGTCAGCCTTGTCCTCCTACATGAGTTTAGTTGGGAATAATTTCAGAGGCTTTTGGTTTCCCCAAAAGCTTTTTGTGATAGTTTTTTCCTCTTAGAGGCCTGCTGGAAAGTATTGAAATGGTGCTAATTCCCATTTACTGCACTGCTGCTGTGAGTCTCAGGACTTTTCAGGGTGATGAACTCCCAGTTCTGGCTTGTCTGCCCTGCTTAGTTGATTTGTTAGACATTCTTACTTCAAAAGAGAGTTAATTATTAATTAAACAGAAGAGACCAACAGGAGCCAGATTGAACATTTTTTATTGTGTAATCTAGCTTCTAATATGGATCAAAAAAACTTGCGATGCTGGGAGAGAGAATAGGCGTGGTGTCCTCAAAAGGCACAATCGGGCATTTGTGGGATTCTGAGTTACCCATTGGTTTCCCCATACGTGCAGAGGCTTCAGCTCATGGTCTCATCCGAGGTATGACCTTGGGGCTTTGTCATGAGATACGATGGGTGTGTGACTGTACAGAGCTCACGCAGCACTTTATGGGCAGTTCGTGTCCAATGCTTCCCTATACACTCAGCAAATTTTTTTTTTTTTTTTTTTTTTTTTTGGATTGGTAGAGGCACTATTTGGGGAGGATGTGGGAGGGGCTGTCAGGATAAAGCTTGCCTTCCTGTGGGTTACTGGTAATAATTGCCACTCCGGAACCAGCTTCATACAGAGCTGCTGGAGCAGGAAGCTCTTTACAATGCCACTCTTTCAGTGGAACACTGAAAGGTCCCAGTCCCTTGCAGCTCCAGGAAACCCTTGGCCCTAAGAATGCTGAGTTCTGTACATATTCTTTCCTAACCTTCCGGGAAAGAAAGTGGCTCCCATGGAGGCGAGAAAATGAGGCTCCCTGTGCTTCATACTTTGTGGCTTTTACTTGCCACAGAATGCAGCCAGAGAGATCTCATTCACCCAAGTGCAGCTGCACTGAATTCCTTTTAGGCAAAAAATGTTTCAAAGTGATACTGTTTCTTTCAGCTGTGTCTGTTGCCTCAGTCAACCCTCAATCCTGACTAGCAACATTGCACTCTCCAGCAACCCCTACTTCTGCACAAAAGCAATTAAAGGATCTTTTCAGCAGTGACTGACTCTGCAAGGGTCCTATTTAATCTTGTTCAATCCAAAATAATCCAAAGAACCCTCAATTCTGGTGCTCTGTACAGCCCTTGATTGTACCACTCCCCTGGAGTGGAATCAGATGGCAGGCTTGGAGATATTTTTGGCATGGCATTGAAATGATAGAGGGTGGTAGGAATTCACTAAAATTAAGCTGCCAGCAATAGCTCATTGGCAATAGCAAGATCACAGTGCTGTGGGCTCAACACTTTAATTAGATTTGTGCTTTTGTTCTGAGTTCTGTGGTTTTAGGTACTTTACTACCTTCTAGATCAGGGGCAGGCGATTAGGTCAGGTGGAGGGCCACTTAAGTTTTGGCAAGCTGTCCGGAGCCGCATAGGTAGGTCCACCCCCTGACAGTTGCCCTGCCCCCTGGTCATCACACTGGAACCAGAAAACCTGCCCCCTAACCCCTGACCTTTGCCACTGGAAGTCCCTCTCCTTCCTGCCCCTCCCCACTCCTTTTGGGAGCAGGGGTTGTTATTTTAGGGAAAAACAAACAAACCATACATTAGAAGTCAAACATCTATAATATATTTTAATTTTATTACAAAAATATTTGTCGTAACTTGTGATTGTGTACTGTGTATATATAAGGGATTGCATAACAACTCAAAAATAAAGTGTCACTCTTTTATAGTGTATGTATGGTGGGGTGTGGGAGTGTGTGGAGAGTTTGGGAGGGTGTGGCTGTGTAGGGGGGTATAGGGTATGTTGGGGTGTAAGTATATATCAGTGGGGATTGTGGGGCAACCCAGTGGGTCTGGGTGTGTGGGGTATGAGGGAGGGTGGGGGGTGTAGGGACCTCCCCCCCACGCACTACCCTCATGGCATGCAGCCCCAGCTGCTGGTAGCAGCAGCAGGTGGGGAGGTCAGGACACGTGCCTGGCACAGGCGCCCGGTGGGGCATGTCTCCAGCCAGTGCTGCGCAGGGGGAAGGACTGCAGCCTTCGCGGCTGCCTCTGTTGCTGGGGCTCTGCACCACGTGCCTGCAACTCCAACACCTGCAGCCGGAGCTTGCTGCCTCCTCCGCCCCTTGCTGCGCAGGTCCCTGCACTCTGCCAGGAGTGGAGGTAGCCCCACCCCCTGCTTCTCCATGGCCTCCATCACGGGGCTTCCCCGTTACAAGGGTGGAGCTGCAGGCACGCAGCATAGAGCCCCAGTGATAGAGGCAGCCAGGCAGTCCCTCCCCCCTTGCAGCACTGGCCAGAGCTGTGCCCCACCAGGTGCCTGTGTCAGGCACAAGCATCCTGACCTCCCCACCTGCTGCTGCTGCTGCAGCAGGGGCTGCACACCTTGGGAGGACTGTGGGGGGGGGGTCCCTACACCTCACACCCTGCCCAGCTGAGCTCCGCACTCCCACAGGCTCTTTTCAAGCTGTTGGATCCAATTTCTGTCATGGACTTTGATGCCATGGTGGGGATTATGATGCCACTTTTTACCATCACTTGCGAAGGTTTTCCATTGGTTAGGATTGATTCCAAATGCCTTCGTATCTCGTTTGCATGCATCTTCGTAGCGAAGCTTGGGACGTCCTGTTGTTCTTGTTCCTTCCAATAGTTCCCCATATAGTATGTCCTTGGGTATGTGTCTATCTGCCAATCTGCTCAGGTGGCCTAGCCGGGGCAGTCATCTGTGTTTGGGTAGGGTTGTCAAACTTAGTAAATTTGCCTTCTGAAGAACCTCTGTGTTGGTAATTTTATCTTGCCATTTGATGTTGAGTATGCAGCATAAACAGTGCAGGTGGAAGCTTTTTAACCTTTTCTCTTGGTGTGCATAAGCTGTCCATGTTTCTCCACCATACATGACAGTGCTGAGTATGAAAGCTTTGTACACTAGTATTTTGGTCTTGATGGTAAGCTTTGAGTTGTTCCATTCTCTTTTAGTTAGTCTGCTGAAGGTGGTGTCAGCCTTTCCAATGCAAACATTTAAGTTCTTCATCCAGTGAGAATTGGTAGTCACTGTAGAGCCTAGGTAGCTGAACTTTTGGACTACTGCCAGCTCATTCTCATTAAGGATGATTGATGGATTTTGTGGAACTCCCTGTCCTAGTACAACTGTTTTCTTTATGCTGATGGTGAGAGCAAATACCTGGCAAGCTCTTGAGAGGCGATCTATGAGTTCATGTAATAGGTCTTCATTTTGGGGTATAAGAGTCTCATCATCAGTATTTGGAAGCTCCCTGGTAAGCACCTTTCAAACTTTAATCTTTGCCTTAAGTCCTGACAGGTTGAAGAGTTTCCCATCCAATCTTGTGTGGAGGTTCACTCTACCTTCTGTGTCTTTAAATGCGCAGGAAGCCAGACTTAACAATGTAACAATCCCTGCTGCTTTTAAAATCTATGAATCCTCTACAGTCCTAAGTACCTTTTTTTCCAAGCTGATCTGACTCCCCTTCCTCAGAGAAGAACCTAATGGTGCCTGCATTGCTTGAGACAAAAGAAAGGCTAGGAACATTTGCACAGAGGGGTGTGTGTATATATCTTTATTTCACCTTCACATAAATTGGAACCTACTCTGCTCAAGCACCCCAGGGCAGGAAAAAAAAGTCTCTTGGGCTCAGATATAGTAGAAATTTTCAACACTAAAAGGACCTTCTTCGCAGTATTCCCAGTAACTGAAAATTGTGGGTTAAAATGGAAACATGTTTTCAGCCTTAATTAGAGTTTTTGCTGCCTACGAAAGTGGCAGAGATCTGCTGTGAGCTCTGATGTGGGCAGTGCTTTGCAGCATGCGTCTGCTGTGACCTGGTACATACATTCTTTGTGTGAATGTTAATGGGTTTAGTGCACGTTTTTTGTTCCTATACAATACAGGGAAGTAGCTTCTGCTCTGAGGTTCCCACCATTCTGGCATGTCTTCTGTTTTGATAAAACCATAACAGGTCCATCCTTGGAGATTAAGGATGTTACTAGGATTCAGGAAGGACTATAAATGAATAAGGCATTAGGTTGGAATTTATCCTGCTGTTTTAGTTGGTTTGAGTCAGTAATTAACCACTTCTGACTGCGCTGAGACAGCCTATTTCTCTTGTTAGTTTACTGTGGACCCTCTGCAACAGAAGCATTAATGTGAGCGTTAATCTCACATTCTACATCTTTGAAGTGCTGTGCCAGCATTAAGTAGCTGTGAGCTGGGGGCCACATGAAAATTAGCTCAATTTAACCAAATGGGATTCTGATCCCACTTGGTTAAATTGGTGCCACCTTTTGTATGAACATTTGGGAACCAGAGCAAGTAGCTCTGAAAGTGATTTCGTTAGAAACTGATATAGTCCAGTTTCTAACCACTTCATAATTCTTTCTGAGAGAGGTCAGTCAGTACTGTCTCTGTGATATCCTTGGGGAGACAGGCTCAGAGAGGGGCAGTGTATAAGGCCATATTTAATGAGCAGGCCTGGGAAGAAGCCAGCTGCGTGCGTGCTCTACTAAGTAATGCAGCCCAGTCTTCTGCAGCAAGTGTCCTTATCTTTCCCATTGTTTTCCTGTACGTACTTGGAAAAGCATGTGCCTGGGCTGCCCATTTGTTATTGTGCCATGTCCTGGAAGATGTTTCCAGCACCCACCACAATGCTGAGCGTTTAGCAGCAGACAGGTCCAAGCTCTGCCCAACACATTCCCAGAAGGGTGATACAGACACACTAGCTGCAGCTGACTGTCTCAAACTGATGCATAAAGCCTCTTCCAGCAGCTTGGACTGGGAGATGGGCAGGCTGTAGCAGTGACACAAGGCCATTGTTTTTTAATCTGCCACCCTTTCCTCTTCTGAATCCCTCCTGGCAGAGCTGGCCTGAGCAGGGTGTGGGGCAGGGGGCAAATCAGCCCATGCGGGGCCCCGCCCTTGCTCTGATCCCATGGCCCCAGACCAGAAGAAGCTGCCACCGCCAACAGCAGCAGCAGTAAGGCGGGGGGAGGATAGTGAGTGGCTGGATGTGGAGCTGCTGCTCCGCCCAGCTTCATGCCACTGCTGCTCTGCCCTGCTCTGCGGGGGCCCCCCAAAGCACAGGGCCCCAGGGCAGCCACTCCGATTGCCCCCTCCAGGGATGGCCCTGCCTCCTGGATGGGGGTACACTGATAGAGATTTTGGGAGCCAATACCGATAGCCGATATTTAAGGAAGCATATCAACTGATACTGATCCTACTTCCGATACAACTGCATGCAATTGGTAAGACTGCTGTGGTAGAAGGGGAGGGATGGCACGTTGGGGGGGAAGGGGTGGGCAGATCAGTGCCCCCTGTGGTGAGGGAAGGAGGGGGCAGGGGTGGGGACAGGTGCTTCCCAGCCAGGGTGGGGTAGGGTGGGCCGTGGGACAGAGCTGTGGTTCATGGGGGGGCAGGGGGAACGGGGACTCTAGGAGGGCATGGGGTGGCATGTGCCCCCTGAATTTGCATGGGGTGGGGGAGTGGGCTGGAGCTGGAGCTGCACCGGGTTCTTCTCAGTGGGGGTTGGGCTCAAGGCAGGTGGTAGCAGCACTGGGAGGGGGACTATGGAGTGGGCTGCGGCCACCCCAAATTTTGCCATAGCCCCACTCCCAGCATCGCCGCTGCCCACCCACCACAACCCTGGCTCAAGCCCTGCCTCCTCCCATACACCGAAGAGCCAGGACTGTGCTGGGTGGGGCTGGAAACAGAGCTACAGGGGACCTATGGTGAAATCTGGGGTGGCTGCAGCCCCCTCCGTAGCCCCCCCTCCCAGCGCCACTGCTGCCCACCCCAAGCCCAGCCCCCACTGAGAAGAACCCGGTGCAGCCCTGGCTCCAGCATGCAGCTGCAGCCTGGCCTCCCCAACCCACACAGATCTGTGGGGCACATGCCTTCTCCTCATGCCTCCCAGGGTGCATGCAGCAGCGGGAGTTGTGTGTCCTGTCCCGCCCCCCACTTACAAGCTGCGGCTCTGTCCTGTGCCCCACCTCACCCCATCTGGGCAGCGCCTGCCCCCTCCCTCCCTCCCTCACTGTGGGGGACGTTGATCTTCCCCCCACACCCCTACTCTCCCCACTTCCCTTCCACCACAACAGACTTACCAGCTGCATGCAGCTCTCCACACTGGACTGTGCTCCTCGCTTCCTGCGTGCTGCGCTGCAGCTGCATGCACTCTCGAGTGTTTCTCTGCCAAATTATTGGCCACCTGAGGCCTTTTTCTGATGCAGCCAATTTTTTTTATATTGGTACCGATCCAGTATTGGACCGATGTATTGGTGCATCTCTACTCCTGAAAGCCAGTTTATGCCTTGGGTCAGTACTGCTTTGTACTGGTTAGGCATGTAGCAAGTTGAGACTCCAGCTTTGCTGCTCAAGTCCAGCTGATTGTAATTTCATCATCTCAGCTGAGCCCACCCCTTTCCCCACTGTTTTCCCCAGATGTTGTGGCCTGCGTGGTATGCAGATTGAGGGCTGTCCTCCATGGTACAAGTCAGTGCAGTGGAGGGCTGACACTCAACAAGGTTTCCAGGCACTTGTGTGATATAACTTGGCAGACAACCCTGACTGCAGCTATTTCTCTAAGTGCCCCCAGCTCTTCCTGACCTCCTCTCAAATATACGAGAGATCTAGCAGCTACATGCCTTGGGCTGGGTAGCTGTTTTCTGTTTGGCCCAGGAGAAGAATGACTCCCAGCCCCACCATGTCAAAGGTCATGCAGGTAGATTTGACTTCGGTTCGCTTTCCCTCAGCCCTTTTCAGCCCCCCCAAAGGGCAAATGTAGGGAGATTATCTTTTGTAGTCACCATTTTAATTGCATTATTATTGTGCCGAGTAAGTGAATCCTGGCAGCAACTGAGAATGGCAGATGCCAGGCAGCTTCCAGAAATGCATCTGGGAATCAGTAGAGTCCAGCTGGCGTGGGAGAACGGCTGCTTCCAGTGACAGGGCCTGGATTGGTACCAACCATCAACAGGTGCAGGGAGCAATGGGACCTGCGTACGTGGGGGTGGGAGGATCTGAATAAGTATGTGACCCTGACCCACATCTCATCCTCGAGGCTCTTTACATTGAACACAAACACACCCCTTTTCTGTTTTTCAGACTGTGAGCATCAATAAGGCCATTAATACACAGGAAGTAGCTGTCAAGGAGAAACATGCCAGAAATATCCTTTTTAAAGTTGGCAGCAGGACAAGCAAGCGTGGGAGTTGACTGGGGCTGGTTGAAGACATGGCTGAGACAAGGTGGAGGGGCCTTCAGGCTGGGGCAGAGACCAACAGTCGCAGGAAGTGCCTGTCACAGATGAACCTAGGCAGAGGCCTGGGAAGTACTGCTTGTGGTTCCTTTTGCTGAATGGGGGAGGGGAGTAAAGCAGGGCTTCTGCTGGAGTCCCCTCCGCTCTGTGGTTGAGGGGAAGGTTTAAAGCAAGGCCCCTGTTGGGGTTCCCTTTGGATAGTACAGGAAGAAAGAAGGGATGGGATTCCTGTGGGGAAATTCTTTGAGGGGGAAGGGGCTCCAGTAAGGGATTTCATCTGATGAAATGAGGGGCAGATTGCTACAGGGCAGTGGTGCCCAACGTTTTTCCCTGGCAGGCCAGATTGGCAACCCCTGGTGTGACTGTGGGCCAGATGGTGGTTCCAATCCAGTGCCTGGGGCCAGCACTGCCACCATCTGGCCATGCAGAGGGGGTTGGTTGCAGCTTGACCTGAGTTGCACCCTGTAGGGGTAAAGGAGCTTCACCCAGCCTCATGGAGGGGGATTTGGTGTGGAAATGCATGGCTTGGCCTGGGGGAGAGGGGGGGTTGACTCATCCCCAGCCATGGCCCTGTGGAGAAAGGGGACATGGCCCAGCTTTGCAGGGTTGGGAGGAGAGGGATGTGGCCTGGCCCTAATCCAGCCCTGCAAGGGGAGCGGGCATGGCCTGGCTCTAACTGGGCAGGGCTTGGGACTTGGACATTTGACGGGGGGCAGTATGGCCCACTGTTCCCCCACCACTAAATTTCCCAACCTGTGGGGAGCCCTGCAAGCCAGATGCAAAGGGCTTACAGGCTGCATTTGGCCTGTGGGCTGGAGGTTAAGCACCCCTGCTATAGGGTAACCGTCAGTCCCAGCAGCCTCATCTGTGCTGCTCGTTTTTAACCCTACAGCCTTGCTCTGAGTTGTTTTGTGCTAGCAACTGCCTCGTCTTATCTGTGCGTGGCATTCCCACTGCTGACTCCAGCCATGAAGTAATGCCAGTGTTAGCAGTGGCAGGAAATGTCTAAAGGAGGGAAGACCACTGCAGACTTGACCCCCACCTGATGGTGGTTATAAATACCAGGTGTTATTACCCCCACCTGATGAGCTTTAGTGTCATTATAAATACCAGGTGTGTCTAAGCTCTAATGGCCCAAAGGTGTGAAAATTTAAAGGTCCAGCTGAAGAAGAATGTGCATCTTGGCAGCTGTTGGTGACAGGGAGCCAAATCATTTAAGTGGGCAGGGCAGGAAAATTTAGGGGTGCACTTTGTTTTCTGACCATGTGGAGTGTGTCACATCTCCAGAATCATATGGGGAGACCATTGTAGAGATGGGCAAGAGGTGAGGTGGGCGTTCTTTGTGATCTTCAGTTTGTGCTACAGGGCTGTTTCTGGCAAAACATTGAAGGGTTCAGGAAAAGCAATACTTGCTATAGCTGAACTCCAGCCTTGTGAAGGAGAGACATGGTACCATCCAATTAGTTTGGATTGACTGGCAGAGCTATTCTAGGCCTGACCTGAAGGGCTTTGTTCCCAGGAGCACTCTGGGTGCTCAGCATTCCTGAAACCCAGATTGTCAGCATCTGAGCAAGACAGGGAGGCTACGTAAACAGGAGCCTCTTTGCCAAGATGACTCAGCCCCTCCTGTGGGTGTGGTGAACCCTTCTGAGGATCTCTGGAGCAGGGGAAGCAGTGCACTAGGGTATGGAGTTGAGATGCATACCATGTTAGAAGCTTCATGAACCATGTTTGAGCCTACAGGGTACAGTGTGTACCCAAGCCTGAGTTGGAAATCTGTCAAGTTTCTGCACTGGCCCTTGTCCTCTCTTACTCTTGCTGGGAAAGAACAGAATGTTCTTAAGCATTTGAAGTTCCCTGCCACATGGCTGAGGCTTGAGCTCTGGGCTGCAGCATGGATGCCGGGTGTCTGGGCAGCTCCGCAGGCAAGCCAGGGCTTAGGTCTTATTCTACCTGCTTCCAGAGATGCACGCTGTAAATTATTAAAGCAGCAGCACCCCTTTAATCGTGTACTAGGGGAATGTGTATTTCAGTCTGGCTTTCTGAGTGGGCCATGATACTGCACCTTTTGTTTTAATCTCAGGCCTCTTTTATATGGGAAAACTGCCTGACTGAGGAATCCAGGCCCTGGAGACAGAGCTGTATTGAAGCCCTATTAACTGCTAGCTTCCTGATGCAGCAAGCTGTCGATGATTACCAGTCCCCTTTTCGCATTCTCTGTCTCTTGCAAGACAATGCCTGGCTATTCTGCTTGTCAGAGCCTTGTGAAAAAGTCTACAAGGATCAGCCCTGTATTGCCCTCTTGTGACAGGGCTTAGTAGATGGATCCCCCTACAAGTATTGGAGTGTGCAGGACATTTGCCATGCCCTTTTCATTGAGTTGATGTTTTCACTGCCTGAGCTCTAATGACCCATATGGGGGAAGAGTTTAGTCAAGAGAGGCTTTCCTTTTAGGTAATCTAGGAATAATCAGGTAATATAGAGTTCTGGCATTCATGAGATCATGAGTTCACATTTCATCTCTCCCACTCTGTTGCTTAAATGTCTGTCTATTCAGTAATGCTTATTACTGAACAACGGTAATGCTTATTACTGAACAACTTATCTTCCTCTTTCCCAAAGCAGGTTCATATCAGCTTCTATCTGTTTCACTAAGAAGTTGCACAGACAGACCTGGAAATGAATCTAGGTCTCATATATGGAACATGCAGATTCTGTCCACTTAACTATGTGCCTTTCAGACTGCATGTGTGCTATACTGTGGAGTAGACTAATTAGCTCCACAGTAAAGTGTCATTGTCTACATGTGCACCAGTATTAGTGTGCAGTAAATTAATGAACTCTGCCATAAGATAGAACTGCTGGGGACAGTAGTATCTTACTGTGGAGTTACTAACTGCGATGAAAAATGCATATAAGCGCTGGCCCAGGCATAAATTGCACCCAGTCAGCCCAGGCAGCAGGGGGCGAGACTACTGCCTGTCACCTAGCCACACAGTTCTGCATGACTGGAACTCTCATGCCCCAGCCAGCCCCTCCAAAACCCAGTGCTGCCACCTGGAGCCCGGGGCTGACCCCCCCAAACCTGCTGCCAGTCCAGGCCTGCTCCACCTCAGATCAAAGTGCTGTTCTGGGCACACATGTGGATGCTATGCCTAGGAGCAGTGTACTGTGGTTCAAACAGCTCTGGAGTTTATCCCTTCACATTAATTGCACATGTAGATGTTCCCACTGTGCCCAGTCTGTGTGCTTGGCTACCCTGTCTGCAGTCACTGCTAGTGTTTAGTAGTTCCAACTACTGAACAGCCTTTCTTTCCCAAGCCAGGAACAGTGCCAAGGAACACTACTCCCCAGCATTCTTTTGTTGTCTAGCAAATAGTTGCATAACTTATATACAACCCCCAGCATATAATTGACCCCTGGCAAAGGGGTCATTCTTTCCTGCCCATGGCAGGGGGTCAGACTCGATGATTTGCTCAGGTCCCTTCGGACCCTACCAACTATGAAATTATGAAACTTAATGATGAAGTGTCATGTAGTTCCTTCAGGGACTATTCCATATAGAGTGGGGGTTAGCAATGTTTTTTTGGTAGAGCGCCAAAAACATCTGCAGCCTTGACTTGTAAGATGTTGGCATGCCAGGGGAAGATGGCAGGGGAGCTGCAAGGGGCCCGATCCTTGTTTTGGCAGCGCAGCCTCAGCCCCCTTCCCCTTCTCTGCTGTCCACAACAAGGCATGCCAACAAGATGCCTTTGTTTGCCATGCTCAGCTGATGAGAGATGAAATGAATAAATGACAGATGCAAGGAAGGGGATTGAGTTTCTGGACAACTACAATGATGACAGGAGGGAGAAAATTGCCAAAAGAAAGGAGCAGTTGCAGATCTCAGAGGCTTCACCAGTTGCACTGGGTTTGGAGGCACATCCCAGGTGGTGGCTTGAAAAGATTCAGCTGCCCTTTTTTCCCCCACCAGACAGGTCATGTATACTCCAGGTCCCTGTTGCTATGTTGCTGGCACACATTGGGCTTCTCAGTGCCTGGCTGTAAATATCCTAGCAGGGAGTTCTTGACTGTTCTCTACAAGGCTTGCTAAGGACTTTGGGGTTTAGAATATTAACAGAGCAGTGTCTTTGCCAAGTAGGCTCACTTTTATGTACTGTGCACTCTGAATTATATGGACTGGATTTTTCTTAGCACTGTCTTTCACCATGCATCCTGGGAACTCACCATGAGAAAGGAGCTCAGACCTTCTGGTGCGTTGTCAATCGGCTGCCCCTCTCCAGCAACGCTGTCCTCTGTTGGAAATTCTGCCACGTGTTCCACAAGCTCCTCCGCGATGGACACCCAAATGTAAGTCCACTTTCTACCACTGTAGGAAGCAGGAATACTAAGACTGCTTCTGACATATTTTCAGCCATTATCACAGGTGAGGAAGAGGATGACCTTGCAGGGCAATCATAGTGTTGCCAGTTCTTGTAAATCATATGTCTAGTAATACTTGATGTTTTTTCTGAAGTCTCAGCTCCAGAGATGTGATAGTCTTAGCCTTTTTGAGTGGAATATTAGTTGAGAATCTGAAAAGGAAGAATAAAAGATCAGGAAAGTTCATAAAAGACCTAAATTTTAGTTTACCTGTTGTTTTTTTTACTTAAGCATTTAAACCAGCTTTAGGATTTCTGATCACTTGAGGCTGTAACTCTGTATTTATCAAAAAGAGGGAGAAATGGGCAGGTTTGGGGAAGGATAATAAGCCCTGTTTTATGGTTTCCATTCCCCATCCTGGACCTTCTGAACACACCACACAGATTTTACACCTTTCCTATCCTATTTTTAAAAAGCTGTCAAGTGCCAGTATTACTGTCCTAACAATGGCTGATGGCTAGAAAATGGTATTTAGTAGAGTTGCACTGATACATCGGTCCAATATCAAATCAGTACCAATATGAAGAAAATTGTCTATATGGGATATCAGCCCGATGAGCCCAGTAATCTGGACAATAAATGCCCGTGCTGCATGCAGCCGCAGCACAACATGGAGCGGAACTGGCAGCATGGAGAGCTGCCTCCAGCTGGTAAGTCAGAAGGGGAGGGGGTAGGGAGGGGGCTTGGGGGGACAGATCAACACCCCCTGTGGTGAGAGAGGGGGCATGCGCTGCACAGCTTGGGGGGTGGGGCATGGGACAGAGTTGCAGCTCGTGGGGGAGGGTGGAGCCAGGGGATCATGTGCCCCCGGATCTGTTCAGCGCAGGGGGTTGGGCTCAGAGCAGGCTTCCGCGATCCTGGGAGGAGGCTGCTACCACCCCACATTTCACCACAGTTCCAATCCCAACCCTACACTGCCGCCTGCTGCCTGACACAGCCCCAGCTGAATGCCCCACTTCCACCCAAGTGCCAGGAAAAGCTGCAGCTGCGCCAGGCAGCGGCACGGGGCTGGGAGCAGAGCTGTGGTGAAATTTGGGGTAGCTGCAGCAGTGCTGCCAGAGCCTGCTCCAAATACAGCCTCCAGTGAGAAGAGCCCTTTCCCTTCCCCATCCTCTTCCACCACACCAGACTTAGCACTTGGAGGCAGCTGTATCGCATATTGGATTGGTATTGGCCAATATGCCTCCTTAAATATCAGCTATTGGTATCAGCCCCCAAAATCTCTGTCGGTGTACCCCTAGTATTTAGAGGTTTGCTTTTGGGAACTGGCTTATACGTAAAGTAGATATTGCATCAGAACAATGGTCCAGGGTAACGACAAGTTGATTTTTAAAAGCCTTTTTATGGCAAAGTCTCCTTCAAGGCCCACTGTGTTTGATACAGGCAAACAAGCAAGCAGACACATAGGCTGGGAATTTGAAGATATGTACCACACTGTTCCATAACATGAACAGTGTACCATAACAGAGATAATGGATTCTGCCGTGTTGGCCAGGTCACAGTACCCAACTGTAGTGCTTTGGGGTTTCTGATTTTGGGGGAACTGACAAAATTAGGAGGATACTGGACAGAACCAGATTAGGATGTGTGCATGTGATGGGTTTGTGAAACAAAGGAATATGCTGACAGGACAGAATGTTGACAGTATGATGACCACAGGGAGACAGATCAATCAACGATGCCTGGAAATAAAGAGTCATCAGAGGGAGAGAAAGAATACAAAAGAAGGGATTTCGGAGTAGCAGAGGGCCCCTGAGAGGGGAACCCAAGGCCAACATGGCCAGAGGGCATACCACCAGCCCATCTCACCCACCCTACTGTGTTGCCTAAGTCTTTGACCTCCAAGCTGCTGACATCCGGCATTCAAGAAAAAACCTAAGGGTGAAGCTCATATAGCTTCACCTTGTGTTAGCTCTAGGACTGGTAGCTATAGAATTGTTTGCATTATTCTTATCTGCTATCACTGTGCATCAGTAAAATTCCCCTGTTATCGAGTGGAGGGGTTGTGGTCAGTCTGATGGTTTGGGTCTGCCCAGAACAAAGTATCTGGGTCATAAATCCATGCTAACAATGGCCTCTACCCACTCCTTGGTGCTTCCTCAGGCCCAGGTCTTTAGCTGATCAAGGGAAAGATGTATACTTTTTTTGTTTAACAGTTTGTACAGGACAATAGAAGTGTTTAATCCATCACTTGTCTGTCCCAACCTAAAGCTGAGACCTGGAAACAGAAAGAATTCTTCCCCAGTGACTAATCTTGCATTCTTCAGCATGCCTTATCCTTCAGCCAATCCTCTGCTTGCTGTGGTTCCCATCTCCTCTTTGCTAGATGCTAGGGAAGCCCACTGCATAGACGCATGCTCTTCAAGAACAGTAATTCTTTGCCTTTCTCCATCTTCATTCACAGAATCTCAAGCACTTTCCAGACATGAACAAATTAAGCCTTCTCAGGGCTTGCCTGCACTTGGAGATTTGTGAAAATAGCTATTCCAAAATAACTCTCTCCATGGATACTCTGTGTGGCAGGCAAACATCAGGGAATGTGAAGGGGGCAGGGACTTACCGTGGAAGAACTGATGCATGTTGACTGTCCATGTGCTTGCTTTCATACCACAGTGGAATCAAAACCCTTGTTTTATTAAAAGTTAACTTGCCTTAGTTAAAGTTTTACTTCCTGCAGGGTAATTCTGGGCACCCAGCCACTAGAGGCCAGATTTTATTCTGCCCATTAGGTGCCTAAGTATAATTCTTTTCCACCCAGCTTGATCCCCTGAAAAACGTAACAAAAGTTCAGTTGGTGCTCCTCCACCATGCTGCTTTTTGTGACTTAGACTTAAGGCTTAGAGGACCTGGTATTACAAAAGCAGGTGAAATAATGATAAGATTTTCAGGGGCTCACATGGGATGGAATAGGATCACATTTAAACACCTAATCCACAGAATAAGCTCTGCATTGGCTGCTCCATGGCAGGTCCCAGCTCTGTTCTAATTTACTGTAATTTATTCATTTGTTCATGCCCTTATTCCAGAATAAAAGTTGCCTGTGATTCTGGAAAGAGAACATCTTCACAGGAAGTTATTCCAAAACATCTATCTCTGTAAATTTCCAAGTATAAACAAGACCTCAACCTGTGCGAGCTGGGGGTGGATTGTTGCTTCTGTTGCATGGATAGGGAAATTAAGGCATGCACATGCTGTAGCTCGCTCAGGAACAGAGCCTGGAGTAGAACCCAGAGGTGTTGTTTCTTATTTCGTGTTCTCGGTGCTAAATCAAACTCTTCTCACAAACTAAAGCTTTTCTCTGTAATGCTAGAAGCCTGGCAGTGTGGCTGGCTGGCTGGCTAGCAAGCTCTGTGTCTCTCTTTGCCCTCTGACTGCCTCTTCTCCATTTCCCTTCCAGGTCCTAAAAGACTCTCTGAGGTACAAGAATGAGCTGATTGACATGGGCAGGATGTGGGTGAGTTGCCTTTGGGGAATTGCCTCTGTAAATGAACTGCTGCTCATGGTAGGAGACAATAGTTGGGATCCTTCCATCTAGTCAAGTGAGAACAGCAGATCTCTGACAGTGTCAGTGGAGCAGTGGCTGGAGCCTGGCTGGGGCTAGGCAGCTCGTAGCATTTCTTTTCAGCTGTCTGCCTACCCAAAGGCTACCCAGAGCATGTCTCTGCACAAGCTGTATTCAGCATAAGCCTTTATTACAGAGTGGCAGATTCAGGATGGATTCGATGCTTCGTTATCAGCCTCCCAGGGGGACCTGAGCCTCTGAAATACTGCGGGAGAGAGGGGGTGTCCTTTCTCAGGAGTTGGGTGAAAATAGAACAGAACTTTGTCGCTGGTGTTTTGAAACCAGATCTGTATTTTACCTTCTATTCCTTGTCTTTCTGGACTTGTGTAGCCTATTAAAGGCAAACCTCTCTGGGTTGCTGAGAAGAGGGACTCAGAATAAAGGAGGCTAATAAGAGAATGAGTGGTGGCTTGGATTTATAAAGAAAAACACTTGGTTACAGAAACTGACCACCTTGTGACTCCCACTTTTAGGGCAAAGTTGAGATGGCGGGGTAGCAAGTAAATAAAGGGGAATGCAGCGAGGCAGGGGATGAAGAGTTGGCGGGTCACCAAGATGTGTGGAGGAAGCCTGCACTTGTGCACCCCAGGGAAAAAGGAGGGCTTTGGGTATGCTGAGAGGTGGGGGTAAGGTGAATTGAGTGATGGAGGTGCACAGTGTCCCAATAACATTGGGATACTTGAAATGGCACAAAGGAGAGTGTGATGAAATGAAATTTAGCCCATGAAAGCTTATGCTGCACATGTGTATGCATGCATACACATGCACACACTTTGGGTAATCTGCATGATGAAAATGTATCCTACCTTCTACATAGCAGAGACATCATAGAAACTGAGGGAGGAATATGGGGTGTGTTTGTGCATGGCACCACAGGAAACTGGGGAAAGGTAGAGTGTTAAAATCTTTGTGGAGAGGTCTTTTCTGCTTTACTTTTGTTGTGCACTGTCTGTTAAACCCACAACTTAAGCAGCAAGCCATCAGAAACACTTCCCATGGATTTGATAGTTTGGGCAGGGGAAGTCTTCCAAGGTGGCTTTATGAAATCTGTAAAAAAACAAAACAAAACAGTAGGAATTCACTTCCTCAGAGCTTGTAAAAAACCCAGATTAAGCTGTAGGAGCACTTTTTAAATAAATGGGGCAGTACACAAAGTTTAGAAACAAGACCTGTAATAAAGAAGGACCAGTGAGAACTAGTTTCAATGGAGCCCAACCCATAAAAAATACAGGCAACCCCTGCTTAACGCAGTTTCATTTAGCACTGTTTCACTATAACTCATTTTAAATTGATACCTGATTTCACTCGATGCTCAGCGCGTTTCATTATAACACTCTCAGTCGCCATCTTGGGTTATTAAAAACACTTGTGGTCGCCATCTTGGATTGTCAAAAACTTTTGGTTTCACTTAACCCCCATTTCACTTAATGCTCGGTTTTTCAGGAACCAATTCAGAGCGCTAAGCAGGGGTTGTCTGTATTGTATGGATTCATAAAAACTCTGCACTTCTTGAAACCCCCAAACAATGAGCAGACTATATTCTAACAGTTCAGAAGACCAGTTGCCATTACATCTGTTTCTTCATTTATTGTCCACCCAGCTTTAACTTTGCCTCCCAGTGCAATTGGCAACAATTGGCTGACAAACGACTGTAAAATGCCGTTCTTATTCTATGGATCCATGCCCCACCCCTTAGGAGAGGGAGTTGGTTATGATTCAATGTAACATGTGGACCATGTGCTTTTGAACAAGTTGGTAAAGGTACTAGTTCACTCTGAATCAGTATTGTCATCAGTATCTGGATGGCAGATTCTATTTTGTACAGGTTTCTCATGGTTTTTTTGATCATTATCAGGGCTGGTGTTTACAATGGTTGGATGTTCTTGTGTGTCAGGCTCGCTCTCTGTCTCACTGGAGACATTATGTGGTTTTTGGTTCATTTTGTGTGTTTATTTCTCCCAGTAAAGAGTTAGCTACAAAAAGGTTTAACAGCAGATTTCAGATGATTCAGAATCTCTAGAAGTAGAGGTCTATCTCCTCCACCAAAGGAACTGCACCAATATATGCTAAACATATTGCTGCTGAGCATTCTTGTCTGTAGTGGAAATCAAGTAAAACCCCAATTCTACAAGTCTGTTGGCTTTAATTATGGGTCTTTAGAAGGAATTGTATTTGCATAGAACCATTATTGAAGGCAGTAAGTTTTTACATTGGCATAAATGTTCCCCCAGCCCTTTGTGGCAGGATTGAGACCCATGGACTGAGAGACAAACAGTTTACCAGGACCCACCCTTGCCCCACAGCACCCTGAATCTACAGTGATGCATGTTCTGCAAATAGGATTATCAAAAGTCATGTAGCAAACAGTATTGATTGTGTTTGACCCTTTTGAGAAAGTGCCTGGTTTAGAAGGAAGTCATAGAAAATTAAGGGAGGGACCTCAGGAGGTCATCTAGATCAATCCCCTGCTTAAAGCAGAACCATCCACAACTAGATCATCCCAGCCAAGGCTTTGTCTAGCTGGGTCTTAAAACACCCCCAAGGCTGGAGATTCCACAACCTCTCTGGACAACCTGTTCTAATGCTTTAATACCCTGCTTGTGTGGAAGGTTTTCCTAATATCCAACCTAAACTTCCCTTTAAAGGATTCCCTTCTCGCTGACAAAAATATGTTCTACTCCCAGATAAAGTTCCTTAATATTCTTAAGATTTCCTCTGTTAGTGCAGGTTCCATTGATGGTATATAAGCTAATGTGGCTGAGAAATTTCAGAGGAAAAACCCAAGGGGCAGAAGTATGCGGGTGCTGATCAAGCTAACACCATTTAGTCCTCTGTGATTGATTTAGAATATGAAGCAAAGCTGACAGGAGAATGAAACTAGTCCACATACAGCAACTAGGGAGCAGTAGGCTTTAGGGGCAGAGGCAGGCCTGTGTCAGGCTTGGTCTGAAAAGCGACTTTCATTATTAAAACTCAGTTCTTTTGACAGATTTGCTATAAAGGAGTCCAGTTAACTTAACTTTCCTCTGTGGCATTGAGATGGATTCAGTAATTGCTGCTAATGGAATAAGATGGTCTGTCACCACAGATGCACCTGGATACTGTACGGGGTATAACATTCACTATGTAAGAAAGAAAAAGGGCTGTTGGGAGCTGAGCCATGACCTCACCCACACAAACACCACTGCTTGCACAGGGTGGTAAGAGGAAAATGGGTGATGTGAGATAACTGTGGCTAAAATGACTCAAACAGGAAGGTTTACAAATTCAGAAAAGAGGGGAATGAAAATTGCTGCTTCATTGTCAGAGTGCATGCGCAAGCGCACATGCAGCCTGCCATTTGCATGCTTAAGTTAACAGACCACAGGCAGAGAGACATAAAAGTGTCTTCCCTGGGGTTCAGATTTGTCCCTTGACAAGTGCCACTCATTGGATTTGCATCTTGTCCAGCTGCCAGTCGTTCATTTTTATGATGTTGATCAGTGCAGAAGCAGATTCTGTGTGCTGCTTGCTAATATTCTTCTTTCTCCCTGCCTGTATAGTCGGGCTGATGTCCTCACTACCTGCCTTGGCTAGTAGTAATCCTGTCTTGTGCAAGTTACTGCCTACAGCACTATAAAGTGACTGTAACTCCTTTATTGACCCCTAGTTACAAAGGGATTATCATCACTTCCCAGTGACAGTTCAGTCGTTCCTTCCCTACACATACCTGTAAACCAGGCCTCTTATGTCACTGGAGAACTAGAAATGGTTGAGTAGTGCTATGCATATAAATGACAGTAATAATAATTCATAATTCAAGAGGAGTGACTTGTGAGCAGTAACTGTCAGGCAATGGCATCAGTTTTTCAGTAGACCTAATTGCAGAGCAGAACTCATATCTAAAGTCAGAATTGGCCTCAGAGGCACCCTCAGACGTAAGCATGAGCCTTCTATACCCAGGAATCCAAACCGAAGTGTTAAAATTAAATGAGAGTCCAGGGTATTTTAAAAAAAACCCTTTCTTCTACCCAAGTGACAATAAAAGCCCAGCTGCAGAAACAGGACATTTACTCTTCCCATACTGGTATAAAGACTTAAGTTGTCAGGCTAGGGATGCAGCCTGTCCAGCAGCTAATTTAGCGGAGAATGAATTCATAACCTTGCCTGTGGGTCTCTGTGAGAGAGGACCCAGCCATATTAGTCTTTGGAATAAATAAGCTCTACATCTCACACCAGGAGTTTCCCTGCTGGGTGATGGAGGCTGGTTGCTGAAGTTTGTCCCGATTTGTAAAAGTGACAGCTTCGGTGCTATGTTGGGAGTACAGGTTGGGTGTTAGGACCAACTCTTCTGGCCCATAGCATCCTCCCCTCTTCCAGGATATGTATAAATGTGACAACATTCCACGTGCCAAGATGTGTTGTAGCCTGCAGTGAATGTTCTCCTAATATGGGGAGGGGAGAGTTTTGGAGGTCAACAGCACATGCATGGCATGGCACATATCTAGGGGTCTACCAAATTTGTGGAGGTGGCCGACCAATTTTGTGAGCGGATTACAGGGCCACCAACCATATTCCTGGACTGAGCATGGTGCCCCCCCAACACCTCTGATAGGCTGAGGGTCCCTGGCAGTCCCACCCCTTCCTGCAGATTACCTCATGGCCCAAAATGGCAGCTTAATTCCTAGGGCTGTGTGAAACTTTGGTAGCCATTGCATTTCGGAGGTGTTTTGGCCCATTTCGGTGCCTGAAACTGAATCTGAAAGGAAATGGAAGGTACTAAAGCATCTCTGAAACAGAACGGAACAATCTGAAACATTTTGGATGTTTCAGAATGTTTTGAAGGCGGGCTTGCAGGGAAACAAAAAACTCAGAAGAGGAAGGGGGACGTTCAGGGGAAGGACTGCTCTGATATTGACATCATTTACGAGCACTCGTGGTGCTCTGGTGAAGTACCAGAGGACTGGAAGAGGGCCAATGTGGTCCCCATCTTCAGAAAAGGCAAGAAGGAGGACCCGGGAAACTATAGGCTGGTTAGTCTTACCTCGATCCTAGGCAAGCTGTTTGAGAAAATTATGCTGGCACACATCCAGGAGGGGCCAGCAGGGGACTGCATGCTTAGGGGCAACCAACACGGGTTCATCAGTGGCAGGTCCTGTCAGACCAACCTGGTGGCCTTTTACAATCAGATCACCAGATCATTAGATGCAGGGGTAGCAGTGGATATAGTCTTCCTGGACTTCCGGAAGGCTTTTGACACTGTCTCTCACCCCGTTCTCATTAAGAAACTGGGGGGCTGTGGTGTAGACACCCACACAGTCAAATGGATCGCCAACTGGCTGGAGGGCTGCACCCAGAGGGTGGTAGTGGATGGGTCCTTCTCAACCTGGAAGGACGTGGGCAGTGGGGCTCCACAGGGCTCAGTCCTCGGGCCCGCACTGTTCAACATCTTCATCAGTGACTTGGACGAGGGGGTAAAAAAAAAAGCACCCTGTTCAAATTTGCTGATGACACTAAGATGTGTGGGGACGTGGGCACACTGGAAGGATGCATCAGGGTACAGCCCACCCTTGACAGGTTACAAGGGTGGGCGGACGAGAATAGGATGGGTTTCAACACAGACAAGTGCAAGGTGATGCACCTCGGGAGGAACAACCAGCACCATACCTACCGGTTGGGGAACTCCCCTCTTGTCAGCACGGAGGCGGAAAAGGATCTTGGGGTCATCATTGACTCCAAGATGAACATGGGCCGGCAGTGTGGGGATGCAGTCAGGAAGGCCAACCACACCTTGTCATGCATCCACAGATGCATCTCGAGCAGGTCCAAAGAGGTGGTCAGGCCGCAGCTGGAGTACTGCGTCCAGTTTTGGGCGCCACACTTCAAGAGGGATGTGGACAGCATGGAGAGGGTCCAGAGGAGGGCCACTCGTATGATCAGGAGGCGGCAGGGCAGGCCCTATGAGGAGACGCTACGGGACCTGAACCTGTTCAGCCTGCACAAGAGAAGGCTATGGGGGGATCTAGTGGCATTTTACAAACTGGTCAGGGGGGATCAGCAGGCATTGGGGGAGTCACTGTTCCCCCGAGCACTGTCAGGAGTGACCAGGAATAACGGTCACAAGCTGGCAGAGGGTAGGTTTAGGCTAGATATCAGGAGGCGCTACTTCATGGTCAGGGCGGCTAGGGTCTGGAACCAGCTTCCAAGAGAAGTGGTGCAGGCTCCTACCCTGGGGGGTTTTAAGAGGAGGTTAGATGCACATCTTGCTGGGGTCATTTGACCCCAGTAGTCTTTCCTGCCATGGCAGGGGTTGGACTGGATGATCTGCTCAGGTCCCTTCTGACCCTAGAAACTATGAAACTATCTGTAGCTGGCTAGTAGCTGCGATCTGTCCCTGAAGTTCCTTCCAATCCCAGTGCTCTGGGGGAGGGACAGAGAAAGAACATATAAGGCTGCTTGTGAACTGCTTTCTGCCTTTTGTGAGATCTGTCTCTTGCAGCATGAGCAGCAGACACAGCATCTGAGGGGTCTAGGCTAGTAGCAGTAGGTAGTGTGTTGCTACCAAGTTGTAGCCGGTCATTAGCTAGTCCTTTCCCACTTACCCTTGCCTATCATCCCCATTGTTAATCCCTTTTAAATATTTCTTCCAAAAAAATTCTGTTGTTTATTCTTGTTATTTTTTTTCATCCCAAAAAAAAGAAAGCTGTGCCTTTCCTAGCAGTGTCTCATCACTGTACAGGAAGGCAGTATACATATACAGCACACAAACACACATTTTCCAGCACACCAAACATGAAGCATGCTAGAAAGGTAGGTGCCAGGTCTTGTGGCAGGGGAGCAAGAGCGGGCAGAGGGAGAGCTGTAAATTCCACCCGCCACCCCTCCAAACTTAGACGCACCCTCTTTTCTACGAGGCATGAGGTTTCTGCTGCTAGCGGCAGCAAGGAGGTGGGAGCGGTGTCTGCATCTGCCCCACCTCCACTAACACCAGCAATAATAATAACCCCCAGCATGAAAAGCACCAGCATGACAGTCTCCTCCACCAGTTTCAGTTTCCAGCCTGAGCCTTCCAGTGCTAGGGGAGAGACTGGATCTGGAACCAGGGGAGCTCAGTGCTATAGCCAGAGAAGTTCTGGGTAAGAACAGGGAATCTGAGTTTGTGCTCCACACCCCTCAAAGTTTCCCTAGAGCCAGGTCTCCTTCTCCGGAAAGGACTTTGGGGGAGGTTGTGGAGGCAAGTGGCTCAGCTGAGTCAGCTCCTCCTGTTTTTGTGCCTCTGCCTGCTGAAGAGGGGAATAAGGCAAGATCCCTACCCACACCCCAGAAGCAAGGGGGTAGTGTAGTGTGGGATCATTTTGCGTGGCAAATGATCCCACATATGCTGTCTGCCTGCACTGCTGATGCAAGACCAGCTGGGGCAAGGACAAGAAACACTTTAGCACCATGGGGATGCTGATGCATCTCAGGAAGCCCTGGCTCCTCCTCATCCTGGCACCAGTGGGAGCATGCCCAAAGGGAAGTCCCCCTCCTGCTCCAAAGCCCCCATCCCCCAGAAGCAGAGGCGGGCCACCCTGGACCAGTGGGGGAAAGGGAGAGGGAAAGGGAAGTGCATTCCAGAGGTGAGCGAGGTCACCCAGAGAGTTGGGGAAATGCATGCTCTGGATGGCCAGCCCTTCTCCATTGTTGAGCAGCCAGGGTTCAGGTGGCTCATGGTGCTCGTGGCCCCATCATACCACGTGCCTGCATGCACCAACCACCTTCAGGAGGACACCAGGAGTTCTCAAAGATCCGTGCCAGGAGCTGAGCTATGATGCTTGCCAGCTCCTTGAGTACACTTGGGTGTAAACCATCAGGGCTGGCTGACTTGAAGGTATCCAGCCTGTCAAGGTGTTCCTTCATGAGGTCAGCACTGATGGAGGGTAAGGAATCTCCCTTACCTGGGCATCCCTGACCCGCAGTGGGCAGGGGTGTCCCATGGGACTGGTGAAAAACTGATGCAAAGTACCCATTTAGCAAGCTTGCTTTTTCCTGGGCATTGGTTGTCAGTTGTTCTGTCTGGTTTTGCAAGGGTCCAGTGTTGCCCTTGCTTTTCCTCCGGCTCCCCACACTTCTAAAAAAAAGGACTTGTTATTGTCCTTGATATTTGTAGCTAGCTGGAGTTCCATCTCAGCCTTGGCTTTCCTGGTTTGCTTGAGGAGCAACAACCCGTCTTGAACTCCCCTCCCCTTTAGGTTGTGGCCCTTTAGGGCCTCACTGACAAGCCTCCTCAGCTTGTCAAAGTCAGCTTTCCTGAAGTCAAGGACTTCTGTATTACTGACTGACTTGCCAGCCTTACAGTGAATGGTGAAGGTGATTAGCTCGTGGTCACTGTCACCCAGCTTCCCTTTGATCGTTAGGTTGCTCCCGGTTGCCAGTATCGGGTTGATCAGCGCTTTACCTCTCATCAGCCTGTAAACATCCTGCGTCAGATGGAGGTCATCCACGGATGAGAGAGAGGTTTTGCAACCGCTCGGATTTGGCTGAGCACATCTCCCACAAGATGTCCAAGTAGTTAAAGTCTCCCATGATAACCATACACCAGGACTCGGCCAATTCCCTGGCAAACTCCTGGTCAAGGTCTTGATCTTGAGTAGGGGGTCTGTAGTAGACTTCTGCCATAGTATCCCCTGTGCCATGTTCCGCATGGATTTTAACCCAGAGGGTGTCAAGTCTTCTGCCGTGGTTGCCAGTGTCGGCCTGCAGGGATGTGTAGCTTTCCTGGACAGAGAGAGCTACACCTTCACCCCTTTTGTCCGCTTGATCCCTCCTGTACAGGGTATAGCCATCTATACCTGTGGCCCAGTCATGGGTGGAGTCCCACCAGGTCTCCGTTATCCCTATGACGTCATAGTTATTTGCATTTAGCAGGAGGACAAGTTCCTCCTGTTTGTTCCCCAAAATCCTGGCATTTCTGTATAGGCAAGTAAGTGTCCCCTAGGGGGCCCTGGCCTTGCCTACAGTTCATTCCAGGACTGGGGCAGGGGTGGGTTCCCTTAAATGTCTTGGCCTGCTTGCTTTGCAAGGGCTGCTGACCAGGCCTGCAGTGGCACTAGTCCCCACATCCTCCGGTGGGCTTAGTTTAAAGCCCAGTGGAGCGGGTCAGCCAGTCTGGCTGAGAAGAGCCTCCTCCCCAGCAGAGAGATGTGGAGGGAGAAGAGCCTCCTCCCCAGCAGAGAGAGGTGGAGGTCATCCTTTCCCAGCAGCTCGCTGCCTCTCTCACCAAAGAGCGGACTGTGGTCACAGAAGCCAAAGCCTTCCCGATGACACCAGGACCGCACTTTGGTTCGCTACCTGGATCCTCCTCTCCCTCCTCAGCCCATAGCCTGAGACTGGAAGGATCAAAGAAAACACCACCTGCGCCCCCAGACCCTTTAGCTCGGCTCCGACATTCCTGTAGCGCTGGTGAACAGAGTTAGGGAGGCAAAAGGGCAGAGGCAGGGGGACATGAAAGAGGGGAAACCACTGTCCTGTGCAAGCACCCCATCCACCAGCTAGTGTCCTCTTCCACAGGTGCTGCCAGTGTGGGCCAAGGGCATTGCTTCCATGTTGGGGTCCAGAGGCACCAGACCCCATCATCAGGCAGGTAGCACTGAGGCCTCGGTGACTGTCTATCTCGTGAGCACATGGAGTTGCTGTTCTTTGAACCCCTGGCCTACTGGGCAAGCCGCAGCCAGATGTGGCAGGATCTGACCACAGTTGCCCAGGAACACCTGTCCTGTCCATTGACCAGTGTTCTGAGTAAGAAGGTGTTCAGCGTTGCTGGGGATGTTGTGACACCCCATTGTACCTGCTTGGATCCTGGTTTGGTGGAGCAGCTGGTGTTCCTCAAGGTAAACATCCTGCTGCTGGGGTTCCCCAAGCTCCATCCATGTGCAGATGGAGTGAGTGCCATCCTCCTCACTCCGTCTGCACCTATTTCCTTTTTAATTTTTTTTTTAATCATTTAATGCCCCGCTTTCAGAGCTGGAGGTGGCACTCACAATATTACCAGCCATCCTCCTGCTAAGCTCCTGTGCCAGGGCAAACTTGGAGGTATGGGCTGGGCTTTCAGAAAGGAGGAGGCCCCAGGTCCTGGGCATGACCTAAAACTGTGCCCTGCCAGGGTCTGGAGGCCTGGTGGGACTGGTAGTAGCGCAGCAGCCCCCAAGAAACGCCAGGATCACAAACCTCCCTGGTGAAAGGCAGGTAGGAGGCATCTTATAATCTCCAGCCACCACACACATGCACAATCCTGACTAGGGAAAGCCCAATCCTGCAAGATCTTTGAGAGGCCTGAGGCTTGCCAGTTGCAGTGTATTTATAGGGCTCCGAGTGAGCTTAGTCGCCTGGGATGCCATCTGCGATGCATTGGCCACAGTGTAGGGACATTTAGACATCAGGGGCCTAAATGGTCAGCCTCCTGCTTGGGTAACATTTGAATTGGTTTTCTGTTGAGGCATGGCAGGAGAAAGAGGAGTGGGCGGTGGGCCCAGAAACAGGTGGGTAGGCCAAGATCTCACCTGCACTGAGAGGTTACCATCCCTGCCCCATTCATCCCTCTGTGCCTTAACACACACAAGGCAGACAGGGATCTTTGGATCAATCTGATATCTATTATTAGACCAACTGAATAGTTGGAGAAATATATCTTAGCCAGCTTTCGGATTTAAAACCCTTTGTCAGGCTGAGGAAGCATCTGCAGTTGGTGTGTGTGCTGTTCCTGGATGGAAGGGATAGTAGAGAAGCCAGAGGCTGGCATGCAATGCAGGCAAGAAAGCCAGTCAGTGAAAATTTAAATTGAGGTGTCAGGGGGTGAGGGACAGGCTGGGTGGGGGGGGAGGAGGATGTAGCAGGTAAAAGTGGAGAGGTACCTGGGGCGTCAGATGTTGGGCAAGTTATAGTGTCATAAATCCAGTGTCTATATTGAGTTGGCGAGTTTCTGTATCTAGGAGGCTGATGAAGTGAAGTTCACAGGCTCGTCTGTGAAAAGTGGTTTGTAAATTCTCTTGAGGATCAGGCCTGAGAGATTGGAAACAGAGTGGCTTTCTTTTGAGAAATGTGCCCCCACAGGTATGTGGGTAATCTTGTCTGTAATAGATCTCTGGTGTGCATTCATTCTGGTGTGCAGTTATTGCTTCATGTCTCCTACATATTTTCCATCAAGGCATTTGGTGCACTAGATGAGATGTATAAGATCCAGGAGTGGTGATGATTCTGTTGTGGGAGGTAGTAATTGTCAGGGTGCTGGAGATACGTTGGCAGGTTTTGCATTTCTTGTCATGCATTCAGTGTATTTTGGGCTGTAGGAAGTTTGCTTCTGGTGATGAGGTTAGTGAGGTTCAGTGCCTGTTTGAATTTACAAACCACTTTTCACAGATGAGCCTATGAACTTCCATCAACCTCTTGGATTCAAAATCTCCTGGACTCAGTATAGACATTGGATTTATGGCACGCTATAACCTGCCTGACATCTGACTCCCCAGGTACCTCTCCACTTTTACCTGCTACATCCCGCTCCTCCCCACCCCACAACCTGTCCCTCACCCCCTGATACCTCCATTTACATTTTCACATTTTCACTGACTGGTTTTCTTGCCTGCATTGCATGCCAGTCTCTCTGGCTGTCTTTACAGGGTGGCAAGTGATTCCCAAAGACAGGAGTTGGGAATGAAATGTGGGTGGGGTTATGCAAATGATGGCATGAGAGCTGGGGAAAGGAGTAGGAGGGTAGGATTGAAGGTGGGGTTATGCAAAACGCCAGGGAATGGAATGGAATGGAATGGAATGGCGGCTGCCTCTGCCTTATTCCCCCCATTCCTTCACCATCCTCCTCCCTTCACCCTCCACTCCATGCCCCCTGACTACAGCACTTCACGTGGGCTTTTTTTCTTGTGGGTAAGTTTACTTATTTATTTTTGCAGTAAGCGCACCAAACGCATGGAGCCTGTACTATTTTATAGAGCTGCCTGAAATCGCAGTTTCCACAAAAATTGTGATTTCAGTAGGACCCTACATATATCATATGCTGTTTACAGTCATTTCCTAGTTGATATGAAGGATAACCCCCTTTTGCTGGGTTTTTATTAGCATGCTGGTTGATTTATTTAAAAGGTGGTAATGAGGAAGGTATAGATACCAGTAGAGATGCACTGATACATCGGTCTGATATCAGATTGGCACTGATGTAAAGAAAATTCATTGTATCAGAAATCAGCCTGATATGGCCAATAATTTCGCCAATAAATGCCTGTGCATGCGAGCAGCAGCATGTAAGCAGCAAGGAGCACAGCCCAGCATCTTGGAGAGCTGTGTGCAGCTCGAAGGTCTGTTGTGGTGGAAGGGGAGGGGGGAGGGAAGGGACTTGGGGGTGGCGGGGGCAGATCAACACCCCCAGTGATGAGGAAGGGAGTGGAGCAACGGCTGAGGCAGGCACTGCCCAGCCAAGGTGGCGCAGGGCATGGGGGCATGGCTCCAGCTGTGGGCTGTGCCAGGCTGTTCCTGGTCATGGTGGCTGAGCTCGGGGCAGGCAGTGGTGGCGCTGGGAGGAGGGGCTATGGTGAAATTTGTGGTGGCTGCAGCCCCCCACCCCCGGATCCCTCTTCCCAGGGCTGCCACCACCTGGCCCAAGTGCAGTCCTGGCCCAACCCTCCCCCTCCATGCACTGAGAAGAGTCCAGCACAGCCCTGACCCCAACCCACAACTACAGTCCCCTTCTTGCACACAGATCTGGGGGTACATGCCCCCCATGCCCTCCCATGCCCCTTCCCTTTCCCCTCCCTGTCCACCACAACAGACTTACCAATTGTACACAGCTGCATCAGAAATCAGATCGGTATCAGCCAATATGCCTCCTTAAAAATCAGCTATTGGTATGGGGCCCCAAAATCGCTATCGGTGAGCCCCTAGATACTAGTAGTGTCAAATAGGGCTGTTGGTGTCAGTCGCATCATGTTCAAGAATATAGCCAATTTGAGAAATCAGGAGAAAATGTCAATTGTAGTTAGGGTGTACAAGTAGCAGGGAAACTGGCAGAATGGTACAAGAAGTCTTTGTCCTATAGGAAGTGTCTTGGGAAACGAAGCTCTGAGAGCAAAGGCGCCTGGCCTGTGGATAGTTTGCTTTCTTTTTGTGCATTAGAAAGATCAGTGACTTTAAATATTTGACTTAGATAAATACATGGTGGGAAGGGCAGAGGGACATGCACAGCAGCTGGGCACAGAAACAGTTTATGTACTGGGACATGAAAAGAAACTGAGATGAGGAGAACAGGGAATTATAAAGAACAAGCAGAGGTCTCATTGGTATGACTTTTTGATCTGAAAGGTAATATGTGATTCCAGGTAATTCAGCGAAGAAAGTACATACCTCTCCTGCCCAAAGCAAATTGACACCAGGCATCTTGCTAGCATCACACTTAAATGCTTCATCACTTGATTTCTTCTCTTCCGCAGGGTCATCTGAGTGAGGGCTATGGACAGCTATGCAGCATCTACCTCAAACTGCTGAGAACAAAAATGGAATTCCATATAAAAGTGAGCCTGCTTGCCCATTCCATTTCCTCCTCCAAACAGATTATTTTCTAGGTACCCTCTGAGGCATTGGGTGTTGGCTACAGCCAAGGCTATGGATTGTAGCTGTGATGTGCCAGTGCTCCTGCTGGGACCGAAGCCAGAAGTTCCTGGCTAAAGGGTCTTGCCCTTCTGTTCAGGGTTAGGCTGATTGCTGTATCTGGGGCCAGGAAGGAACTGGTCAGACTGGTATGGACTGTGGGGATTTTTGTCTTCCTCTGTAGTAGGGGGGATGGGCCTCTACTCAGGATCTCTTGAGCATACATTGACAACATTTTATAGAAGCGGGACATTGGCTGCTGTGGTTCCCCTCCTTTACCTGTGGCAGGTTTGAGTGTTAGGTTTGTGTTGCGTAAGGACTGATGGTAGTCTTATGTCGAGTTTAGATTACAGTTTGTATAGGATGGTTTAGATAGGGATGGTAGGATGTTAGAGTCCCTTCCAGCCCTACTTCTCTATGATTTGACAGTTTTATGATTCTGCCCTGGTCTGGTTTCATTCAGTGAATGAAAGGGGCTCCTAGAAGTTCCACTCCTTGGGTTCCCCATGTGTCCGTGCTTCTCTATTGGGAGGTAGGCTGGAAAGCAGAGCTATCACTCATATTGCACCACGTATCATTTGCTTTTCAGCCAGCGCATGTCCTTAGCAAGTTAGAACTGAGCCCTCTACTGACCTCTAGCTCTGGAGATCTAGAGATGATTCTTGCGGTCCTTTGGGTTAACTGTTAGCATGATGTTGTAGAGTCTTGTGTGTTGCCCACTCCCAAAGCCAAATGACCCTGCTGGGATGTAGAGTACTATCTTGGTTCAAAAACTAAAACTGATCCTTCAGTTTTTGGTACTGTGTCCTGCTGCATGTGCTGGTTGGCTGGAGGGGCAATCTGTGAAATCAGTTGTTGAGCTCCATGCTTCATAGCATGCTCATTCTTAGTTGAGGTCTCTGCCAGGAAATGCCAGACCTTGTACTGTTGTTTGCCTTTGCATTGCGGTACAGCGTTCCAAGCCAGCCACATACTGAGAGAGCTGGACATTCTACCCCAGGGTGGGCAAAATGCGGCCTGGGGGCCCCTAAAAAAACAGCCTTTCTATCCGGCCTGTGGGGCCCCTAAAAATTTAGAAAATTAATATTAATCTGCCCTGGGCTGCCTGTCATGCAGCCCTCAATGGCTTGCCAAAACTCAGTAAGCAGCCCTCTGCCCAAAATAATTGCCCACCCCTGTTCTACCCTGTGGTAGAGTGGGCTGGGCAGTGTACCAGTGGTGCTTTGGGAAACTCCTTGTATGCTGAAACACACACATAAGTTGTAAAATTACATGAATGCTGTGAGTAGTGAATGCAAAACCTAACTACACAAGGAAGCTAGTGCACAGTAAACTGGAGCATGAATTTACAGCACAATCTACCTGTACTGACCCCCCCGTGGAGCTCCCAGGGCACACTGAGGCCCCTGGCAGATATAACATTTATTGTGCAATCACAATGTTAATCACAGGATAAGCTGTAACATGTGACATGTTTAGCCAATTTATTGCACCCTACAATGGCAAAATAGCCATTTTGTAGCAATTTATTACACCCTACAATAGCAAAATCTGTTCCATATTTTGGAACTTAATATGGAGCATCTTTGTGGCTGGTTTGTATGGCACATTAATTTGAAAGTGTAGCATGTTATGCCTTGCCCTCATCAGTTTCTCTACATGCCTCTTAAACTGTGGGACTCCACATTGGACAAAGTATCCCAGCTGAGGCCTAACCACTGCTATGTAGAGTGGGTCTGTTGCCTCTTGTGGCTTAACATAAAATAATGCTGTTGATGCATCCCCAAAAGTGAATTTCCTTGTCTGTAACAACATCATACTGCTATCTCAAGTGGAGTTTGAAATCCACTATAACTTCAAATCCTTTTCAGTAGGGCTCCTGCCAAGCCAGTTAGTTCCATTTTTTATATTTCTGCATTTGGTTTTTGTTCCCAAAATATAGTACTTGACATTTGTCTTTGCTAATGTCTGATGCTCTGCCAACTGAGTTATCTAATCCAGGCAATTAACCTGCACTTGAATTTCAGCTGTGCAGTTGTAAAGCATTTGCTCCCAATGACTCTGAGCAGTTGGAATAGCATAATTCTGGCTGACTTTTTACCTATCTGAATTCTTGTGCCCAGCATCTCCAAAGCTCCCCCAAGCAGTGCCAAGACCCTGTGTCTTCCTTTTGTACCAGTGTCTAGTTTCTTGCATCATAGTTGACATGCTCTGCTGAACTCAGTACAGAAAGAGTCCTTATGTCTTAGTTCTTCCCTGGGATTAAAAGTAACCAGTGGAAAGGAGCCTTGCGTGGTTCTGGACTCAGGTGTGAGAGGCAACTTTCTCTCCCTAGAGCACTGCAGCATTTGGGGTCTGCAGAGATTTTCCTTCAGGTAGGTACCTCCTTTTCCCTAAAAGGAAAGGAGATTAATAGCAGGCAAGGCCTATGACATTAGGACTTGTTTCTCCCTCTGGATCTGTCAGATCACAGACATTTAACTTCTTGAAGCAGGCTACAGGACCAAGCTTTTCTCTGGTTGATGAGTGTAGATGGAAGGCACTCTCTATATCACAGTCATTAAGGGGTTCAGTACAAACCGACTGTTATCATCCTAATCCAAGGAGGTGACTACTGAGTTGCCCAGATGCTTCAGTACTGGGGACATGAACCATATCCAGTTTCTTCCCAGAGAACACTCCAAGTGTTCATCCTCTGAGTATCATCTGTCTGAGAATGATACTTGCTTGTCTGAGTTACTTTTTATTATCCCCCTTCCAGGCAGCTCCCTGCATTGCCTTGTTCTTTCACTGTCCCAGCTTCTGTTGGAATGCTGAGCCGCTGCCAGACTGCAAGGCCTTCTTCTCCCCTGAGCCCTTAGCAAGCTCAATTATTCTTCAAGTAGAGCTGGTGGCAAGCATGCATTGATGGAATGGGGGCATCCCTTGTGCAGTGCAGCTTCTCCCTAGTGAATCCATCTCTAACTGGCAGTAGACCACTGCACACAAATGTAATACCCTCCCCACAACCTTGATTCCCTCCCCTCTAAATACTGCTGTGCAAGAAGGGAAGCAGATGTGTCCTTAGGGTTGTCTAGTTTAGAACATTTTACCAGTCATCTCCCTGTGACCACCCCACATGTGAACACTTTTACTCTGTTATAAGAATGAGAACTTTCAGTATAGCTAAACCTTCCCCAGTGACAAAAGTACTCCAGGATAGCTGCATTGGTCTAAACTCACCTCTTGGGTTTTAGCTTAAAAAGTGCCCAAAGTCCTAAGACTTTGCTGTTGAAGAGGGAAAGTCAAGTGGTTATTGAAAGTAACTCTTCTGGGTGATCTGTCCCCTAGGCAAAAAATACCAGCGTGTAGTCAGGAAGTTGGGCACCCCTACATATTCCTCTATGGGAGGTATTGGGTGGGGGAGTGCAGATAAGAGCTCTCTGGACTCTTACACCAAGATACTGCCTCCCTGGGTTCCTTTTCTCCATGGCAACATTGCTCCCTCTGGAAATCCCACTGACAAAGGCCCCAGCACAAATGGAACCCATGACACTTTATCCTGGTTTGCCCAGCAGCAGTCCCTACAAAGACGCAGATATGGATTCATGGGGGACTGACACTACAGAACAACTTGTGCACACCTGCAGGGGCTGGGGTCTACAGAAAATGACTGGATATGTGGGATCCTGTGACATTGAGAAGCATCCCATGATGCCATTGCTTCCTTTGTCCATACTCCCTTGCTGGCTTCCCTGGGTTGGATCCTTCCATGAGTGTTAGCTGAGAAGAGGATCTGGTCATCTGTTCTCAAACAGGGAACTGAAACCTAGCCAAAACACCTGCTGGAAGCCTGATCCCTATATTCATGTGCCTGGGCTTCTCTCTGAACAGCACAAGAACTGACATGCAGTAGGTTTCAACATCTGCTTCACGCTATGCTGCAAGGAAATACAAGCATACCAGCGCGGTTCATGAGGCTTGCTCTTCAGGAATAATGCCTGCCCCAGAAATCTATGCTAGACAACACCACAAAGCTTCTTCAGGCCTTGGGTTCAGTCCAGCCCTTTTAACCTGGCCTGCCCATGGGCATCCTTTGTCCACAGACTCCCAGAAAGTCCAGTACATAGTTGCTTGTGGGGAAATAGAGCTGAACTGCAGCCCTGTTCTCCAGGGAGCAAGCAGTGCCCCAGTCCATAATCTGATTCCATGTCTCCCCACTCAGTGCAGTTCCAGGGTTTCAGAAGTCTCTTCCAACTTGTTACTTACAGTAAGAGTTTTCTTTCAAGAAAAAGATTAAAAATATTGGTCAAATATGCTACAACTTTATTGCAGTTAAATTCAGGCTATTGTGTTGCCTTTCATCGAGCCTTCTGGTAAGATTTTACACTTTGACTGGTGTCCACTTGCACTCATTAAACATCCCTGAGCACTCTGCTTATGAATTGGAACAACAATCCCATTGCCCTGGCTGTATTCCAATGTGGCTAATTACTGGTTTCATACTGAATTGCATCCCATCCCAAACTCAGGCACACTGCTGCCATGAGCAGTTCAAGGTGCTACCATTCACACCAAGGGTGGATGCTAGTCTCCATGTATGTCACTGTGTTCTTATGACAGTAGGTGTTATATTAACACTTTTTTTTCTTAAATTGGCACTGGAAGGGTGAGCATGGACTGGCATGGGTGAGCAGAGGACTAAGCCAAACTAGGTTTCTTCCCTATCTCTTTTTTGTTTGTACCACAAACTCGTTTTGCATGTGATTAGAGTTGAAATGCCCCACAGCTTGAGCTGGGTAGGAGAGGAGTTGTGGTTTGCGTTTTGGCTGCCGTGAGGTCTGCCGTTGTATCTTCTAGCCAGTTTGCCCAATTGTGTCCCATTTAAAAACAACCTTGGAGGGTGATGGAGAAAGTATTTATAAAAAGAAATCTGAGTGAACCATTTGTGTATCCTGAGAAAAAAAGCATGCATGTGCTGCTCATACTGCTAAAACAATCACTTCCTTATGCCTGTGGTATTAAAAGGAAGGATTATCTCTAATAAAATAATGTACAGTCTGACTTCCTTCTGTATGTGTTTAAAAATAATACTGAGCACTTGCACAGCAATTGCCTCCATGTATTTTAGAGTGCAGTAACCTGTGATAATAGCTTGCTGCAGTTTATGTGGCACTTGGGCAATATCTGTTTAAAACTGCATAAACTGCGTATCCGCTAATGCAGTATTTTTACCCATGAAAGTCTGCAGAAGATAATGCCGGGGGAGTCCTGCAACAATAACAAGATTCTGGGGCTTGTATACATCCATGGACTGTAGCCCAGTGCTTGCAGGATCTGTGGTATGGGATTACACTGCACCGTCACGCAGTGGGGGGCGGGAGGGTTTTGCATTACCTCTTGGGACTCTTTATTATAATTACTTTTAATTGGCTTACTACGTAAGAGGGGCCTGACTCTCAAACACCTTAATCTTCCTAAAATCTAAATCTAATCAGAGCTGTATAGTCCTCCTTTGAAACCATCTGGAGAGGATAATCTGATTATCAAGGTGACGTGCAGAAGAGGCTTCATCTTCTGGAGCAGTGGCACCAGCTCCTCCCCATGCACACAGCATACAGACCCTCCACATGGTCATTACTTCTGCAGCTAGGAACATCCTGGTTCTTACGAAATCTGACTGAAAAGTATCAAACAAACAGGCTAGATGCTGCTCAGCTGATGTAGTTGCCCTGCTGGCCTGTATCCCTCTTTCTGCAGGACCATAGGACCAGTAGTCTAGACATGAGTACAGAAAACTGGAGAGTCCAATGGAATGGTAATGAGATAAGGATCTTTATGGGTCTAGCTCAGCCATTGCTTTCCCACTAGCTGTCTGATGGCCAGTTTGACAAATTGCTGGCCTCTGTTTAGTTTCTGGTGAGTAATTTTCCAGACCACATTTAGAACCTCTGAGTCTCATCAGGGGCCACTGGGGACTCTACTCCCCTCTTACCCCTAGGGGCAGGGTTAGGCAGTCATTCCTGGCATCCTGCCAGGAGCAGGTAGCTCAGCCTTTTTAGAGAGAACCTTTGGACTCAAGGGCCCCCTACATTACTTTTGGGAATTGAGCAGCACCGGATTTTAAAAACTAATTTAACTATTACAGTGTTTATCTCTGCAGAGGGGTGGGGGAACAGCCAGGCAGTGATGAGCCAGAGCCTGCAGTTATCTGCTTATCTCCTCGCACCTCACAATACCCTTTAAAACATCTTGCAGTATCCCAGTTGAGAATCACTGCTCACTAGTTGGCCAGCTTGCCTACTGGTCTCTAAGACCTCAGGCCTATCCTGGAGACAGCAGCAAGTGGCAGGAGTCACCAGTCTATTCAGACATGCTTTGGAGAAGGATGAGTCTGTGCTGAATTTAATTTCCCTAGATGTGGCGATCTCTTTCCTGGGAGTCCCTCTCCTCCGTCAGGCCTCAGAGGCTCTGCAGAAGCAGGAGCAACCTGTACAGCCTGCTGAAGGAATGTGAGCAGTCGGTAGTGAACAAATACTGTTGTGGGGCAGGGAGGAGTGAGAAGGAGTTGCCCTCAAGTGGAGCCCTGAGCTTTGTCAGGGCAGAGTTCTCCCATATAGTCCTTTCTAGTTCAGAGCAGCACTGCTGCATGAAGTTGCACTTTGCTGAATAACCTAGGGATGGCCATTTAATGTGCTGTGCAATGTGCTAGGCTTTGAATACTGCTGACCCATGATACTTGGATAGGCGGAAACCTAGTGGCCTTAGGTTGCTGTCTAGTTCACTTGAGCCCTATAATGCACATGTTCGTTTAATGCAGTAGTATCACCCTGCATTTAATATGACTCTTTGGCACTCTTGATGGACCCAATGGAGTAACTCATAAAAGCTAAGGAAGGAACATTGGCTGATGGGTCTTCCTCTAAGGGGAGGAAGTTGTTCTGTGGAAACCTGAGCAAAGCACAGCAAGTAAAATACAGTCCCCTTCCTTACATCCCCAAGTTTGGGAGCCAGTTTTGTACCATGCCTCCACCCAAAAAAGAGGGAAACTGATCTGAACCTTTGGGTGTCAGAGGCTGTTGCCTTTCACATGTGAGAAAAGGGGAGACTGATGATGCTCATACTGGAAGCCATTACCCTCAGTTATCATCAGAGTTGCCTGCTTGGTCTCCACTAAGTTCAAACCCAGAGCAGTAGTGTTCCCCCAGAGACCCTTTTCCTGACTCCCTCCTCTTTTTCCTCCTGTGTAGAACCCTAGGTTCCCTGGCAATCTCCAGATGTCTGACCGGCAGCTCGACGAGGCGGGAGAAAAAGATGTCAATAATTTGTAAGTCTGGCATATGTGAATTGGGGCACTATGAGGAACAATTTCAGCCAGTTCAGAGGACCCAAGTTAAGGGGGTGCCATGAAAGGTCTCCATAAGCAACCGAATAGTCTGTGCCAGCCTGCTGTTTGCTTTTTCTTGCTTCCGTGGGGGAGTCCTAGGCAAAGCAGCTGGCCTGTAATAAAAGCCTTGATGTCTTGGTTGGGTTCTCTTTGCTTCCTGGCCACAGTTTTGTGACTAGGAGTGATCATGACTTGTTAAGTCACAGTGAACTTCATAGACAGGGCTGTCTGTAACTGAGCTTGAAATGTGCACCCTGACAGGCTGCATTTGAGAACTGTGCTACCATGTGTACCCACTGACTGGTGCTAAGATGTCCCTTTTGAGTATCCTTTATAAAACAGTACTGTGGTATTCTACAGTAATGGTGAGGTTGAATCCCCTACAGGGCCTTTGTGGGTGGGAGCTGCCAGGTGGACTACTCCCCCTTCGTCCCCCTCTCTGTACATACAAGGCTTTTTATGGATGGGGAGGCTTCTTTTGTAATGCTCTTGTTCTGTTGTTTCTAGTTTCCAGTTGACAGTGGAGATGTTTGATTATTTGGAGTGTGAGCTGAACCTGTTCCAGACAGGTAAGACTCCTACTTCAATTAACTAGCAGCTTGTTCTGTGTTGTTGACATACATTAAAAAAAAACACAAGCAAACTTGTGGTCTGCCCTTCTGAGAGAAGCTCTGGTAGCAAAATGAAGACAAGCATCTATGTATGGGAGTGAGTTTAGACTTGGTGTTCCAGTTTAAAGGTGTGTGAATTTGGTGTCCCAGTTTAAAGGGCCGTGTGTGTGCATTTGTACTCATTGGGAGAGGTGTGGGATTACCTTTTGGGGGGACATCAGTATCTGTGTATCTCTGGCAGGGGGTGCATATGTGTGTGTCCTTGAGTCTATGCATCTCCTACTGAGTTTCAGGCTACAAGAGAAGAGTTGACTGAAAGCATCTAAGCTCATCTGTTTTCCATGTGCTTCACCAGAGTTATTATTAGCTGAAATTATTTCATGTAAGAGAACCTGTGCCTGGCTCTTTCCATTCCACCTTAAACCCAGCCTTTCCACCTTCCCTCCAGCAGCTCTTCTGCATCCATGTTAAGTTTGCAGGAAGCCTCTTGTACCTCATATCACTCTACACTTCCTCTCTGTGTCCTCCATGTTTTTTTCCCTGTCTCCAAGTCTGTCACTCTGTCAGCCTCCTAGGGTTTGATTTCTTCCTTTCTCTTGTTACCTCTGGGTGTTAGGGTTGGTTATGGTTTTTACTAACACTTTTCTTGTTCCAGATGTATCAAAGAGGTACTGCTGCACTTCAAAGTTTGCTGTGGTAGAGGGAATGCAGCTGGTTCTGTGCTGCATGCTCCTACAGGTTGTAACTGAGTGAGAGAGAAAATAATGAACCTGTCTGTATGATCAGGGGCTCAAGTGCTCAGCTGTAATATACCTCTGTGCAGAGCCATAGGATTCTGTTTTGGAGCAAATTAAAGCAGCACCAGAGCAATTACCTTTTTGATGTGCTGTATAGGGCCTTGGGCCCTGTTGCTATATACATAGACGAGGCATGTAATGACCTTGCATCAGGGGTAAAGCAATTTGTCACTGCATGGGGTGTTCCTGGAAGGTGTGATTTAATGTAAGAGAGGTAACATAGTTGGTTCCTAGCACAGAGGGCTCTCAGAGGAAGTGCTTGATTAGTCAGAATAGTACAGTCACCTCTGTGCTAAAAGCTAGAGAAACCGGGCTAGTGTACAGCAGAGATAATGCAGCCATGTCTCAGTGCTGAAGGGCCTGAGAGGCTGTGCTACTACGTGTTTTATGGAATGCAGTCATGGCCCTCAAAGCAGACTCCAGTGCAGTATCACCAATGTATCTTCTGGCAAGCAGCTGCATATATGCTGGAGTATAGTGGAGGTAATGCAGCCAGCTGCAGGTTGTCAGAATCTGGGCTGGGATATTGCTGAAGTGACCTGGTCATGTCTGTTAGTGGTTCACAGCACAGTTACTGAGCAGAATAGACAGTTATGCCTGTGTGTCATTTTCCCAGAGGCTGTGGTATAGCAGAGATGATGCTTTTGTCCCTTATGGGAGTTGTGGTTTGATATAGCTTGGGTAATGCAGAGATTCTTGGAGGTGCACGGCTCAGGTTGCTTGATGAGAGCTAGCAGGAGCAGTTCATAAATTCTACCATATCTCAGTACTCTTAGCAACTTTGTGTCCTGATAGAAGACGACAACGTGATCATGCTATGGAGCAAGCTAAGAATGGGCAAGAAAAACAGATGGGTCCAAGGATCAAACGCCCAACAGCAAGTGATCCTGTTGCAGGTGCTGGAGGAGGTTGTTTCCCCATAGACCAGTGATTCTCAGCCAGGGAGTCATGGCACTCTGGGGTGCCTTGAGATCCTTTCAAGGTGCTACACAATGTTGGTACTCTTAGATTTGCAAACTTGATTGAAAAGATAAATCCAGAAATTTAAAATAGGAATCCATAGTGTTAAAACATTCTGACCTGTTGTGGGCTTTCTGAGTTGTTTGAAACAAAATAATTGCTCTATTGCTTTTCTATAGTAAAAAAAAGAGTGAAAGCTAAGAACTGATGTTTTTTTGAGGGGTACGTTGAGTGTGTTGAGGCATACCTTGCCTCTAAAAAGGGTGACAATGCCTGTCTAATATGTGTAGTCAGTGGAATCTCACTGAACTGAACAGCCTCTTCCATCTGAGACTCTCCAAGTACAGTCCCTGGTACCAACTGGGTTTTGGTCCCCCGCACTAGGGTTTTAACTTGCTAATGCAGGGAAAGCCTGGGATCATAGTCCAAGGCTCCCCCTGCATTGGCAAGTAGGGACTAGATCTCAATTGTGCCTTGATTCCAAAATCACATGTTCTGCCATGCAGATTGGGCAAATACTAATGAACTGAGCCTCCCAGTGTACAAGATGGTAGAATGAGGGATATGGGGCTGTTCAGGGACTTGACCGAGGTCACAAGGCAAGTTTCTGGCAGATAGAAGACCTAAATTTCCTGACCATCAGCCCTAGGCCTTTAGCTTTGTGATCCTTTCCTTTCCCCCACATCCATGAATCACTGACTGCTGTCTACAGTGCAGCAGTACAAATGCAGTTGTGTCTCCAAGTGTTCTGAGTTCTCTGTATCCTCCCTACAATGTCTCTGCAACCATGCATTGCATCTCTGACACTCCTCCATGCATACTACAGCTAGAAGCTTTTTAGTGATGGTGAATTTCAGCTTTTAGCTGTTAGCCCAGGGGTGGGCAAAATACAGCCTGTGGGCCAAATCCGTCCCACCAACTGACTGGATCCAGCCCACAGCTGTATTCTCAGCGCTCTATGTGGGGCTGAGCCCAACCTGCTCCGGCCGGGGCAGCCAGTGCCACGCTCCTTCCAGCCCAGGCCCTGGCCAGCGCACAGCTTCTGGCACGGCTGTCGTGTCTACAGCTAGCTGAGTGCTGCTTTGCTCTCTTACCTCCAGTGGAGACCGCCCAACTGAAGCATCCTCCCACTCACCTGCCCAGAGCAAAGCAACAGGGGCAGGAGGAAGAGCCACTGTTGGAGGCAAGAGGAACAGAGCAGCACATGGCCAGCTGGAGCTGCACCAGGAACAGCCAGGAGAGGCTATTCTGCTCCCCTCACTTCTATTGGTGGCTCCTCCTCCTACCCCATCTGTGCCTCTCTGAGCAGAGGGGGGAGAGGGAAGTTTCAGCCGGGTGGTTCCTGCCCTACCACATGGAGCTCCAACACCAATTCCTGACTGCCTTTCACCTGCTCTGCCCACTTGGTGTGATGAACAGCCAGCCATCTGCGAGCAGGTGGAAATCTGCTGGGAGCTGGAGTCAGAGCCCCACCTGTTGGGGCAGGAGCCACACAGCTGAAGCTTCCCTCCTGCCTGCCCGTGTGCCCGGAGCAGCATAGCAGGAGCAGGGGGAGGAGCAGGACCAGCAGCTGCAGCTGGAGGTGATTAGAGAAGAACAGCCCCACCAGCCCGGGCCCTAGCTAGCGTATGCAGCTTCCAGATGTACCAGAAAGTGGAGCTGTTCTCAGTGTGACTCCAGCCAGCCATGTGCTGCTCTGCTCCCCTCACCCTCTGCAGCAATTCCTCCTCCCGCTCCTGCCCCTTCTGCATCCCTCCAGGGGGGAAGGCAGGGAAGCTTCAGCCTGGTGACTCCTGGAAGTGAGGGGAGCAGAGCAGCACGCTGCTGGCTGCAGCCACACTGGGAACAGCTCCACCAGAAGCTGCATGCTGACAGGGGCCCATGGCAAAACTGGGGCTGGGGCCAGCAGCTGCAGGTGAGAGCATGGCATGGGCTGCCCTGGGTGGGACTTGGCTCCATGCAGAGTGCTGCGAGGGTAGCCACTGTCCAAGCGAGCTCTGCTGCATGCACTCCCCACCTCCCCCTCCCTCCCCTCACCCCTGGCTGGCTCCCAGGCATCCCCGCCTTCCACACACACCCATATGTCGCCCACACCCCTCGTCTCCCACCCCCACCATTCCCATGCAGGACGTGGATCACACCCGTCCCATTGCTGGACACTGCTGCAGGAGTGGGAGCATGTGGACGCAGCCGACAACAGCATATCAAAACTCACTATGTGGCCTTTGGGCCCAAATAATTACCCTGTATTAACCAAGTGAATTAAGTAGGAATAATATCAGTTATACCCATTTACATTTCATTAGTGTACTTTAGCTTTTGATTTACTGTTAAAATGCCTTTCAACCTCCCTCATAATTATGGAGGTTGTCAGTTCATTACCTTCTATGCTCTGAAGGGGAGGGCAGGTTGGCAGAATTTAAAATAGTTCCCTAGGGCATTAGTACACATGCTTGTGCCTCAGTGCCGGATGCTTTTAAAAGCATGTGGTACTGCAGCGCGTGCAGTTGTATAAGCAGTGAAATGCATGTCAGTGCTGAGAAAATGGCAGCAGCATGCTTTTGAGCTAAAACACATTGAAGGTGTTTTAGTTCAAAAGTGCACCGCTGTCATTATCTGCACGCTGATACTCATTTTGCCACTTACACAACTGCACATGGTGCAGCTCAGTGCATGTCAGCTCACATGTGGAGCAGACTTACTTAATCTAGTCTGCTCCAACCTGCTGGATCCCAGCTTATTGCAGGACAAAAAGGTATGTGTATAAATGCCTCTAGGTCCTGAAGCCTGAGCACGGCTGAAGTTCTTATTGCCCTGTGGTGTTCAGCATTAGGTAAGGTAAGAGCAGGCATGAGAGGTGCATTTGTACGACGGTCCCCAGGGAAAGATATAATGCTCCTCCTTGGGCCTCTGATATACATTACATTTAAGACACAATCAGCAAGCTAATCACACCTTACTTAGTAACCTGGCCACGTGTGCAAGTCAATTTAAGGTGTAATAATACAGTAAATGAGCCACAAAGTAATTCTGCACATTATATGTAATAGATTTGTGGCTCATTTTTCATCATGCCTTAAAGTGAATAAATGGCCAGTTGGTGCTGGCCCATGGCAGATACCAACATTGGGATGGGTTTCAACACAGACAAGTGCAAGCTGATGCACCTCGGGAGGAACAACCAGCACCATACCTACAGGTTGGGGAACTCCCCTCTTGTCGGCATGGAGGCGGAAAGGGATCTGGGGGTCATCATTGACTCCAAGATGAACATGGGCCGGCAGTGTGGAGAGGCAGTTAGGAAGGCCAACTGCACCTTGTCATGCATCCACAGATGCATCTCGAGCAGGTCCAAAGAGGTGATCCTCCCCCTCTATGTGGCACTGGTCAGGCCGCAGCTGGAGTACTGCATCCAATTCTGGGCGCCGCACTTCAAGAGGGATGTGGACAACATGGAAAGGGTCCAGAGGAGGCCACTCGTATGATCAAGGGACAACAGGGCAGGCCCTATGAGCACAGGCTACAGGACCTGAACCTGTTCAGCCTCCAAAAGAGAAGGCTGAGGGGGGATCTTGTGGCCTGTTACAAACTAGTCAGGGGGGATCAGCAGGCATTGGGGGAGTCACTGTTCCCCTGAGCACCGCCAGGAGTGACCAGGAATAACGGTCACAAGCTGGCAGAGGGTAGGTTTAGGTTAGATATCAGGAGGCGCTACTTCACGGTCAGGGCGGCTAGGGTCTTGAACCAACTTCCAAGAGAAGTGGTGCAGGCTCCTACCCCGGGGGTGTTTAAGAGGAGGTTAGATGAACATCTTGCTGGGGTCACTTGACCCTAGTATTCTTTCCTGCCATGGCAGGGGGTCGGACTAGATGATCTGCTCAGGTCCCTTCCGACCCGAGAAGCTATGAAACTATGAGGCCCAGTCCAGCATGAGGCCAGGGGTCTGGGAAACAGTCCCTGACAGAACCAGTCCCTGGATGGGAGGACCTGCTTTTACAAGTTCTAGTGCATGCAGACCACGGGCTTGAGCTGCAGGAACCCAATCATGGGAACCCCATACCAGGGTATGAGTAGAACTGGGCGGCAAGCAAGGAGTTTACAGCTCTGCATACAAGGCTGTCACAGTCCAGCTGGGCAGTACATGTGGTTTTTACTCATCCCAGGCATGAGGATACTGAGATCAGGGTGCAACTGCACAGTCCCACAGTCCTATGCCCCAGGACCTGTAAAACCCATTAAAAAACTGTAAAACTCAAAACAACTAATTGTCAGCAGGTGCCTAATCCTGGTATGGTCCCCAGTAACAACTGAGTTTTGGTGCCGTGTACTTAGGTTTTAACTTGCTGATGCAGAGGAAGCCCATGATCATGATCCCAGACTCCCCCTGCATTGGCAAGTAAGGCACAATTAGGATCTAATCTCTGATCCCAAAATCACGTACCCTGTGATGCATGTTGGGCATAGTAGGCGGCACAGTTGTTGGATCATGGATTAGATCCCATCACACCTTAAAAAGAACATCTGTTAGGGGTTTTGGAGACACAGATGCTATTGGATGCCACATATGGAGTACAGCTGCAGATATGATGTGAGCTGAAGCGCACACAGAAGGAAGCTCAGTAGACAGCACAAAAACATGCCACAGGGCTGCAAAGGGAAGAAAACAGATAGCTTGTATATGCATCACCCTCATCCAGTTTTGCAGATTTCCTGGAGCTGTTCTGGGAAAGAAACATTAGTCATGTGAGGAAAGTGAGTGAGCTTCGTGGTGGTGTCCTCAAGCACATTGCATTGTTCTGGACATACTGGCTCCCAAACTGGAAGCAGTGTAGCTGAGTCCATGCTAATTAGCATGGGGACAAGCTGTCTTGTCCCATCTCTCAGCAGTGCTGATTAGCCCACACAAAGCCCTGTGCAAACACTTCTGCACTGCTTCTAGTTTAGAACATACTGTCCTGAGCAGTTCAGTGTGCTTGAAGGGACAGTAGGCTTACAGACATGACCTGGGAGCCTTTCAGATTGTTCTTGCTCCCTGCTGTTGCTACATAGCTTGGGGTTGTGCTTCCCAAGGTCCACTTGCAAGCAGTGTCATGCAGCCCTCACAAAGTTGGAATGCATCAGCTGTTTCTTCCTCTGGGGATCATCAAGAGGACCACCTGGCTGCCTTTTGGTTCTGAGGTAGAAGTTTTTGTGTAGCAGTCCCTACCGTGGAGTAGGAACCAGCTTCTTGATGTTTTTGTGCACATAAAAGCTGCCTCTGCCTCTCCTATACATACTCTGTGAATAATATGTTTCAGGGTGACAGCCTCAGTCTAGTGCAGGCTAACTTGGACTTCACTAAGCATTAGCATTAGCTTTGGTTAAGGGATGGTTCTGACCTTAAACACATGGATTTGGAGATGAACTCCCAGAAAATAAGCATGCCCCAGAAGAAGGTGACAATTCTCTCTGGGGACCTACTGAGAATGGTATAATGACCCCCAAATTAACTAGCTGGCTCTCAAAAGGTGTATTACACTACCATATACAAAAAGCACCTCCCTTCTGACTGTCAGACAGGTCTGAGATAAAAGGGAGAAAGCACTTCTGGCAGAATTTGTGCTCACCCTGAGCTCTGACACTCTCTTGGGGGGTTTCCTTGTGCCACTTGTAACATTGAGCCCTTCATTTCCTGAGGTCTAAGGTGGGATTTCTTGCTAGGCTCAAGTTTCTGTTTGACCATCATGAGAGCAATATCTGTGTATCTTGTATTGACAAACTAGCCTTGGGACCTCATGGGACACAGGCCCTGGAGGAAGGAGAGAGGATGGAGGTGGGTTGATCCTCTTGGGAAGGAAAAGCTATCTCAGTGCTCCTTGTCTGAGGGCTGGGAATCGTACACACACAGCCAGCAGGAGTTTTTTTTATCCTCAAGCCTTTAACCCAGGGATGGGCAAAATGTGGCCCGGGGGTCAGATGTGGCCTGCCAGGTCATTCTATCTGGCCCGCAGGGCTCCTCAAAAATTTAGAAAATTAATATTTATCTGCCCCTGGCTGCCTATCATGCGGCCCTCGATGGCTTGCCAAAACTCAGTAAGCAGCCCTCTGCCCAAAATAATTGCCTGACCTTGCCTTAAACAGTGACTTTCTAACCCTTGGAGACTGCCCCACTGCCTCCCACATTTGCTTAGAGCCAGAGTAATTGGGGTGGGGTGGAAAGGAAAGTAAATATTGGGTTCCTGAGGATCCCAGCAGGGAAGGATGAGACAACAGGCTTTCTGTGGATGCATTGAGCTTTATGGCTCAAAAGACGGGCAGTACTGGAGAAAGCGGTGTAGGGCTGGGGACCTGGACTTTGTCTATAACAGAAAGGGAACTCATAGGGAAGTACCCTGTTCCCATACACAGCAACCCTCTCAGGTGGATTACAGGCACTATCTTTCCCAGGTGGTCTGAAAACTGAGCAGGCCTGGGCTTTAGCTTGTAGGGAAAGAGCTGTTATTTCAGGGTTGGCCTCATTACTTGATTCTGAAGATAGGCAGCAGCTGCTCTTATACTTACTGGGATATACATGAGAAGGGATATTTATCCTCATGCTCTCATGGTCACCTGCTATAATGGGACAGTAAATTCGTCTCAGTCTTCACACAGCTCACAGCATTGTCTGAGTGCTGAAGTATGGAATGAAAGAACTGGGTTTCTTTGAAGTACCAGCTCGTGTCCACAGCTGCAGGCAGGACACTGGAATAAAAGAGCATTGGTTTAATCTGCTCTCGCAAATCCTGTTTTCCAGCAAAGAAAAGTCCAGCTTTCCCCAGCTACTCCCTTGTAAAACCAGTTTCAAAAAGGAGAAACTAGGATGGCAGATCACCATAGTGAAAACGTGTGTTTGGTTTCAGGACAGTTCACCCCAACTGTTTCTGTTGAAGGCTAGACACGGGATTTCCCTGTATACTTGCAAGTTTTTTTTAATTGCCCCAGAAACTAGAGTGTGGCCATTATGCCCATGAGCAAGGCTGAGAAAGTATCAACACTAAAAATGTTGGAATCCTGTGGCCAAGATGCTTCCCATTAAATGTGGAGTGGACATTTTGTACCACGTGGGGCATGACTTTCCCATGTAGGCAAGCTTCCTTCCTTAACAGCTCTTAAGAAAAATATCCTTTGAATCATCTCCTTTATCCTCTTGTGGTCATTACACTAAGGCCTTATTTTTCAAAATTTTAAGGCAATAGTTGACAATGCAGCCAATGTGCAAATGTGGCTATGACGCAAGTAGGAATCACAGGAAAGCACAGGAAAGTAGGATGGAACCATGTAGTTCATCCCCATGCTCAAGACAGTATCATTCCCATCTAAACCATCTTAGACAAGTGTTTGTCAAAACTAAGGGGCTCAGCCTCTGGCCCACAGACCAGATTTGCCTCAAAGTCATGCCATCCAGCCTGCAAGCCATGCCATCCAGCCCCATGGATTTGGAAATTTAGCATTGGGAGAGTGGTGACAATTAACACTGCCACTATTCTACCACCAAATTTCCAAGCCTCTTCCAGCCAGATAGGGCCTGGGCCCTGCCAGTCCTGTGCAGCTGGATTGGGCTCTGTCAGCCCACATGGTTGGATTGGGCCCCAGCTGAGCCATGTGGGTCCACGAACGGATTGACTCCAGCCCACAGACTAACCTGGCACCACTCATCTGGCCTGTGGATTGAAAAGATCGGGTACTGCTGGTCTAATCTATTCTTTAAAACCCTCTCGCACAACTAGAAGGCACAATGCCACACCTTGTCATACATCCACAGATGTATCATGAGCAGGGCCAAGGACGTGATCCTCCCCGTCTATGCAGCACTGGTCAGGCCACAGCTGGAGTACTACATCCAGTTCTGGGTGCTGCACTTCAGGAGGGGTGTGGACAGCATTGAGATGGTCCAGAGAAGGAACACCCGCATGATCAGGGGGCAGCAAGGCAAACCCTACAAGGAGAGGCTACAGGACTTGAACCTGTTCAGCCTCCACAAGAGAAGGCTGAGAGGGGACCTCTATAAACTCACCAGGGGGGACCAGCAGAAAACAAGTAAGACTCTGTTCCCCAAGGCACCACCCGGGATAGCAAGGAATATCTGCCACAAATCAATTGAGAGCAGGTACAGGCTTGATATCAGGAGGCATTACTTTACGGTTAGGACTGCCAGGCTCTGGAATGGGCTCCCAAGGGAGGTGGGGCTCTCCCCTACCTTGAGGGTCTTCAAGAGGAGGTTAGATAGATATCTGGCTGGGGTATTATGATCCCAGCACTCGTTCCTGCCCAGTGCAGGGGGTCGGGCTTGATGATCTGTTCAGGTCCCTTCCGACCCTAGAAACTATGAAACTAACTATGAAACTATGCCTAAAATATCAAAAACACCCTAACCTGCCACAGGTGAAGCTCAAGGACAAAGGTATCGTCAGTGTCCTGCTGCTGTAAGGGCAGGAATATGTGTTCAGATACACTTAAGAGATCCAAAGAAGAGGGCCATACCCCTCCCTCCCTGCTACAGAAGAATGAAACCCCACCCAAATCCATGCCAGTCAGACCATGGGGTAAAATGGGATAGAATTCCTTTTGCTCCCAAATGATCACATCAACAGAGGAGCTAGTGGCACAGGATCGGCATTCAGACCAGCTAACAGGGGAGTTCAAGTAGCGAGTTTGCCCAGCCACTTTCTTTCTCTATAAACTTGCTGAATGGAAGCAGGTAAGAGGAAGAAGGACATTTTTTCTCTAAGATATAGCACAGGGGTGGCCGACCCACGGCTCCGGAGCCACATGCAGCTCTTCAGAAGTTAATATGCATCTCCTTGAATCTTTGCACAAGCACACGGTGACCAGCTTCCATAGCCATTACGTCACAGCATGTGACGCGACTGCCTGCAGCAAGCATATTATTCAGTTTGGACTTGTAAGTTTGAACTCCGGAGCCAGGGGTTGGCCACCCCTGGTATAGCAGCAAAAGAGGAAGAAGGAGCTAGCAGGAAAATCAACAGGACAGCTAGAAACATTGCAATGCCAAAGTCTCTGCCACTGCCAGGCCTTCCTCTTCTTGTACCTGTGCGCCCTGTGTTCAGGCATGGCCCCTGACCACTGAGGCTTCCATTTGGGTTCTGGCCTAGTTTTGCAGTGCCAGGACCAGCCAGGTGGGGGATGTGAGAGGTGCCTCCTGGTGGATTCTCTTAGGAATCAGGTAAAGGAGCTGCAGGAGGAAGTGGATAGGCTCCAAAATATCTGCAACCATGAGGCCTTCTTCCACTTAATGCACAAAGAAACCTCCAACATCATGAGAGAGGGACAGCTAAAGAAAGCACTGGAAGACACACCTCTGGAATTTTGATGTCACTTCTATGAACAGTCAGCACTCCTTTTCTGGACCTGTGTCTATCCAGCTGGAAGTGAGGGGAGCAAAGCAGCAATCACCTGGCTGCAGCCACGCTGCAAAGAGCCCTGCCAGAAGCTGCATGCTGGTCGAGGCCCAGGCCAGCAGGAGCACGGTGTGGGCTGCCTCAGTGGGAACTGGCGGGTCACAGCCCCATGTGGAGTGCTGTGGGGGTAGCCGTGGGCTGCATGCAGTTGGTTGGCAGGACAGATCCAGCCCACAGTTGTTAAGTCAAAGGGAGAGCTCTTCTGTTAAGACTGTGATACCCTACCCCCATGATCCAGTCTGTGGAGAGAGAGAGGGCCAAAACCACTCCTGTAAGGACTGCAACTAATGTATCTAGTATGGTTAGTGGTTGCATTTGTAGCTGGTGCAAACAGGAAGACCTGAAATGCTGAGACAGATCCCCTTTGAGCTGAAACCTATCAAGATAAATGGCAGCTAGGAAGGGCTAATTTGAAAACCACAGAAGCACGGGAACAGGAATAGATATTTCAACCATAATTCTGCTAGGGAAGGAGAGAGACAAGACGTCGGACAGTTTCTTTCCTCAACTGTGACTTTGCTGAGGAATATTTACCTGAGGCCAACTGCCATTGTGGTCCTATTGATTTCTTTCCCCTGTGACCATAGAGGCAGCTTTCAGCCATGAGGTACGTGTCTAATATTTTGATAGTTTTGCAGATGATTCAACTGTGCAGTTTCAGTTTCTCTCACATGACAACAGGATTCACACAGTGCAAATCTTAATTCTGTTGGATGTGCTGCTAATCTGGGCTGGAATCTGTTATCACATCCTTATCTGCCATCTCAGTAAGGACTCTATTGTCTGGGAGTGAATAAATGCCCCATGCAATAGGTTAACTGAGTGCTGTAGAACTTCAGACATCTTAAAGATATGTATTTGGTTGCATTGTTAGATGTGTTGATAAGTGCCAGAGGCAAGGACTGACAATGGTGCAGCTGAGGCCTTTCAGGCTGTAGCACCTGCTTGATCCCAGGAGGTATGCTAATGAAAAGATTACTTATTAGGGCTGCCAGAAAAGGTTAAAGATATCATGGGCCTTATGGCTTAGTCACTGGCTTGGATTTTATGGAGCATCCACTAAAGAACAAGGGCTTCTCAAACCTGGTAGCTAAGGTACCCTTTTTTAGTCCTTTGCTCTGTTAGAGACAGGTGTGTATCCCTGCAGATATCCTAACTGAGTCCATTATGTTTAATATTGGTGACCCTATTGTCCTCCCGCACCACTGCAACGCCTTCCCAGGCTTCCAACTGGGGCTCTGGTTCTGGGGAGTCTATTCTAACCTGTTGCACCTAAACCACTTCCAGATCCCCAGGAAACCCTGCCACCCAACCTGACCCACTCTTGGTCAGCCATGCTGGCAGCACTCATGGATATGCCCATCTCTTGTCAATTTACAAATTTTCAGCAGTTAAGAAAGAACAGCAGGAAATCTCTGCAGTTTTATTGCAGTGTTGCGCACACACACACGCACGCGCACACACACACACACACACACACGAAACCTGTTCCCTGTGTAGACCTCTTACCCAGCTGTTTGTATGTCCCAAATCTGTAGACATCAAAAGTAGCTTTAAACCTGTCATTTGGTTACCAAACTGGTGTGACTGCGGTGCATGTACAATGTTCACCAATAAAGGCATTTTCACGCAGTCCACCAGCGCAAATTCCTGGATAACCCCATGCCAGTGGGAGACAGTGGAATGGTCAATTCCTCATTCACTTCTCGCCTTCTAGCTTGTACTAGAAATGATTGGATAGACAGACAGACAGATAGATAGATATAGGGAGGGAGAGAGAGAGATATTTCTTTTTTTTCCTCTCCCACAAGTTTTATGATCTGAGAAGAGAGTCTTACATAGGCACTGAGAAGGGGGAAGATACAGCAACTCAGGTACACAAAATGTCCTGTGACTGAACATTGAAATGTGCTATGATGAACTGCTGTGCAGAATATCATATGGGATTTTAATAACTTGTGATGGGCCCTCACTGCAACTGACTGTTTTTTCAATGCATTGCATAGAACAAACCCTAAATGCTTTCTGTATCTCTCTCATGTTAGTATTCAACTCCTTGGACATGTCTCGCTCTGTGTCTGTCACTGCTGCTGGTCAGTGCCGCTTGGCCCCACTGATTCAGGTCATATTAGACTGCAGTCATCTCTATGACTACACTGTCAAGCTTCTCTTCAAGCTGCACTCCTGTAAGTACATACCACACCTCCCTGCTCTGCCACTTACCAGCAGTTGCCATTTTATTGCCGTGATGAGCTTGAGCAGCTTTTATATAGCTTGTGGAGGCATACCAGCGTTAGCTAGGTTGTGGCCAATAACAGTGAAGATGCAGCAGTGTAGCCTCAGGATGCATTGCCTGTGGCCTTCTTTGATTTAGGCAGCCTGGTCATTGCCAGCTCCCTGACTGAGCGTGAACAAAGGACCTCTTCCTCACTATGAATGAGCTGCCCCATAGATTTCATAGACATTAGGGCTGGAAGGGACCTCGGGAGATCATCGAGTCCAGCCCCCTGCCCCAAAGGGCAGGAAGTCAGCTGGGGTCATAGGATCCCAGCAAGATAAGCATCCAATTTACTCTTGAAGATGTTCAATGTAGGTGCTTGAACCACCTCCGCTGGCAGACTGTTCCAGACCTTGGGGGCTCGGACAGTAAAGAAATTCTTCCTTATGTCCAGCCTGAAACGGTCTTGCAGGAGTTTGTGACCATTCGACCTCGTCATCCCTCGGGGTGCTCTGGTGAACAAACGTTCCCCCAGATCCTGGTGGTCACCCCTGATAAACTTATAGGTGGCCATCAGATCACCCCTGAGCCTGCGCTTTTCCAGGCTAAAGAGTCCCGTGTCTCTCAGCCTGTCGTCGTAAGATCTGTTTTCCTGACCTTTGATCATGCGCGTGGCTCTCCTCTGGACTCTCTCAAGCTTCTCCACATCCTTTTTGAATTGTGGAGCCCAAAACTGGACGCAGTACTCCAGCTGCGGCCTCACCAAGGCCGAGTACAAGGGGAGAATGACGTCCTGGGATTTGCTCGAGAAGCATCTATGGATGCACGCCAGCATTTTGGTCGCTTTACTAGCCGCAGCATCGCATTGCAGGCTCATGTTCATCTTGTGGTCAATGATGACCCCCAAGTCTCTTTCTTCTGTAGTGCTATCCAACGTAGCACTGCTGAGCCTATAAGGATGCTGCAGGTTTTTCCTCCCAAGGTGGAGAACCTTGCATTTTTCGGTGTTAAACACCATGAGGTTCTCGTCTGCCCATTTGCTGAGCTTGTCCAGGTCAGCCTGGATCACCCGCCTATCTTCTGGCGTGGATGCTTTGCCCCAAAGTTTGGTGTCATCGGCGAACTTGGCCAGTCCACTCCTGACTCCAATGTCCACATCATTAATGAAGATGTTGAACAGGATGGGTCCCAGGACGGAGCCTTGAGGGACCCCACTGGTCACAGGGCACCACGATGAGTGACTGCCATCGATTACAACCCTCTGGGTCCGACCACGGAGCCAGTTTCCCAGCCAGCGGATCGTGGTGGAGCCAAGGCCACAACTGGGCAGTTTGGCCAAGAGGTGATCATGGGATACCAGATCAAAGGCTTTTTTGAAGTCAAGATATATGACATCAATCTCTTCTCCCTTGTCCAGGTGATAGGTCACCTGGTCATAGAAAGAAATGAGATTGGTCAAACATTCTGTGCTTCTGCTTTGTACCCCACAGCCCTTTTAGCTGGGAGCCCCTTTGCCACCCATGCTTCAGCGCCTCCTGCTGGGAGAGGCTGAGACTAAGGTGATAACCTGTAAAAATGGCTCCCCTCCCAAAAGTACACTTTTCTTTTGTGATCTATTGTCTTTGGCAGTGTTCACAATTCTTGCTCATTCACAGTTCTTATCTGCATCTCTTCATGCTCAGGTCTCCCAGCTGATACACTACAAGGACACAGGGACCGTTTCCTGGAGCAGTTCAGAAAGTAAGTGCCCTAAATGGATGAGTGCCTGCTGCTGGCTACCACCAAATTTTGATAGTAGTGCTTTGCATGCTGACTTCAGATCAAAATGACTGTTTCTTGTCAATTGGGAGGCCTGCATTCATAACCCACTGGATAACTTAGTGCGCCATTCAGACCTATTTTTAAATCAGTCTCAGCAGCTGAGTAGAGTTTTGTGGATGCTGACTTAGGTGGGTGTCTGAAATGTGCAATCTGTGGCTTAGAAATGAGCAATGTCCCAGTTCCTGTGCTCCCACTAAAAATCGGTTTCTGGGAACTGAGCTGGCCTCTCTGGCATACCCAGTCTGTTTGGATAATCCATTGATATTGAATTATCAGTAACTGCTGCGTTAAAACTAAAGCGGCATTCAGCCACAGTTGGCATTTTATGTGAAATGACAGCTGATGATTTAAACTGTGAAACCATTTAATTGTGGTTTAACTGAAACATGCAGTTTACACCGAAATGAAAGTCTATTATAGCTGTTGCTAAGAGCCCAGTCCTGCTCCCATGAATGTGTCTTGCAGTTTGAGCCCTTTCTGTGTAAAAAAAAAAAAAAAAAAAATGGAAACTAAGTATGACTGCATTCCAGTTGTGTGGTGAAGAACTACTGAGAGAGATGTTTCACTGGGCTGATGGCACCTAGAGGCAGTGGTGATGTGCTCATTAGAAGTGTGTTTCTAGTGCATCAATCCTGTTCTTGAAAAATGTGGACTGAGCAGCATTTTCTATCCTGAAAGGCTCTGGCTTGCTCCCCTCCCCATGTTCTCCAGCCAGGAGAGTAGTGCAGCTGTGGTGCACTGAGGGGACACTGGGGTAACATTCATGGGAGCTGGTAGTCATCCAAGATAAGGAAATCAAGAAACTCAGGGAAGGCAAATCTGACTTCTGATTTTCTCTGGTTTAGCTGATTATTCTTTCTAGTTCTTAGTCTCAACTGGAGATTGTGGCCAGCTTTGAGCTTGTGGCCAGCTCTGTCTCTCTTGGTTTATGGGGGGGGGGAGGAGGTAAGGGACGGGGGTGGCAGAGAGGGACAGCAGCCTCCTGGACTGAGTTTTCAATGTGCTCGCTGCTTCTCTTGAGACAGAAATCCAGGAGGCTGGGTTCCTCAGAGTACTGTCCATCTACCTACACTGAATGTGATAGGAAAATGGCAGCAGTGTATTTGAAGCCAGTAGCTGCCTTTCTCTTCCTCTATCTGATACCAACAGACCTTGAGTCTGGGGGTAAAGACTGGAAGTAGAGAAGAGCCAACCCATTGCATAGCCAGAGCCTAGAGAATCTAAAGAGCCACTGCCCTTTTCCCTTGCAGGCTCAAAGATTTGTTCTATCGCTCCAGCAACTTGCAGTACTTTAAACGGCTGATCCAGATTCCACAGCTTCCAGAGGTGAGATTTGAACAGATTCTGTCTTATGCCTAGGTACAGGTTAAGGGGAGTGCTTGCAGTAATCGTTGGCATACCTGAGCAGTGATGTTTGGTGCCTAGAACAGGGCACTGGGAGTCACAACTCCTGGATTCTCTTCCCAGTCCTGTAACTGATCTGTGTGTTTGTGGGCAAGTCATTTAAAACAAAGTGTTCAAGGCTGGTTACCTTCAGCTAAGTCTGTAACACCATATTTACACAATTGCAGAGAAGGCAGGCTTTTCAGAGCCCCTTACCACTGGCTTGAAAAGGGGCTGTAGAGTTTGATTTACTGTGCAGTTCTGTGAGGCACAACATGGAGGAAGGTTGCTGGGGGACCTAAAGGCTAAGGACCTAAAGGCTGCCTATACACATGCTCAGGGTAAAGGGGAGGGTCTTTTATTTAGAGCGGTTCCTGAACAGCCACTCCTAATTAAAATGCCTCACCATCGCATGTATTAAGCCCCTGCATGTTTCAAAATAGCCATGGGATGCTTTACCTGAAGCTCATTCAGTGAGGTTTAGATAAAACGCCAGCGGCCATTTTGAAACGTCCTGGGACTTAATACAACAGTGAGGTAACACTGAAGCATCTAATTACAGCACAAACATATTTTAATTAGAATGTGAATGAGCACCTCTATAAGTGCACAAACATTCGTAAAGATGCCTCAGTTGTACAGAAGTTATTAAGGAGCACAAATGCTAGCTTTCTCGCATCCCACTTTCTGCTCATTAGACACTGAAGTGCTGGTGTTTGCGCCCATGACTAATTATGGGTAGAACATTGCAGTTCTAAAAACTGAAGGCTATATTTGGAATACTCTTGGAGTGTAAAAGGAGCGTCACCCTGGGTGCTCTCAAGAGCTAGGCTGTTCTGACACCTCTCCTATGGGAATCCACCTCCGGTCTACATTTTGTAAAGGTGTGTTGCTGTCGTAATTCAAAACCAAACATGGTGCTCATGGAAGTGGATGCAAAGGCTGTTGTGAAAGGATGCCTTCCCTAGGATACTGCTGAACTTTGAGATTATTAGAACAGGAAAAAATGTTGAAACAGATGCACAGTAAAAGCCGCATTATCTGGCACCTTACAAACTAGCATGCTCTACTAACTGGCATGCCAGTTGATGCAACAGAAACGAAACCAGAAGTGCCCACCATGGCGCTTCAGGTTTCGCCAAGCACCCACGGCCCGAGGCAAAGCAGCCTGTGCTGCCAAGGCCCAGGACATAGCAGCAGGCAAAGACGCATGTTTGGACCTCACGGATAACCGGCATATTTGGTTATTCAGCACCCCCCATTCCCCATGGGTGCCGGATAACAAAGCTTTTGCTGTAATCTGTTACTGTGTAGCTTAGTTTGCTTTGTTTGGCTTTGAGAGCACAATCAATTTGGTCTGTAATGAACCACTTTTGCTTACCCTTGCATTAAAAAGATGTTTCTTCATTTTGAGTTCCAAACCTTGCAGAGAAATATTTGCTTCCCAGAAATCCTTTCCCCTGAAATGCCACTGAAAGGCAGGAGGAGAATTCTGCACAGTCATTTTAGTAAAATTGCTTCCTTAAATCTAAACGTAATTATTTTGCCTCAGCTTTGTGGGAGGGACCCAGTAAAACAACTCAAACTCCATCTTGGCCTTAGCTTCCTGAGGATACCAGTGCTCCCTGTCAGAGTTCCCAGGCAGTGCTAAGTAGAATTAAAGATGTATAATATTCCTTTAATAGGGAGAATCTGAGTTCTGAAAGCAACCCCAGCCACAGAACTGCCTCTGAGTGATGCTGTGATCCCATTGGAGCTACCTGAGGATGATGGTGAGGGGGTGGGTGTTTGGCCTGTTGAGTCTCAGTTATTGAGCTCTTTTCATCAGTTCTGTTTTTCTCCCTCCCACAGAATCCTCCCAACTTCCTACGGGCCTCAGCACTGTCAGAACATATCAGCCCTGTGGTGGTCATCCCAGCAGAGACGTCGTCACCGGATAGTGAGCCCATCACTGATCTGGTGGAAATGGACACAGCTTCACAACAGGTGTGCATCCAGGTGCTGGCTTAAGAATGGGAGCCTGGGATTCACCTTGCCTCTGCCTAGCAAGATATTCAGATGTGGAAAGAAACATGTCCAGGCTTTTCATGCCCAGTGATGGCTCTAGGGCTGCTTTTCTCTTGAGTCATCTTCTAGAGGCTCTGATCACATCAGATTTCATGATGTTCTCAAGGCCCCTGTACTTGGATACAAGACACATATGGAAAAGCCACACTGCTAAAGGATGTGGTGCTAGTGCTGCCAGTCCCCACAAGGTTGGTTTTGAGCCAGTGCTCCATTACAGTTCATTAAAGATCTCTTGGCACTTCTCTTTACAGTAAGGGTATTAATTCTGGCACTCTTGCCAAAGTATGTTTTGCCTCTGGACATTTCTCATGACATACAGATTCAGTTGATACACTTTATTTTCTCTCATACTATTAAATAACTACTTACTTCCACTGCAGAGGTATCTCCATTTCTGTGGTAGGGAAAGTAGTTCCTATGTCTCTGGTTAATAGAGTGACTGGTACTGTTAGTTAAGCATTTTGAAGTTCTTTCAGGGTAAAAGGCTATATGTACCGTTAATGTCATTTCTACATTAAAACTGCCTTTTTGGATTAGAACATAGAGGCTTAACGTAGATGAATGTCTTGTGTCTCTGCATCCTATGAAGTCATACAACAGTGCAAAGTGAGCGTAGAGTATTTTTACATGTGCTCTGGGGGTGTTTTTGGGGGGGTTCACTTCACTTTAATTAGAGCAGCTCTGAGAGCCACTCTAATTAGCACCTAGAGAATCTTATATATCGGCATTCTAGCACTTCAAAATGGTGGTGTAGGTACTTTATATAAAGCTTGTTGAATGAGCTTTAGTTACAGTGCCCCTACCACCATTTTGAAGCATGGGCACGCTGATACATGAGAGACAGAGGCTGGCTGGAGCACGGTAATTACCATGTAATTGAATCTGCTCCAATGCTCTGTAATTACAATGTGTTGGACCAGTCTTCCTGCCAATAGTTTCATCGTTTCTAGGGTCGGAAGGGACCTGAGTAGATCATCTAGTCCGACCCCCTGCCATGGCAGGAAAGAGTACTGGGGTCAAACGACCCCAGCAAGGTGTACATCTAGCCTCCTCTTAAAGACCCCCAGGGTAGGAGCCTGCACCACTTCACTTGGAAGTTGGTTCCAGATCCTAGCTGCCCTGACCGTGAAGTAGCGCCTCCTGGTATCTAACCTAAACCTACCCTCTGCCAGCTTGTGACCGTTATTCCTGGTCACTCCTGGTAGTGCTCAGGGGAACAGTGACTCCCCCAATGCCTGCTGATCCCCCCTGACTAGTTTGTAACAGGCCACTAGATCCCCCCTCAGTCAATGATGACTCCAAGATCCTTTTCCGCTTCTGTACTGACAAGAATGGAGTTCCCCAACCTGTAGATATGGTGCCGGTTGTTCTTCCCCAGGTGCATCACTTTGCACTTGTCGGTGTTGAATCCCATCCTATTCTCATCCGCCCATCCCTGTATCCTGCATAGGTCCGATTGCAGCCTGTTTCTCCCTTCTAGCGTGCCCACATCTTAGTATCATCAGCAAATTTGAACAGGGTGCTTTTTACCCCCTCATCCAAGTCACTGATGAAGATGTTGAACAGTGCAGGCCCGAGGACCGAGCCCTGGGGGAACCCCACTGCCCACGTCCTTCCAGGTTGAGAAGGACCCATCCACCACCACCCTCTGGGTGCAGCGCTCCAGCCAGTTGGTGACCCAATTGACTGTGTGGGTGTCAACACCACAGTCCCCAGTTTCTTAATGAGAACGGGGTGAGAGACAGTGTTGAAGGCCTTCCGAAAGTCCAGGAGGGCTACGTCCACTGCTACCCCTGCATCTAATGATTTGGTGGTCTGATCATAGAAGGCCACCAGGCTGGTCTGACAGGACCTGCCTCTAATGAACCCGTGTTGGTTGCCCCTAAGCATGATCTCCGCTGCTGGCCCCTTGTGGATATGCACCAGAATAATTTTCTCAAAAAGCTTGCCCAGGATCAAGGTAAGACTAACTGGCCTATATTTGCCCGGGTCCTCCTTCTTCCCCTTTTTGAAGATGGGAACCACGTTGGCCCTCTTCCAGTCCTCCGGCACCACTCCAGAGCACCATGAGTGCTCATAAAGCTGTGCCAGGGGTCCTGCAATGACCTCAGCCAATTCCCTTAGTACTCTAGGGTGGAGATCATCTGGACTGGCTGACTTGAATACATCCAGTCCCTCCAGAAGTTCCCCAACTAGTTCCTCACTAACCCTTGGCCTAGGTGCGCCTCCCCCGGGGCCTGAGGGGGGCCCAGCAGCGGGGTGACTGTTCCGGTCCCTGCTTAGGAAAATGGAGGCAAAGAAATCATTAAATATGTTGGCTTTGTCGTCTGGTGTGACGACCAGATTTCCTAATGTGTCCTGCAGGGGCCCCACGTTACCCAGAACCTTCTTTTTACCCCCTATGTATTTAAAAAAGGACTTCTTGTTGTCCTTGATCTGGGAAGCTAGTCCCAGTTCCATCTCTGCCTTGGCCTTCCTGACTGCCCCCCTACATTCCCGAGCAACTGCAGTATAGTCATCCCTGGTGATGGCCCTCCTTTCCATTGGGTGTACACCTCCCTTTTTGCTAGGAGACATTCCTGGATGCTTTTGGTGAGCCATGGGGACTTACGTGCCCTCCTGCTCCCTTTGATCCGTGTTGGGATTACCTCCCTTTGGCTTGGAGGATCATCTCCTTAAGGAGCGACCACTCTTCTTGGACACCTGGCCCCCCTCCCCTCTGTGACCTTAGTGCTTCCCTGACTATTCTCCTTAGCTCATTGAAGTCTACCCTCCTGAAATCTAGGGCTGCTGCCTTGCTGCAGGCCTTTGCCACCTTGCGCTGGATGGTGAATTCCAGCAGGCGATGATCACTGTACAGGCTATTCCCATCTTGTAGCAGTTTATACCCATTTTACAACTAACATTCTTGTTTAATAAAGCAAATGGCCAAATACATTGACTCCATCTACCTATGTCCCAGGCACCCCACTGTGTTCCACTCCCAAAATATCTTGCCTTCTGCTGAATCAGGTTCCTTGGAAAATCAGGGAGGATGCATAAAGGGAAACTGTCTCTTTGCATGAAGAAGGGACCTTAGATGCAAGGAGGAAGAGCTGTCCCTTAGATTTTGTTTGTGTGAATTTGGAGCAGCTGCCATATCTGTTTGACTGGGCACATGGGAAAACGAGGATGGGAAAATAGAGCTGCAAGGTGTGGCCCTGGTTTTGTGCAGTATTTCTGGCCAGGCTTAGCCAGTGGTAGACTTAACTGTGGATCCATGTTTGCTTCCAGAGTCTGTTCGACAATAAGTTCGATGACATCTTTGGCAGTTCGTTTGGTAATGATCCTTTCAACTTCAACAGTCAGAATGGGATGAACAAGGATGACAAGTAAGTACTGGCTAAGGGGCCCCATAACCCATATGTCTACTTGCTGTCATGCTCACCAGTCGCATTCAATTTTGGACATAGGAGCTATGCATGCAAAGCATGCACTGTGGAAGGCCTGGGCCTACCTTAAAAGGGGCATCTTTGACAGTACCTTGGGATTGATTGCCTGCTGAGAATTCTCCTGCTCCAGAATTCATCCATAAAGAGTTTTGAGTGATGGACCAGAGTCTATGGGATACCAGGAGGACGTAACTAATACCAAACAGAATGAATCTCACAGTCAGCAGCATCTCCTTCCTGTTCTAGGCAAAAAAAAGCACTCCATCCCAAACCACATACCCACTCGCAATCAGCAGCATGGTTCTTTGCTGGGTCCCCTAGATACGAGATTCAGGTCAATATAACTGAAATTCCTATCCTAATGATAGTCCAGCTCCAGCTGATGCAGAAGAAAAAAATCATATAGGAGGCCATAGTGATTTAATTTGTGCCAGGGAAAATTCCTTTTTAACACTTGATATATAGAGCTGCATATGCCCTGGAGCTGAAAGGTTTAGATTCCATACAGAGATCTTGGTTTTGTATTTATTTTTACTACCGCAGTTGTAAACAGTCTTATTATTCCTATACAGGCCTGGTTATTTTGTGCTGTTAAGAGCTTGATCTTATCTCTATTCTAAGACAGCAAATTCCATAAGCTAATTGGGTGTTATATGAAAACAAGTCTCCTTTGGCATTTGGCACCTTGTTCTCCTTTGAATGGTTGTTTGCACTTGTGTGATGAGACAGGGAATAAAAGCTATTGGTCTTCATTCTCTAAACCATCCATAAGTTTGTGTATCCTTGTTTTAGACCCTTTTAGTTGTCCCCTTTATAGAGTAAAGAATCCCTGTCTTTCCATGTGAGAGTTTTCACAGGTTCCCCATCATTCTTGTCAGTGATCTCTGGACCACCCACCTTGTGTTCTGTAGTATACTTTTTGAGATGTACATGATTTCTCGCATGCCTGCAAACCTGAGTCCAGAATGGACATGCCATTGGTTGATATACTGCAGTTAGGTTGTTTTCCAGGTTCTTCCCATCACATCCCCACACCTCCATAACATTTTTTGCTTTATGGTGTGGGGGCACAGTACTGAGGATGCAAACACCATTTTTCTCCTTCCCAGGGACCGGTTAATTGAGCAGCTTTATCGGGAGATCAGTGGCCTCAAGGAGGAGCTGGAAAACTTTAAAGCAGAGGTGAATGTATAGCTCATCTTACTCACATTAATGTGATGTGTGTGCAGTGCACCTTGAGTGCTATCAGTGGCCAAATAGAGGTGCTTTATACAAGCTTGCATTTCTGATTACTGTTTGTCAAGGTCCCTTGGGCCTGTAGTTTGGCTAGGAAATATCCAGAGATGTACTGGGGTTAGAGTTGTTGCTTCCACTGATAGCACTTCCTCCAGAGCTGACACTGAAGCAACCCCAGTGTGAGCTCCAAGATAGCCATCTGTCAAAAGCCTTTACCACCTGTAGTCATTAAAGTCTCTGCAGTACCTATAGGAGGAACAGTGCTGATTCTGTCTTTTGTGTTTGTCAGAGAAGGGGAGGCGATCCCTATATGTATAGCATAGTCTATAAACTCAGCATGAGCCGTTTGGAACCTTTGGGTGATTAGCACAACATAAATGTCACAGGAACTTATTTTGCAGGCAGATGTCTCTGGGAGTAGCATTCACCCAGGATACTCACCAACCCCAGGATGAGGCCAGGGCTGACACTGTTGTGGATGTAGAGACCACTCCTGTGCCCTTTGGCTGCCCCTGGGCTGTATCTGCCCTGCTGCCATAGGGAAGAGTCAGTTTGCTCATTGCCTCCTACTCACTTTTCTGCACCAGTTGCTTGAAAACAGCCAATCAGACATTAGTTTTTGGTTTCGAAGTGTGTATAGATTCACTGCTCCTGATTGACTACTGCTTCCATTAACATGCTTGTTAGCCATTCTGGACCAGCCTTGAGCATTCTGATTGGCAACCACCTTAACTGGTTGCTCTACCAAGAAGCCCAAAGAGAGAGCCGCAGGACTATTGGCCCTTAGAGCTCTGTGGGCTAGGAGTTGTTCTGCCCACCCCAACCCAATGCTTCACTTCCCTTGGTGACCTATAGAGCCATCGCCTGGTGATGCAACTGCGGGGGCGGATCAGTGAACTGGAGGCAGAGCTGGCAGAGCAGCAGCACCTCAAGCGACAGGCTTTGGATGAAAGTGACTTCCTTCACACCGAGCTGGATGAGTTGAAAAAGCAGCGGGAGGACACAGAGAAAGCACAGAAGAGCCTGACCGAGATTGAGAGTAAGGACAAACTACAGCCTTGCTCAGGAGTTGCCCGAGTCCCCAGTGCAGCCCTAGTCTCTCCCAGGAAGAATCGGGTCACAAGTATTGGCAGTGTGGGCAGCTCCCAGGTACTCCAGTTCCAGCCTTTCCCAACATAGTTGTTGACTAGAGAAGTGTGTCCAAAAGTGATTGGCTACAGAGGTGGCTTGCAGCTCTTCCACTTCCACCTCTTCTTCCAGGTGGTGCTATGGAGAAATGTGTAGGGCATTGACTCCAGGAGGGGCTCCCAGCTATGCCAGTCCCAACTCCTCTCACCAGGAGATGCTATTGAATGTGGCCTAGAATTGTATAGCTGCTCTTGGGCCCATATGTTCCGTCTGGACTCACTGTAGGCATTTATTTCTCCCGGTGGGATGGGATTTTCCTTTGGGCATGTAACTACCATATATGTTATAGCTCGCTATTGTATGGCAGGGAAGGCACAAGCTAACGAGCAGCGGTACACCAAGCTGAAGGAGAAGTACAGCGAGTTGGTCCAGAACCATGCCGACCTGCTACGCAAGGTAGGGCCGAGCTCTCTGCTTCTGTCCCCCCCCCGCTTAGCCCATCCTCCTGCTGGCTGTGTGCCAGTTACTGTGCCCAGGAGAAGCAGGAAACTAACTGAGAGAGCTGTTAGCCATCTCTGCAAGAGAGAGATGGTATTCCTGCTCTCAGAATGCCACTTGTGGGGGAAATCCCCTGTGGAGCTGCCCCCTCTTTACACCATGCCTGGATTCTTTGACTGGGTGCCACATTTTCCTTGAGAGATTTTAAGATTTTGCTCTGCCCAGTGAAAATACCCAGCAGCTGACTCAGCTCTTGAGTTCTTGATACTGTTCTCCAGAATGCAGAGGTCACCAAACAGGTAACAGTAGCAAGACAAGCCCAAGGCGACATGGAGCAGGAAAAGAAAGAATTAGAGGACTCCTTCCAGCGCATGAGCGAGCAGATGCAGAGGAAGGTGAGTCAGTGTGTGCAGACTGGAGCAAAAAGTTTCTGCGGGTGAGAGGGGGGTCAAGATCTAGTGTAAGGGAGAAGCCAGGAATGAGTAGAGGAAAGGAGAAGGCTGCTGTAGAATGAGGGAATTACAGGGGGATGAGGAAGGAGGTGTCTTAAAATACTTAAATTTAATCTGAGGCCTGTAGCTTCTGTTCTTATCCTTTGTTCTTATCCTTTTCCTAGGCTTACCAGAGCATATATTAACAATTTTGCTGCCGTTTTAGTGACTCCTGTGTCTCCTCTAATCTTTATCTGTGGCATTTGGCAGGATTGTTTTTTGTGGGTTGTTGCTTGGGTGCTTCATGACTGTGGTGTGAGAGGGGATGGAGTGGATGATCTTATGGATACTTTCAACAAAGGGTTGCTTGCAAACACAGGGGACTGGGCTCGGTGGCCTGGGAGGCCCCTTCAGACCTATGCCCCCATGTTCTGTACATGCTTAGTGGTTACTTGTGCACTTTCAACAGTCTCAGGAACAAACAGAAGTCTTGGAAGCCTTGAAGAGAGAGCTTGCAGCCAGCAAGCAGGAGCTGCAGAGCCTCCAGAGCACACTGGAATCCAGTACACAGGTGAGCTCCTTTCCCTCAGTAAGATTTATGTGAGTTGTCATCCTCATTGTTTTTCTACCACTTCCTCCTGAGCTTTACATCCTGGTCTCCCCATCCATCTCTGCCTAGGGTTGGTTGTGATGTTCTAGCTCAGCGTAATGTGCTGGAATCAGCAGACCCATTTTTGATATTGTTGGCATAAGCTACAGGGACTGAATGTTACATTCATCAGAGAGCAGTATTGAGCCCTCATTGGCAAGAAGACACTGCTAGATGGATAGCTCCCTGATAGCTCTGAGGACTGATGCTATAGAGTGCCCCAAGGTGAGGAAAACAGCTGCGAATCTCAGCCATCCACAAGAGAGGAATATTCATCTCCAGCCACAGCAGCCTTTAAGGTTTTACACCCTACTGTGCCATCCTGGTTACCATCTTGCCATCGTTCTACATTTCAATTGGAACGTGGTTTCAGTATCTGATTTCTCAGAAATCCAGTGTTCACTGCCACCTGGAAGCAATCTTTAAAATCTCTGGCTTCTAGAAAATGATCAGCTGTCAGGTTGGAACTACAATGTTTTGTGAGGAGAAACAAGATGGGAATCTGAATGATGTCATCCTAATACCAGCGCTCACAACATTTCCTTAGGATCATGGCAGTGATTTCTGGGAGTGTTTAGAGTTTATAAGTGGGAGTTCTGACCCAGTGCCTAGAAGAAAAATGTAAAGATCCTTCACATAAACTGAAGCAAATGGGTTTTTTTTTAACTGTGACTCTTGAAGGACAAGTTTAAAAATTACAGATGACATGAAAGTGAGGAGAATAGTGGATACCCTAGGGGGTAGGGCTAAGATTCAGAGAGTCCTCAGCAGATTGGAGGATTGAACCAAAAGAAATTTCGTGAAGTTCATTAAGGACAAGTGCGCTTAGGATGGAACAGTCCCATGTACAAGCACAGACTGGGGACTGACTGGCTAAGCAGCAGTTCTGCAGAAAAGGACCTGTGGGCTACAGTGAACAATAAGCTAAATATGAGCCAACAGTGTGCCTTTGTTGCAAAGAAGGCTAATGGTATACTGGGCTACATTGGTAGGAGTGTTGCCAGCAGGTGGAGGGAAGTGATTCTTTCCGTATGTTCAGCACTGATAAGGCCACTTCTGGAGTACTGTATTGGGTTTTGGGCCCCCCCCACTACAGAAAGGATGTAGACAAATTGGACAGAGTCCAGCAGAGGGGAATGAAAATAGTTAGAGGGCTGGGGCACAACTTCTAAGGAGAGGCTGAGGGAACTGTGCATATTTAATCTGGAGAAAAGAAGACCTTGTCCTGCTTTGAACAGTGGGTTGGTCTAGATGATCTCCTGAGGTCCCTTTTAACCCTAATTTTCTATTATTCGAAGACTGAGTGTAGACTTAATAGCAGCCTTCAGATATCTGAATTGTGGTTACAGAGAAGATGGGGTTAGACCAGAGGCAGGCAATTATTTTGGGCGGAGGGCCTCTTACCGAGTTTTGGCAAGCCATTGAGGGCCACATGACAGGCAGCCAGGGGCAGATAAATATTAATTTTCTAATTTTTTTAAGGGCCTCACGGGCCAGTTAGAATGGCCCAAAAGGCCGCATCCAGCCTGCGGACCACGTTTTGCCCACCCCTGAGTTAGACTGTTCTCAGTGGTGGTATGTGACAGAACAAGAAACAATGGTCTTAAGTTGCATCAAGGGAAGTTTAGGTTAGATATTAAGAAAAACTTTCACCTGGATGGTAGTAAAGCACTGGAACAGGTTACCCAGAGAGGTTATGGAGTCTTCATCCTTGAAGATTTTTGTCTAGATCATCCCAGCTAGACAAAACCCTTGGCTGGGATGATCTAGTTGGCAATGGTCCTTCTTTGAGCAGTGGGTTGACCTCAGTGACCTCCTGAGGTCCCTTCAAACCTTAATTTTCTATGATTCTGTGAAAATAAGAAATTGCAGATAGAACAGTCCTGCCCACTTCTGAATACATTTAGGTCTATTTGAGTTGTCTGTGATCCCAGTAGGAAATATTGTAAGCAGTAACACTCTCAACCCCTAAAACAGATAGAAGAGGGATTTAAATTGCATTCTTGACTGACTTCCATTGTAGGGAGGAAATCTCTTCTTCTCTTTTCCAAGCTGTCATACAGGCCAGGTTGCTGCAGGGAACTGAAAGAGCTGCACTGCATTGTACAGTTCAGAGTCAAGATCCATTTGATTGTGAAAATCCCTTTGGCACATTTGGTCAGGAAAGCAGGGTAAATACTGTGGGACTGATATTCCAGTTCTGCACATTCCCTGGCCATTTGCTTGTTAAATGTCTTAAATCTTCCATAGGTGTATTATCTCCTGTGTCCCACCCCAAATAGGAGCCCTTTCAGAAGTGATGAGTGATGTGATGCATGTGTGTCATTGTAGAAAGTTCAGTATAAAATTGTGTCCTAAACTATAGTTTCTAGTTCATCCTTAGCCACTGAGCTCAGTGCCAAACTCAGTGAAGTTCTCTGGCCTATGCTGTGCAAGAAATTGAACTGGTTCTTCTGGTCTTAAAATCTCTGAAATCCTGTATGAAGGGAAAATAACTACAGTCTGCTTTCTGGTATAGTTCAAAGCCTTATAGAGTGCAAAAAGCAACTAATTGCTGAGGTTCAGGAGGCAACACGACAAATGACTGAAGAGAAACTCCCCATCCAGCTTTAGTGCATCTTAGAGAAACCTGTTTCATCAGTCCAGATATGTAGGGCACTTTATGTAAGGCTGAGGCATTTGTTTGCTGAAAGCACAGTAGGACTCTTGTATCTCAGGTAGTTGCAGGCCCATTAAGTATGTATCTATTCTGGCATAACCACCAGCCTGAGGGGTATTAATTGGTCCCCTTATCACAGACTTTGCAAAGGGGAGCATGAATTAAATGGCAACAGAGATTGAACTATTCTTTCCAAGAAATGATTCATCTAGGGGACAGGTAGATTGGCAACACATAGAGCAAGGGAAGCATGCCTGGCTGTTGCCCATGCTCACTATAGCTGTGGCTAAACAAAGCACTGAAGTCTCCAGACTGACAAGCCAACACCTTTCGTCAACACTGAATCCATTTAAAATCACAGTTGCAAAAAGCATTAACAAATACAACTAAACTGCATCCCTGGGGAGCCTCATCTGGCCTATGTGATGCCACAAGCTTGGAGTCCAGCCTCGTATTGCTGGCTACAAGTTTGTTACTTGTGGATTGTTTACTGGTAAGTCTGACTATAAACAACCTTTCAACGGCATATATAGCATCCCTCTGAGCTGGGAGCTGACAGTGATGATGGTGCCACAAAGTGGGAACCTGGGTTTGTAAGTGATCCCCAAGTGAGTAATTGTGTCTCACCCTCCTCTTGTCTCTCTTTTTTCCACCTTCCACCTAATAGAGCATGATGCTAAGAATTTCCATCTGTTATCTTTGCCCCTTGCAGTCAAGAGGAGAGCAGAGCACCAGGATAGCAAGCTTAGAGCAGGAGAAGGACAGCTGGACTCAGGCAATGGCACAACATAACCAGGAGGTGGCAAACTTGCAAGCAGAACTGCAACACCTAAAGAGCATGCTAGACAGTGAGCAGGAGAGCAGCACGAAGACTCTGGAGGCACTACAGGCCCAACTTGGAAAGAAGGTACTTCGCCATCTCCACCCCCCACCCTACTTTGAGGGTGTCTAAGGAGACACTGACATTGGCACTTAAGTGCTCTATCCAGATGATGTAGGACACCCTTCCCCCACCCCTGCTTTGCTGACAGTTTCCCAGGAGTGGCATAGGAATGTTGCATGCAGATGTGGTCTGCACCATGCATTGCTGTTCGGATCCTGTTTGACTCCTGCATGCTTGCCTACTCGAGTCAAGACAGAGCATTGCAGACTAGGAATTGAAAACCTTATATCAGTGATTCTCAACCAGAGTGCTGTAGCACCCTGGAGTGATGTGAGAGTCTTTCGGGGTACCACAGGGTGCCAGACAATGTTAATGTTGTTAGGTTAGCAAAAACCTAGTTCATAGGATAAGCAATAGAAAAACTGCTCTATTATTTTTCTGTAGTCAAAAGTGAAAACTAAGATCTGGTATTTTCTAGGATAGGATGGAAAGAGAGGGGGTACTTCAAGTCTCTCTAGGAGTGCCTCAAATCCTAAAAAGGCTGTGAACCACTGCCTTAGATACTGATCTTCTTCTGTAATAAAGATTTTAGATGATCTCTCAGTACTGTCCAAGCCTGTCTCCTTCTCAAGAAGACTAGGAACAGAGCATATCTATAGCTATCTATAGCTTGGCTCTAGTGTGTCACAGGTCTTGTCAGGTCTTGTCATGTCTGTTTTTTCAGAGCAGCTTAGGTGGCAGAAATTATCTTGCCTGGGGCTAAGAAAGGCCCTGACCTTTTTCTCTGTGTATCCAACAGGAGAGCTGTGAGCAGGCCCTCCAACAGCAGCTTCTGGACCAACAGTTTTTCCTACTGCAATGCACTGTGCAGGAGGCAGAGCAGATGGTGCAGGACTCCCTGAACCAACTCAATGACCCCGCTCACATCAGCTGCGTGAGCTCCACAGGTAACAGCTGTCTGCCTTGCATCTGGGGCTGGGTTTGTTCCTTACTGAGGAAAAGACCTATGACCTTTTCCTCTGGATGTATCCAGCTATACTTACCTCTTAAGGCTGAAAGTCAGTCAAAGCACCTCTGTCCTGGTGCAGGGCTTGGGGGCACTAAGGACTGATTACAAATTGGAGCCAGGTGCTATGGTGGAGCTGGAGGAGCTATCACTCTATTGTAGCCTTTTGCTAGCTGCATTGCTCTCCTAGAACTATTGGTGGTACAGTTTTTCCAGGCGGTTGGCCTGGCCCGGTACCAGCAACGCAGCTTCAGTAGACATAAACCCCACTCACATTAAGTGCATTTACCTGGTGTTTCATGATTGGGTTTCACTGGAGAAGCTGCCATGTAAAGGGAACTCACAGATGCAGGAGCATGACTCACTTCACATGCAGCACATTTACTCTTGTAGCCTATGCCCAGGAATCTTTTGCTGGTCTACCCTAAAATCCTCAGCCTGGAAGGAGACTGGGGCATATCCCTGATTACAGAAAACATGGGTTAAGGGTGCACAGGGAAGGCATGGCCAGTGATTGGGTGCTCCCTGGTGTTCTTTGTTCTCACTCTGCCCCCAGACTGCAGGCAGGGGTGGGGTGACCTCCCTTTCTTGTATGAAGGCACCTACCCCCAATTCTGGATTTGCCAGAGGTGACTTACCCCAAGGACTCATAGTAGGACAGTTGAAGGGTCAACACTGCCATTGGAAAGAACCCAGGAGCATCAAATTCCAGTAATTCCCCAGTATCTTCAAACTATGAGGCCTTTTTCCCCAAGCCTTCTCACTCTGAAGGACCTTCAGTGGCAGGAGCAAAATGCAGTGAGCTGGAGTCCTAGTTGTCCTGCATGCTGCCTGTCCCTCTACTTGGCAGGAAGATTATGATGTTTAATTAGGAAGCCAAAGGACTTGAGTCCCTTGTTACTGCCCCCTTCCTCTGCAGCAGTCCCTACCCACTCAGGAATGGGGCGCAATTACAAGCTGAGACAGAGGATCTCTGTGGAACCCCTGTCAAAGTCCTGGCACATTTCAGTGGGTTGGGGACAAGTCTTCATGTAGGTGTTCACTCTGCCCACAGCTTCTCAGCCTAAGAAGTCCTTTCACAGTTTCATTAAGGTCTTTTTTTTTTTTTTTGTGCACAGATTATCTCCTGTCCCGAACACTGGCTGCCTCTGACTGTATAGAGCGGCTTCAGAACACACATGGCAAATACGTATCCAGCTGCACAGGTGAGAGCTGAGTAGGCAGCAAGGCAGTGCCTGTGGAGGGGGAGAGCTCTGTGCACCATCCTTGGCATACTGCTGGAAATGGACCAGCAAAGGATAAGCCAAGCTTTGGAAGGACAGGCTGAGGGTCATAATGTACAGGGATGACTTTTGCAGGATCCAGCATCCCTCCTGAATGCTCCCACCCAGTCTACTGAGCCAAGCCTCAGACCCTAGCCATAGGGTCAGCTGTGAAGAAGGTTGGGACAGGAGGGCCTGCTCTCAAGTGAGTGTCTATGGAGCAGGCCAGTGCTGTGACCCTTCCTTCCTGAATAGCATTAAAGCAGGGGTGGACAAAATCCAGCTTGCATTGGATTCCATTTCCCAGCAGTCCCTGCAGCAGTCACTCCTTCTGGCTGCCACTGCTGGACCCAGTCCCAGTGCCCAAGCACCCTAGTCTATCTGCCCTGTACCCATGCAGGCAGGGTGCATGGCTGGTGGCTGGGATGGGGCCGCACCTGGGAGTGAGATGGGCATATGGGGCTGGGGAGACTGGGATCTTGGGGTGGTGGCAGTGTGAGGCTGGGACTAGGACAGAGATGTAATCCACTGCTCACATGCCCCTGTAACATGCACAGGTTCTGTGAACGGGTGTGCAGGAAGCAAATCGTGGCTTGGCCCCCCCAGCCCCATGCTGTCGCCTCCCTAAGATCCTTGCACTGGAGCAGCTTCCTGCTCAGCTGTGCACCCTGCCTGTGTGGCTCCCAGCCAGTCTCCATGGAGACCCCAAGATCCTGGAGCTGTGATACTGCAGGGGCAGGGGCAGGGGCAGAGCCCTCATTCTGCAGCCCTGCACTGTCATGGCCCTGTGATCCTGAAGTCTCCATGGAGACTGGCCAGAAATCTCGTGGGCAGGGACTGCTGGGAAATGGAATCTGACTGCAAGCTAGATACTCCATTTTGCCCACCCCTGCACTAAAGCAACAACAGCTAAAAGCAAGCAGCTCTTGGCTCTGCCTCCTGTGACTCTCCAGAATGCCTCTGTTAGAGATCTTTCCCAGAGCAATTCCAGTAGAGGTGAAGGGAAACTTGCAGTGTGGAGGCTGGGCTGTTGCTCCTGGAGCCCAAATACTGCCTGGCTGCATGTATCTTGTGTGACTGGCACCATCATAACCCTGAGGGCAGTGCCTGGCACACAGGATACACACCCATTGCTGACATTACCCCAGAAGGGGGACACTACGTTGTAGCTGCGTGAGCTTTGAGGGCTGTGTTTACACCCAGTTGTGATGCCTTATGGTGTTAGGAAGGTTTCTTCCTCAGTTCTTCAGGGCCATGTCTCACCTAGTCCTGGGACTCTTGCTTCCCTTTGGTACTTAATTGGCAGGGAAGGCACTGGCGAAACCCCTGCGTTGATTATAGTTGTTGAGCTGAGCCTGTGTTCCTCACTTCCATCTGTCCTACCTTCAGATGTGAGCAGCCTGCTGCCGTGCGTGGCCATGTTTGCCCACCTGATCAGCGACACCATCTTGCAGGGCAGTGCCACTGCCCACATGGCTCCTTTGGAGCCTGCTGACCGTAAGTATCCTTGGCAGGAGGGAGTTGTGACTGTTCCCACTGTGTGCATGACACTTCAGCTGCCACATGCCTTTCTTGCCTGCTTTCAGTTCTGTTGGAGGCCTGCAAACAATGTGGGAATGAGGCTCTTCATTACCTCAGTGCCCTAAAAGACAAAGCATCCCTGGAAAATGCTGACTGCACACCTGTGAGAAACTGCCTGAGTAGAATCAGTGCCATTGGGGAGGTAAGAAGCCAAGGGGCTGCCCCAGGACTGGTTAGAAGCTGAGATACTTCCCTGCTCATCATCCATAAATCTGTCTCTGAATTGAAGGGTCTCTGTTACATGAGACAGGTGCAGTCTGGGACCAGGGCAGAGGTGACTGGCTACTCCAGGGAGAAGAGCACAGATGCAAATAAAAGATTGGAATGATCCCTTATCTGTGGTGTGGCCTGGGAAGGACTGCTTCTGGCAGCTTTACGTGCTACTGGCGATACAGTGGGGTCTGGTTAGAGCAGTGGACTGGGAATCAAGATTTATAGATTCTGTCTCTGACAGAGCCACTGGCTCTCTGGGTGATCTCATGCAAATGTCTGTCCCTCTTTGTGCCTTGTGCAACATGGGCCTGCTGACCTTGGCTCATGTACTGAGTGTTGGGAGGCTGTGGCAGCATCTGTGAAATGTTCCTCGTTCCTAAACTGAGAGGTTGCTCAGGTTGTTCACTGTTCTTTTATCTTCTCACCCCAGGAGCTGCAACCCAAAGGCCTGGATGTAGAGCAGGAGGAGCTGGGGGACTTGGTGGACAAGGAGATGGCAGCTACTTCTGCAGCCATAGAAATAGCCACTGCCAGAATAGAGGTGAGGGGGACAGAAGGGCCTTGGCTCTTGCACAGCTCCACTCCCTGCAAACCCCACCTTGAGTGCTGACAGCAGAACCCTGGTGCCAAAGCTATGGCAAAAACCTTCCAGTGCCCCAGACTTCACATGGGAGGCTCTCCCCAGACAGCAGCTCTAGCAGCCAAGCAGCATTCATGCTGGCTCAGTTCTTTCCCTGCATTCTCATGCACTGTCAGAGCCATGTTCCCACAGAACTGATTGACCACTCTCAAAGTGAACAGGGGCTGTATGAGGTGGCAGTCTGGGCTAAGCCCACCACTCACTGTGGCATGGCAGAAGAATCATCTGCTTTGCCCCCTCTCCAGCCCCTCTCCCCTTCCCACACACGCATCCCAGAGCATATGTAAAGGCACCCCATGTGATCAGAAGATGGGATGAGGGCCACAGCTTCTGTCATCAGGGGACATACTTGGAGTTGGTGATATGAAAGGCTTTCCTGGATTCTGCATAGCCAGACTAGGGGACTCTGGGATACACTTACCCTGATTACAGTGCTACAGTATGGCTCTCTCCCTCTGTAAACAGGATATGCTCAGCAAGTCACGGGCTGGAGACACCGGAGTCAAACTGGAGGTCAATGAGAGGTTGGTATAAAGGAAAGATCTGTCCCTTCCTTATGCCTGCATTCAGAGTATCTAGAGGCTGGGAGTAGTTCTGAGCCCAGGCGCTCCAGGGTTCAAATGCTGATGGCCACACACTTGCAAAGAGACAGCAAGTTTCTTAGTAAGTAGGGTTGGAAGGGACCTGAGCAGATTAAGTCCGACCCCCTTCCATGGCAGCAAAGACTACTGGGGTCAAACGACTCCAGCAAGGTGATTGTCTAGCCTTGTTTTAAAGACCCCAGGGTAGGAGCCAGCACCACTTCCCTTGGAAGTTGGTTCCAGGTCCTAGCCGCCCTGACAGTGAAGTAGCGCCTCCTGATGTCTAGCCTGAATCTACCCTCTACCAGCTTGTGACCGTTAATTCTAGTCACTCCTGGTAGTGCTCTGGGGAACAGGGACTCCCCCAATGCCTGCTGGTCCCTCTGAGTAGTTTGTAACAGGCCACTAGATCCCCCCATAGCCTTCTCTTGTGCAGGCTGAATAGGTTCAGGTCCCATAGCCTCTCCTCGTAGGGCCTGCCCTGCCACCCCCTGATCATGCAAGTGGCCCTCTTCTGGACCGTCTCCATGTTGTCCACATCCCTCTTGAAGTGCGGCGCCCAGAACTGGATGCAGTACTCCAGCTGCGGCCTGACCAGTGCCGCATAGAGGGGGAGGATCACCTCCTTGGACCTGCTCGAGATGCATCTGTGGATGCATGACAAGGTGCAGTTGGCCTTCCTGACTGCATCCCCACACTGCCGGCCCATGTTCATCTTGGCATCAGTGATGACTCCAAGATCCTTTTCTGCCTCTGCACTGACGAGAAGGGAGTGCCCCAGCCTGTAAGTATGGTGCTGGTTCTTCCTCCCCTTCCTCTGCATCACCTTGCACTTGTCAGTGTTGAATCCTATCTTATTCTCATCTACCCACCCCTGTAACCTCTCTAGGTCCGATTGCAGCCTATTCCTCCTGTCTAGCGTGCCCACATCCCCCCATATCTTAGTGTCATCAGCAAATCTGAACAGGGTGCTTTTTACACGCTCGTCCAAGTCACTGATGAAGTTGTTGAACAGTGCGGGCCCGAGGACCGAGCCCTGCGGAACCCCACTGCCCATGTCCTTCCAGGCCGAAAATGACCCGTCCACCACCGCTCTCTGGGTGCAGCCCTCAAGCCAGTAGACCCATTTAACTGCGTGGGTGTCAACACCACAGCCCCCCAGTTTCTTAATGAGAACGGGGTGAGAGACAATGTCGAAGGCCTTCCGAAAGTCCAGAAAAACTATGTCCACTGCTACCCCTGCATCTATGGGTCGTAGAAGGCCACCAAGTTGGTCTGACAGGACCTGCCGCTAATGAACCCGTGTTGGTTGCCTCTAAGCATAATCTCTCCCCTGCTGGCCCCCCGTGGACATGTGCCAAAATAATTTTCTCAAAAAGCTTACCCAGGATTGAGGTAAGACTAACTGGCCTATAGTTCCCCGGGTCTTCCTTCCTCCCTTTTTTGAAGATGGGAACCACATTGGCCCTCTTCCAGTCCTCTGGCACCACACCAGAGCATCACAAGTGCTCGTAAGTCCGTGCCAGGGGTCCTGCAATAACCTCAGCTAATTCCCTCAGCACTCTGGGGTGGAGATCGTCCGGACCAGCTGATTTCAATACATCTAGTCCCTCCAGAAGTTCCCAGACTAGATGCTCACTGACCCTTGGCCTAGGTGCGCCTCCTCTGGGGCCTGAGGGGGGCCCAATGAGGGGCTGATACAGTCCCTGCTCAGGAAAATGGAGGCAAAGAAGTCGTTAAGTAAGTTAGCTTTGTCGTCTGGTTTGACAACCAAATTTCCTACCATGTCTTGCAGGGGCCCCACGTTACCCAGTACCTTTTTTGCCCCCTATGTATTTAAAAAAGGACTTCTTGTCCTTGATCTGGGAAGCTAGCCCCAGTTCCATCTCTGCCTTGGCCTTCCTGACTGCCCCCCTGGAACCCTAAGCAACCGCAGTATAATCCTCCCTGGTGACGGCCCCTCCTTTCCATTGGGTGTACACCTCCCTTTTAGCTAGGAGATGTTCCCGGATGCTTTTGGTGAGCCATGGGGGCTTGTGTGCCCTCCTGCACCCTCCTGCTCCCTTTGATCCGTGTTGGGATTACCTCCCTTTGGGCTTGAAGGATCGTCTCCTTAAGGAGTGACCACTCTTCTTGGACACCTGGCTCCCTTCCCCGCCAGGACCTGAGTGCGTTCTCCTTAGCTCATTGAAGTCCGCTCTCCTGAAATCTAGGGCTGCTGCCTTACTGCAGGCCTTTGCCAACTTGCACTGGATGGTGAATTCCAGCAGGCGATGATCGCTGTCGCCCAGGTGGTCGAGCGCCCGCAGCCCCCTCAGCAGGTTGTCACCCGTGGCCAGCGCCAGGTCCAACAAGGCGTCTCCCCTGGTGGGGCTGTGCACCTCCTGGGTTAGATGGAGGTCCTGCATTTGGGGTAGGAACCTATGTGAGCAGTCAGACCTGGCTGACTGCTCTTCCCAGCAGATGTCTGGAAAGTTCAGGTCACCCATGATGACCACATCCTTTGACGTAACTACCTCCATGAGCTGACTTAAGAATTCCAGGTCTAGCTCTTCCCCTTGGTTGGGAGGTCTGTAGTAGACCCCCACCGTTAAGTCTCTTTCCCCTCGACTGCCTTGTATCCTAACCCAGAGCACTTCTGTGTGCCCCTCCTCTGACTCTGTGCTACTTGATGAGGATGTGTATTCCTCCTTAATGTAGAGCGCCACACCCCTGCCTTTCCGCCCTGTCCCTCCTGTACAGCCTATAGCCCTTGATATTCACCGCCCAGTCATGCATTGGGTCCCACCACGTTTCAGTGAGCCCCATTATGTCTGGGTTGGTGTCAGCTAGCAGAAGGGTAAGTTCCTCCTGCTTGTTTCCCATACTATGAGCATGTGTGTAGAGGCATTTGAGGCCTCCTGAGGATGTGTGCACTGGCCCCCTAATCTCAGCATTGCCCTGGCCCCTGTTGCTTCCCTGTGTATATGTTCCACTCATCGGTCTAGTGATTGTTTCTCCCTCTGTTCCCATTTCTTCCTGTCCTGAGTTATCTTTCACAGTGGCAGGCAGGGGCCCTGTCTGGACAGTACAGTACCAGAGTTAAGGATTCACACTGGGTAACTTAAATTTAAGGAAAAAATGCAAATTAAGGTGTCGGACACAAGGAGGAGGAGGACCAAGCTGGTGGGTAAGGAGGTTGCAAATCTGGGGCCACATGCTATTAGACGGACAGAGAGAAACCATTAGGGATACAGAGACCTGTCAATGGGCAGTGAAAGTAGAGGATGTGCCTCAAACAGCGTATCAGAGGTGGGAATTCTGCTCTACTTTCAGACTCACCATCTGCCAGCTCTGTCATACTTCTGCTATCCTTAGAAGCAGGTGATGCCAGAGCCCTGTTCCCCATGAGCCAAGATATGCCATGTGCTATACTAGGTGAGGCACGTGTTTCCTGACAGCTACATCAGTTTCTGTGGGTAAGATTTCCACACAGGCAGCGCTAGGCCAAGGAACTGCTTAAACCCAGAGGTCTTGTGTTGGCCTCCTGGCACAAGGATGAACCTCATTCTCAGTGAAATGCATTCCTTTCTCCTCAGAAGGAAAGGACAAATCTTGTAAAAGATCCATAACACTTCATGTATCTCCCTTCTCTATCAGTTGGCTGAGTGGAGGAAGGGAAAGTGGGTAAGGTGGTGTAGTCAGTGTGAACCATTTGTGTTTTCTGTCAGACTGGTCAGTACTTAGGGAATCTATGTTCTGCACAGGGTGCACCTAGATCCTATCTTTCTGGCTATTCTAATTATTGTAGGAGAGTTGTCTGAAGCCAGCTCAGGTGTATATATTTATTTGCTTTCTGCCTGCCTACAGTTAACTTCAGATCATGAAAAATCTCTTGCAGGATCCTGGGCTCCTGCACAGGCCTGATGCAGGCTATCCAGGTGCTAGTCCTGGCTTCTAAGGACCTCCAAAGAGAGATTGTGGAGAGTGGACGGGTAAGCTGGGCCTTACCTCAAGAGTATGTAAGTAGAGAGCTGCACCTTACAAGCCCTCTGTCTGCCACCATGGCTCAGCAGGATGGCTTTTGTCCTTCTCAGGCATCTCTAACAGATTAAGGCCTCTGGAGTAGCGGAACCCCTGATTTAAACTAGAAAAATAATTTGCCCAAAGAAGGTGTATGAGCTTTACAGTTTCTGTTAAAGCATCTGCTAGGGGTGGCAGACAAGAAGCTAATGGTCAATACTGACTTCTGAACCAGGAGGTGTTTTCCAAACATGGGCTGCTTTGGGCTTCAAAGAATTTAGTGAGGCCCAGGAGGTAAGTCAATTGTCTGTGCCAGTCAGAGCCTGTCCCTTCCCATGTTGCTGTGTGGGTCCTGGCTGGCCATAGTGTTTGGGATTTGCTGAGCCCTGTGCAGTCAAGTTAGAATACAACCAGAGTAAGAACAAGGATAAGGGAGCCTGTGTGACTAGAAAAAACAGCTGTACACATCAGGCCCATCTGTGAGGAGCTCTGGCTGGAAACCAGGGTTTTTCCATGCTGGGTGGCATCATCTGAATTGGAGAGAGCTTTACTGACTGTTCTACACTGACTGGCAGCAGCATGCTGGATGTTGCCTGTTCTGTCCTATGGAGCTGGCGGCTGCTGTATTGCATTCAACCAAGCTAGAACCCCTCCCCAGATAAACGGTTTTAGATACGGGGGGGTAGGGCGCAGAAGCTGTGGAACTGAGTGTGGGAGTGGATATGAGATTGCAAGGGAGCAGAGTTATGGAGGCCATGGGAAGGAGAATGTAAGAGTTCAGACATTAATCCAAATGGAACTGGGCCTACGTTGCAAATGTCTTCCACTGGCCTGGACCAGGTTCTATCCATGTATCTCTCAGAGTTGATGTATGCTTAGCCTGTTAGGTGCTGTTGTTCCTGACTGGATGACTAGAACTTCTCCCAAGAACCATGGGGTTTGTTGATACATGGGCTGCTGATTCTTCTTCCTCTTTATGTTATGCACCCTCTTGTCTGCCCCAGGAAATGCCAAAAGCCAGGGGTAGAGTCAGTAGGTAGGAGCCACAGTGACTGAGCTGCATTTCTCACTCACTCCCCTTTCTCCAGTGCATGACCCTGGGTCTTTTTCTTTTTCTACATGACAGGGTGCAGCATCCCCCAGAGAGTTCTATGCCAAGAATTCCCGCTGGACAGAGGGTCTCATTTCTGCCTCCAAAGCTGTGGGCTGGGGAGCAACCATCATGGTGTAAGTGTCCATGACTCCAGGGTAGATGGTAATGGAGGCTTTGCATTGAGTAACAAGAAGTGACAGGGGATGTGGGCAATGAGCTGGACTGGGGCAAGAGAGCTTGAGCACCCCTGGCATCCCTTTGCCCAGGACAAAAGGCCAAGGTAATTTTGTGCAGCGGACACGATGGGGAGTGGGATGGCATGTGTGCATAAGGATTCCATTCCCTTTGCTGCCTTCCACAGTGATGCAGCTGACCTTGTGGTGCAGGGGAAAGGGAAGTTTGAGGAGCTGATGGTGTGTTCTCATGAGATCGCAGCCAGCACTGCGCAGCTGGTGGCTGCCTCCAAGGTAGGAGCCTTGATCCAACCACTTTTCTTTTTCAGAGCCCAGTTTCATACATATAGGACCAGCCACCTAGTCTGTTAAGGTGGAAGATCTTTGCTGCCTCTCAGTTGTTCAGGAAAGGAGAGACCAGCAAGATGGCCTTGCAGTTTTCTTGAAAGCACCCTTGAAACCGTTGTGGTTGCTCACTTCTGGGTCCACACTGTGACCATGATCTGCATGGTATGGCCTCCAGCAAGGATTCATGATCCATGATATTCCATCAACAGGGGCAAGGCAGCTGCTGAGTTAGGGCCCAGACTGCCATGAACGTCAGCTACCTCTCTTCTTGGGGCTCAGGTGTGTGTCTCAGGCACAGCACTAAGAAGGATAAAGCAGTGCTCCTGCAGGAGCTCAAGGAGACAGCCTCCCAGCTGGGGACTTCCCAGCCAGCAGTTAGTGTAGTAGGGGCAGGACTCTCCCCTCACCTCCTTCCTTTGGATGGTACAAGCAGTCACCCCTGCCAGTAGCCTCTCCCTCTGAGACAGGGGCCATGGAAAAGCAGCCTCCTTTACATCTTTCTCCCTATACCCAAAGCAGCTGTGGGCTGCCTGTGTTCTAGCCCAGTGTGCTGAGTACTGTCTGGTATTACAGAAGATTTTCAAGGCCAGGAGGCAAGCTGAGATGGCCTTCACAGCACAGAGAGCTGCTGTTACCCTTGTTGCTAGCCCCAGACATGGCACTTGGAGTGTGGCTGTTCTGTGATGATGTTCCCTCCAAGAGCCAAACCAGCAGGCAAGTCATTTCCTTTCCTTGCTTGTCCTCCCCACTTCAGCTCAAACCTTGTCTTTGATCTGGCAGGTGAAAGCAGATAAGGACAGCGCAAACCTCTCCAAGCTCCAGCAAGCTTCACGAGGTGTTAACCAGGCCACAGCTGGGGTGGTAGCTTCCACCAAGTCTGGAAAGTTACAGATTGAGGAGAAAGGTAAAGCAGCAAGCCCTGGTGTCACTGGTTTGTGGGCTGTAGGCCAGGGCAGCAAGATATTGCTGCCCTTTTCCTCCCCATTTCTTGAAGGGCTTATTCTTTCATCCTCAGCTCTTCATATTGTTTCTCCAATCACCATTTCATCATCTCCTTCTATTCATTCATTGCCCAGTTCTATTGATTCATTCATCTATGCCCTCATTGACTGTAGTCCCCTGCACATATTCCCATCAGTCAGTTGGTTAGCCTGCTTAGGATTCTCAGCAGTGGGGAGTCTTTGGCTTCTGGAAAAGAAGACCGGAAATAGAGAATATCTCCTTACAAAAACTTGTTTCCTTTTTCTGTAGACAGTATGGACTTCTCCAGCATGACACTAACTCAGATCAAGCGCCAAGAAATGGACTCTCAGGTAGGACCATAGTCTTATCCTGTATAAAGTACTCCTGTTGTTTTCTAGCATGTTGCAGTCTAGTAAGATACAGTAGGCAAATGCGCAGTGCTGCTGATAATGTGGGGCTGGGGAGAGGACTAAAGAAAGTAACAGAAGATTCATTGTGTGTGCTGTTAGCAAGAATCAGTGATGGCAGTGAGTGCGAGTGGGGGAGGCAAGAATAGAGTTCCTGAAACAGTGCTGAGACCCAGGAAGTGCTGCTGGCAATCCTCTGATGACAAGACCCTTTCTTCCTTAGGTCCGAGTCTTGGAGCTGGAAAATCAGTTGCAGAAAGAACGCCAGAAGCTGGGGGAGCTGCGCAAGAAGCATTATGAGCTAGCAGGTGTGGCAGAGGGCTGGGATGAGGATGGTAAGTGCTCTGGTGGCAAGGTTCTTTGGATATATATATCTTCTATTACACCAACTAAATAGTTGGGAAAAAGTTATTTGCAAGCTTTCAGGCACAAACACTCTTCATCAGGCATAGGGAGACTTTGCTGGTGTTGTGTGTTCTCCAAAGTAGAAAATAAAGCAATTTACAACAAGCAGGTATGTGAAAATGCAAATGAGTGGAAGTTTGGAAGGCAAGATGGATTTTGAGCAGGTCATGGGCAAATCTGGACTTAGCTTGAGGTAGGTGGTAGGCCAGGAAACAAGGGAGGTGGCAGAACTTGTTCTTTGTCTGTTTCCGCTGCACACAGCAACATTGGCCTGGGTGTGAGATCCCAAGCAGCTGCTATTTGTGCTGTTTCATTGGCCTCCTGCAGCACACAACTTCCGCAAGCAGGGCAGTCAGATCACATGATTTCAAACTGAAGCCATCACTTCCCATGAACACTGGAAGGACTCAGACAGTGGGGAAAGCCCAGGTCCCTGTTACCTGTGAGACCGCTGCATTGGTCCTTCCTTGGGTATCTCAACCCATCTCTGCAGACTGCAGAACAAACCCTTGCCCTTGGAATATTATAGGAATTGCATCTCCAGTCCCAGGCTCCACAGCAGGGGTGCTATAGGGAATAGGGACAGAGATCTAGCCTGAGGGCAACTTCCTGCTACTCAAGTCCTAGGTTCCAGTAGCTGGGCACACTGGAGTAGCAGGGCGCATTGTAGGAAACGGTCTAGGACTGGTTCCCAACCTTTTTATACTGTGGACCAGCAAACTGTTAAATTTGCATATTTAAATTTAATTTTTGCATGGGGGGAGTTGTAAAGATTGGGTTGGGGCACCACAGCCATTAGGCACCAGGGGACCCTGCAGGGGAGGGGACTGTGCAGGCAGTGTTCCGGAGGGGACCCAGCTGGAGCTGCCCGTGAAAAAGGGGTTCTGCTGCCTTCCCTAGGAACAAGCAGCAGAGCTACCTCCCCACCCTCTGCCCTGGGCATTTCCCCACCTGCATTCCCCTGCTCCCAGCCACAGACGAGACTGGGGTATCCTGCCCAGCCTGGCACAGGCCCCGGTACCTGCTGCACAGGCAGCGCCTCACCAGGCACAACCATGGTGGCGTGAGTGGGACAGGACACGTGGAGCTGGCTGCTTCCCTCCTGGGACTACTCAGGCACCCAGCTTTAACCCCACATGTGGCTGCTGGCAGCAGAAGCCACGACTCAGCAGCCAACCCTTCATGGCCTGGTACTGGGCTGTGCCCCGGTGGTTGGGAACCTCTGATCTAGGAGCTTGGTCTATGCAAGGGCTCCACAGACTCCCCTAACAGGGTGTCATAAGGATCCAGGCAGGAGCATTGGCTATGGTAAAGCTTCCATGCCATTCTGTCCCAGCACAAGGGACTGTAGAGAATTGGAAAAGGATGCTGGCTGTGGGAACCATCCTGCCCCCATCAGGAGCAGTCACTGGTGCCCAGGAACGTTTGACTACTTGTAGGGGAAGTCTGCATTGCAAACAGTGGTGAGCTGGCAGTGGGTGTAGACATACCTGTGCAGATTTTAACCTAGCTGGCTCCAGTACCACTAGCAATGAAGCTTTGGCAGCAAGAACTTCTACCTGCCTTGGGCACTGGCTACCTCATCAGGGTCCCAGGTTGCACTGGTGCCCTGATTGCTGTGATTTCATTGCTGTCAGTCCCCAAGCTTGGCAGGATTAATACTAGCCAAGGTATGGCTATGTGAGCTGCAACCACACTTCTGCCATAGCCATATCCTAAGGGTGAACATAACGCTCCATTTCCCCTCCCCCCCAGCTGCAGACTAGCTTCCAGAACCTGAATCTGCAATGGATGGATGCCCCTTCAGTTGGCCGGGATCCAGCTTGGTACAGCCCTTTCTGAAGATACACAATAAACTGGTGCAAAATCCAACCTGAAGCACATGTCCTCTGCATTCACAAGGAGCTTCCTCTCAGCGCCATCGGTCGGGGCGGCCCAACCAGTCCTACAGGCTGGGAGGCGCCAGCAGTAGAAGCAAGGCTTCCCCAGCCATGGCAGTGCTGCCTCCCCTCCTTAGCTACAAGACAGAAACACTGCATGTGTATTTATTTGAGCTGCTTTGAAGATCTCTGGGGGCTTGGGGTTTAACCCTTTTGTTTCATTTTTTGCACAGACTCTCTGGACTGTTTCTCCTCAGCGACATCTGAGCTGAGCCCTGCCTGGTGCCCTGGCAGCAAAAGCTTCACTCTGCATACAACTGCTAGGGTGCTGCTCTGACCTCTCCGTGCTTCCCCAGCCCTGCCAGTGCACGCGTTTAACTGGTGGCAAGCAAATGCCCTGCCAGAGGTCCATCCTGGTCTGAACATTTGGAGATGTAGCAAAGCCCCAAATGAGTTCTCTTGCTAGCATTACCGGGCAGGCTCTGGGCATGGTGCTGGGCATTTGTGCCTCCCCCCACTGTGGTTCCCCTCTTGCTTGCTCTGGAGCAGCTGTATCTTTGGGGCAGGCTCTGCTAGGGATGGGCTGTGCCTTTGCAGTCATCCCAGGGGTGGAGTGGAACCAGTGCCTTTGCTGCTGGAAGAGGCCTGACTGGTGTACTGCAGGCCTGCTCTCCCTTAAGGTCCTACCACACTAGGAGTAGCCATCCCTGGAGCAGCTGACCCCATTTGAGCTGTCCCCAGCACATAGCTAGGGGAAACTTGCCTCCTTGAAGGCTGGTGCTTAGAGAGCCTCTGGGGTGTCTGTTTTGTTTGCTGTTGATTGCAGTAGATAGTTCACTATCCAGCCTCTTCCAGACTCCTACAGAGATAACATCTTTACAGTCACTGAGACCCCTGATGACTGCAAGTGGGGACTTGGCCTGATAGCAAAGGAGAGGATTTAATGCATTCTCAGCCTGTTATCTCAAACTCAGCCTTTCCTGAGGAGCAATTCTGTTCCCCAGCTCCAAGCAAAGGAGCAGTGGCCAGTTGGCTCCCAGGCCTTGTTCCCCATCCTTGTGGCATTTAGAGTCCTTGATCACTGTGTTAGTGCCAGCAATAAACCATTGTAAAAGGTGCTTGGCCCCTGGCACAGGGAAGTGTCTGCCTCTGGCTTCCTGCTGCTCCATCACAAGCCTTAGCCCACTGGGAGTATGCTGCAGCTGGACCAGCCCCTGCCTCCTAGGGGTGTGTATACCTGCCCCACCAGCTCAGCACACCTCATAGGCTGGCTAGACAGTAGAGCTGTGGCACTGTGTCCAGCCAGGCTGTAATCAAACACCCCAAGATAGGTCACCAGTCAGATCAGAATCAGTAGTGAGCACTTGTACAGATGGGAGGAGCCTTGAACAGCAACTAGATTTTGCCCACCTCACCCTCTGCTTTGTCCCAGTGCAGCCATTGGTTAGTGCTGAGCAGAAGCCTCCCCTGCCCTGGGGACCTGGTGCTCTCCCCTGGGCTACCTGCTGTGCATCCCTGCTGGTGCTATTCCTCTGCACGTTCTGATCACTGTGAACCTGCCTCATGCACCTGTGGCCCTGGGAGCTACCATAGGATTTTCTGGGCAGGGGAAATGGGAGACCAGTCCTGCCTCCCTGTGTCCTTTCTCCATCAGTAGATTGAATGGAGAAGGCTGGGGGTGTCATATACTGAAGGTGTATGTTATGTGCCCTCCTTTAGAGCTGGGACTCTAGGGGCAACCTGGGATCATCCAGCTCCCTGCTTCCTATCCTGAGGAACAGATCTCTGGCTCAGTTCTGTGAAGATCTGAACTTGGCCATCTGAGCACAGCCACACCCGCCTTTCAGACCTGTCCCTGCCCATTCAGACAGCCTTGGCTGGGGCCTGGACTAGGCAAACTGCAATAAGCAATAGCAGTAGCCACTACATTCTACCAACAGCAGAGAGCTTTCCTGAAGGAGAGAGCTTCTGGCACTCTTGAGCTGGAGATGCCTTTGACCACCCAGGCAGACAAGTACCCTTCCTACTAAAATACAGGCAGCAGTGCACCAGAGCCAGCATCACCCCTAGGGAGCCCATCTATAGTTAGTGGAGGATAAGCTGGGGGCGAGGTATAGTTACCACTTCAGACCTAGCACAAGGGTATCTAGCCCCACCAAATCTTCCTTACCTGGCCAGGGAATGCATTCAGTCCACTGAATGTTAGGAAGTGCTATTACCTGTACTCAGCAATGACTTTGAGTAGGGATTTTCATTAAAGACAGATCCCATGGCAGTCTGACAGGGATTTTACATAAATCTGCAGAGGAGTTCTATGAAGGGAGGGTTGCAACTTTGCAATAGCAGAGATTTGCTTTCACTTGACACTAACAGGAATGCTCAAGTCACCATAGTCCATCTGGCCTGTATCTTCCCTTTTTTGGAGCCGAATCCCAATAGAATCCATGTGCTCTGCAGTTTGGAAACCACCTAGTTACCAGGAAACTTGACCTGTTCCTGAGGAGCTGGGCTATCCCTGCTGCTCTCGCTCACTCCTGCCAGGTGTATATAACATGCATGGAGGCTCCAACCTATCTTGAGCAACCCAACCTTTGGAAGAAGGGGCCAGAGCAAGGATAGCCAGTAACTGCTGGCTTTGGCAGGTAATGCCCTGTACTGCCCCAGAAAAGATACAGAGCCAAGGTTACGGCCCTGACTAAATAGCCAACCTCTACCTGCCTGTGTTCCACAGAGTGCTCTAGTGGGGTGAGACCTGCCACCACCTGCAGCAACATAGGACCTTCTGCTGTGGGTTTTCACTGCCCTTCCAGAGTCTGTGTCCTCCACACATGGCATAGCTATAGCAAATCACTGCTCCGTAATGTGCCTAACTTGCATTCTGCTGCAGGCCTTCACCCCTCCTTGCAGACTCAAGCCAAATACTGTCCCACAGTATCAGTTCCAAGGATCATCCTTGGCCTCCAGGCATCTCTAAAGCAATATAAATAATCCCATTGCTTCAGTACAAGGAGACTTGGGTGGTCCTGAAAATCCTGCCCACCTGTTTCTGGGATCCCACTATTCAAGGGAACCCCCAACTACCTCAGGTTTCCAGGCTGTGGTCCAAACTGGGTTGTGACCCATGGGACAAACCAAGGAGGAGCAGAAGGGGTTTTGGAGAAGGCTTGTTGACAAAATACAATATCCGTCTCAAACTGAAATGACTTTTTATCAACTCCTGTAAGTGATTAAAATAGGTCTTGGCAGGCATCTGGCTCATAAAAGGTTACAGGTGCCACCTGTTTTCCAGTGGGACTTTTAATTACTGTTTTGGTTTTGGTTTTTTCATTGTACAATATGTTGTTTGTGTGTTTTTAATTTTTAAATAAATATTTTGACCTGTGGCCCAGGCTCCAGGCTTGTTTTGCAGAGTGGGAGCAGTGCTGAAGTATGACACTAAGCTGGAAGCCGTGGGATTGTAACTGCTACTCACCCTCAGGTTGCTGGTTTTCCTGAGGATGGTTCTCATCTTTACCCACCCCCATATGAGGATGACTGTCATGAATGACTCACACCCTCAGCAGCTGGGGGGGGCACAGCCGTGGTACACATGGAGCTCCCACAGATGCCACCAGTGCTGTCAGCAGCGGGGGCGGAGTGGGGAGTGAGTGCTGACTTGGTTGGTGACCGCCCACAGCCACAGACGGGGCAGGGCAGGGCTGGGGAGGGAAGCTGGCTGGGGGCTGAGGGAGGGAGGATGTATTGGGGGAGGACATGGAGTGCCTGCCAGCTGATGGGCACTCCTGGTAGGGCTTTCCCCAACACCTTCCCCTCCCTTAGCCTGGGCACTGCTGGCCCCCACCTCAGCTCATTCTGTGCCTGCTCCCCGCATCAGAGCTGGGGGGGGACCACCACACCACTGCATCCTGCATACCTTTCCTGCCACAGGCAAGCAGCACGAGGTGAGGTGGGAGCGGTGTGGGGGTGGTGGTGGCTGCTGTTTGCATCCTCTCCCCCCCCGGCCAGGTGGCACAGGTGTGGCCCACAGAGGAGCACCGCTGCCCTTGTCCCCCCAGGCCTGGCTCCTGGGAGCAGGCACAGAGTAAACTGAGGTGGGAAGAGGGGGGCACCATGGTGTGTCGCGTGGGGCCAGCAGTGCCCCTTGCCCATCTGCTGCTGCGCTCTGGGACATGCTCTGTCCCCCCCCCGCCACTCCAGCCACCTGTTTACCTGCCCAGGCTCAGGGAGGGGAAGGTGTTGGGGAAACCCCCACCAGGAGTGCCCACCAGCCAGCAGGCACTCCATGTCTTCCCCCAACACAACCTCACTCCCTCAGGCCCCAGGAGCGGTGGTGTAGTGGTGGCTGCCGTGTACGAGCTTCCCTCCTCCCTGGCCAGGTGGCACGTGTGTGGCCTGCAGAGGGACACTGCTGCCCTTGCTGCCCACCCCCCCTGCTTCTTGGAAACAGGCACAGAGATGCAGTCTTCCTCCCCCATTCTCAATCTGCCCCCCAACCCCTTCCTTTCTCCCCCATCCCCCGACACACAGCTATCTGCTGAGGGGGGGGGGTGTCTGTGTGGTTTATCTGTGTGCCTGTATGTGTGGGGCTGGGGGCTGTTGTGGGGGAGTGAGGGGCACTAGTGGGGCTGGGGAGGGGGGGCTTTAATTTTTATCAAGCATTTTGGGTTTTTTATCAGAGAATTTGTGACTTTTTATCAGGAAAACCAGGATCCCTGCTGCTCTGTCAGTCAGTCGCTATAGTAATCAGAGGTGTGGAGGCAGTTGTTAAAGTATGAGCCCCAGGAGGCAATTGATAGGCTTCCCACATGAGAGCTGCTTAACCGGCTCACGTGCCATCAGGGAGAGGAAGAGAAGGGCCACAGGTCTCATGAAAGGGAAGCATGTAACCATAGTGACCAGCCATATTAGGACTGCCCTGTTTCCTCGGTCCAACCCCTGAATTGGCGCCTGTAACTTTTAATCAGTGGGTTTGGCCAGAGGTTGAGGTGTTCTGGAAAGAACCACCATCTCGGGACACTGAGACAGCAAACAATGCTACTAGACACAGGTGCTTCCATCTCCATCATTAGTTGTGAGGGACTCCCGACTTCCCAACTGAAAGGCCTCAAAATGCAAGCCCTAGAATGCTTTAATGGCAAGGTTACTGTGGCACCTTTAACCAACCCCTGAGATTTTGGGTGGGAAGCCTTGCCTGCCTACCCGAGGCCCAGTGTGCCGTTGCTCTCACACCACTAGGAGGGCAAGGAATCTTAGGGGCAGATGCCCAGTGCCAACTCCATGCAGTGGTGGATTTGGTCAATAATGTCATTTTTAGTTCAATCACAATATAACCGCCCAACCACTAATCCAGATGTGCACATCATTTCAGCCGCACACCACAGTGCTGCTTTTAGCTGAGGAAAACTTGGTATGACCAGAGTGGCGAATGGATGTCCAGGCCTTTTTTAACACAGTTCCTACAGTCTGGGCACACAATAAGTTGGAATCTGGCAGAGTACACGCCTCTAAAAAGGTAAAGGGTCCTGATCCACCCCTCAAAAAAATATAGGTTCCCAGCAGCTGCTAACCTGGTATTTATCAAATTATTCAGAGCCTCATGCAACAGAAAGTCCTAGTTGAACCAACCCAGTACCAATAATAGTCCAGTTTGGCCAGTCTTAAAGGCAGATGGAAAAACCTGGCAGCTTACTATTGACTATCATGAGCTTAATCGATGTACCCCTCCACGAGCTGCTGTGGTTGCTAAGTATCCACAGGTTATAGCCTCCATAGCAGGGGTGCTAAATGGTTTTCTGTTTTGGATTTGTCAAAAGCCTTTTTTGCCATCCCTTTGACTCATGGTATAAGTTTGCTTTCACCTTTAAGGTCGGCAGTACACATTTACCTGAGTCCCTCAAGGGTTTCATGATGCACCAGCTATCTTCCACTCACATGTAATTAAAATGTGGGACCTGCTTCCTGTTGCTGACTGAGATCATGTTATCTCACATGTAGATGATATTTTGATTACTGCTGCCACCATAGAACAGCATTTGGAACGCACTCAAACAGTTTTGCCCATTATATGTGACTTTGGATTTAAGATCAGCCCACAGAAGGCACAGCTGGTGCAAAAACAAGTTATGTATCTGGACACTGAATTAGGAACAGAGGGCTGTAACCCTGATAAACAAAGAATTGAACTTCTGTGCAAACTTCCAGCTCTTACAGACTTAACAACCCTCCACTTATTCTTGGGCCTGACAGCATTTTCATGTGAATTTATTGAGTTTTACGCTGAAAAAGCTGTTCTGCTATATCAGCTACTAAAAAAGGGTCAGCCATGGCAGTGGGGCCCTGCTCAGCAAAGTGCTTTTAATAAGTTGCAGCGTGCCCTGATGCAAGGCCCTGCATTAACCTATCCTAGACTAGAGTTACCTTTTGAGTTGTGTTTAGCTGACTCAGAAGACAGCTTAGGTGCTGTGCTTTTACAGGACCATGGCACTGGGCTAAGGCCTATAGCCTATGAGTCACAAATACCGAGCCAATTTGAACGAGCCTTCACCCCATGTGAAAAGGAAGTCCTTGCCCTAGTCTGGGGCCCATGGGCAACTGGTGCCTCCAGTCAGGGGAGGCACTTAAACCCCCATGGCCACTCAGCAACGGGGGGGCGCGGTCCCCATGCCCATGGCTGATCCTGCCGACCAGGGGAGGGGTACTCCAGGGCTGTGCTGACTGGGGAGGGGATCCCCTCGCGGCCGATCCCACTGACCCACAAGTGGCAGCGGTGCACTGCTGGCACTTCCAGGCATGCTGCTGGCACTTCCAAGTGAGGCCCCACTTCCCGGCTGGTACTCTCAGGGGGGGCACCAGCACTCTCACCTGCACCCCTGCCCAGGAACACTGCCTGTGAGGCGGTGCACCTCCATGCACTCCCTATATGTTGGCACTGGTCTGGGCCTTACAGCACTGGGAATACTTAATTTGCAACAGCCCAGTGGTCTTGCAAACAAGCCACACTCCCATCAAATATGTTTTGTCAGGTAAAATCAGTGAAGGCAAGGTTTCTAATCCTCAACTGGCCAAGTGGACCTTGGCTCTATTAAACCAAAATGTGACTGTACAAAAAGTCCCCCACCCATGCCTTGTCCCTTATGCCCCTAACAGCATGGGGAGACACGTAGTGGAGCCACTCGTGACTGCCCACTACCACAAACTACACCAGAAAAACCAAGTCCATTTGCTTTCTGCACTTATGATCCAGCTCTAGAAAGTGTGGAGGGTATTTAGTGTGGTTTGTTGATGGGTCTAGTTACTGTCAGGAAGAGAACCCCCATACTGGGTTTGCAGCAACTAAAGTGGCTGAAAACAAATTCCAGCACAAGCCTGGACAGAATCAGTAGGAACACCTAATGGTTTATAAAGGATCCTGTGAACCCCATTGTGCTCAAGCTGCAGAAGTGGTGGCCATTGCAGTGGCACTGAAAAATTCCAGAAGCACCACTGGTCAGATTTGCATTTTCTCTGATTCAGATTGGGTAGTGCATGTACTACTAGACTGGTTACCCTTATGGGAACTGAGGGGTTGGGTCTCTTCAGATGGGAAACAAATTACCCACACACAGCTACTGCGGTATGTGTGGAACTTAGCAGAACAACTCAAGGCGCCTATTAGCATAGGGAAAGAAAAAGTATACCGGAAGAGGTCATGGGTTGCTGATCTAAATAATCAAGCAGATGCTGCAGCTAAGGAAGGAGTCCTAAAAGGCCCTTCGTGGACGCTGCCCAGTAAGGTTACCCTAGTAGCAGCAGCAGCTAAACCAGGATCCAATCAGCCTGAACTTGACCTATGTTCATTGCAGGCCTCAGACCCTCAAGTCCAGAAGCTAGTGTAAAAAGGGGAGTGGACAATTTGGAAAAATGAACACTGATTGGTGCTGGCACAACAGGGGGAGGATGGATTGCCTGTATGGGTAGTTCCACGGGAAGTAAAAAGGGAAATGGTGGGGCTAGCTCACAGAGATGGCCATTTTGGGGTAGATAAAACTCTCAAAAGATCATCAAATGCTGGCTCGTGGCCAAACATGAGGGAACACATAGAACATGACATATATAATTGAAGCAAATAACCCAGACTTACAAATTGTAAAGGGACCTTTAGGTCACCAACCCATTTTACGACCATGGAACCACCTCCAGGTAGACTATATTGATTGTCCCAGAGAAGAAAAAGATTGAAGTACTGTATGGTAGTAATGGATGCCTTCCCCAAGTGGGTAGAAGCAATTCCCACTCATAAAAATGATGTGCTAACTACTGCCAAAGTCCTAATGGCAGACATTTTTACTCAGTTTGGGCTTCCTGACAAAACTTACTCTGATCAAGGTCCTCACTTTGTGCAGAAGGTAAAGCAGGAATTTTGTGAGGCCCTGGGTATAAAACAGTGATTTCATGTCACAGGGCACTCCCAAACCTCAGGCCAAGTTGAAAGAACTAACTGCACCTTGAAACTGGCTTTGAAAAATGTTACAGAGCAACAAGGCAAAGACTGGGATGAAAAGTTACCTCTGGTCTTAATGGCTATCTACGAAACATAAGCAGCCCAGATTTTCCCCACATCAAGCTATGACGGGATGCCTTCTGCGCCTTCCTGAACAATGTTGGTTGGGAGATGCCATTCCAGATTCTTTGCAACTTCATGTTCTAAGTGACACTTGAATGGAGAACTTGTTAGCAACCATTTCCGAAACTCACCATCAGGTTGCATCCACTCCGAAAAGAATTTATGCTCAGATGGACAAGCAATTGGGCCCTTTGTTAAAACCTAAAGAGAGGCAAGTTGAGCTAAGGGTGCTTTTTCTCCTGTGTGGAAAGGCCCAGTGTACATCATTAACGAACTCAGCCCTACTGTATATCAAGTGGTAATCCATAACAATAAGGCAAAAATACGCAAGTGGTACTACTCCTCACAATTGAAGGAGTAGAAGAGCAATAAGTAACTAGAGCAGAGCTCCTCTTCATTTTGTTTTTCAGATACAGCCCAGTGCTGAATCCCTGTCCCATGGTGGGGTGCATGAAATGTGGTATACAGAAGACCCACTCCCCAGTGCTGCTCTTGGGGGGCCCAAGTCCTTCTGATGGAGGCACCACACAAAATATCTGACAGCTCCATCCTAAACAAGATTCCAGCTTTTTTTTATTAGCAAAAATTAGTTGTTTATATGTTTTCAGATCTGATGATTTTTACTGGAAAGTGTCAGGGCAATTGCTGCATTATTTTTAGACTGTACTGGGACTACTGATCAATATGCAAGAAAGTTTGAATCCCTGAAAAAGTGGAAACTTTGTTGGGCTGGTTGCCTATTGCAACCCACATCCTTAATGTGGCTTTATACCTCCTTGTGGTGGTCTTAGCTCTGGGGACCCTACTATCAATCATGTGCTCATTTGCCAGACAGGAAAGCTCTTGGCCACATAGGAAGCTAGAGCAAGGGAGTCAGAGATGAAGGCTCTCCTCCAAAACTCCCTGTAAAGTCACACAAGGCACAGTGGCCTGCTCCTGAGAAGATCCATGTCTTGGATACAGCAGCAACCCACATGCCTTGAGTCACACCAATATCTGTGTAATGCCACTGTATTTCAGGGCATCAAGAAGGGGAGTGTAGCAAGCAAACTAAGTTATGCTAAGGTTTTTAGCCATAGTCCAGGCCTTCCCAGAACTAAGCAACAAAATTGAACAGAACACCTTCTGTGGCACTGGGAGATGAGTGCTGTGATTGGGCAATAGGTGAGCAAGGAACAAGAGTTTCCCTATAAGGAATGTGGCTGTCACAGTGCCAGGGGATTGGTGATGTTGCACAAATTACCAATTAGCTCAAATGATGAACAAGACCTTATCAGGGGGATAAGGCAAAATGCCCTGTTTATTGATTATAATATTCAAAAGAGTGCTCATACATACCCACACACACTCACTCTCAATTACTCTGCAGATCTTATAGTTACCAAAGTTTGTTGCTCAAATACACTATACACCAGGTGGCCAGCCTAGTTAGTATGAAGAACAGGGGATACAGATGTGCCTGTGTTCCAGTAAAGTTTGCAGAATGTTACCCCACCTCTTGCTGCTAAGACTCTCTCCTTTATAGGGGTTATCAAGTTGGTGAGGGATGACTGGTCCACCTTTTCTAATTCTGTGGTTCCTTTGTTTGAAATCTCAGTGCTTTTCCATCCTGACAAGCAGTTAGACCCTTTAGGTATTGCTGTTCAATCACTGTTTTACAACATGTTTCCATTATCGTTGGTGTGGGCTGTGTCCAGAGCCTCTAGCTTTGAGATGCTGCAGACCTTGTCTTTTCTGTTTACCTTTACTCTTCACCTGGTACAGACTGGATTCTTCAGACTTTTCAGCATAATTCACTATTTGGTAACTTGTTTGCTGACATATAGCTTACTCTGCTTTTACCATTCACTCTTCATCCATCCATCCGTCCATACATACATACATATATAAAAACACAACAACAAATTTAATGTAATAGCAACTTAAAATCACTATATTAAAACATGAAATGACTGCTAAACTCATGCTAAACATTACTGATTTACACTAAAGCTTAATTAAAACTAAATATTATTAAAATAAAAAAAATGCAAGTTACTTTAAAAACAAATAAACCAATGCTGGTGCAACAGTGCACCATATAGGAAATGCTTGGCACAGGGCCAGGGGATTGGACAATTCAGAATGAGAAAAGTTACAAAAGTGATGGACAAAGAAAAGTGTGTTCTGTGTTGCCACCCTGGGAAAGGCCACCCCATTCTATCCTGTGAAACCTGTGGCCACAGGGGACCCCGCAGTCAAGGGGCCATGCCCCCCCCCCCGCACCATGTTTAAAGGGCTTGAGGCACGAAGGGAGCCCCTTCCCAGCTGAGTGGGGAAGGAGTTCCTGGCTCTGTTCCCACCCCAGCCCCAGCCCCTGGGAGGGAACCCAGGTGTCCCCAGCATGTGCTGCCCCCATCCCACACCCCTAGCATCACAGCCCACTTGCGCCCAGCCCAGCCCTGACTATTTTATATCAGTGAGCTTATACCACAATTAACTGCAATTTTGATGTTTCGATGGATCAGGGGACCCCAAAAAGTTGTGAGCCGGCACTGACCTTGGGGAGACAGGAGCAACCTTGGAATTCTTGTTCGAACAACGAGGAATCCAGAAACTAACATCCCATACACCCAGCAGAGGATCTGAGGCCAGTACCATGGAAGATCGCTGTTGTAATGCCTAAGGAACCACTTGCTAGATCATATTATGGGGAGGAAACCTGTAAGAAAGCTTAGGGATTACCATTAAAAGTTCACTGGATACCAAATCAGAAGAGGGGCCATGTCAATCCTTGGTGGGCTCTGGCAAAAAGAATCCTGGTAGCAACAACTTCAGGCAGGTTACTTTCCCTTTCCCTTCCTCAGTTTTCCCATTTGTAAAATGGGGACAATGATCCTGGCTTTTCCACCAAAAGAGAGTAACTCCACTTTTGGATATCCTAAAGCACTTCATTTTGCTAGCTCTACCCTTGCTTCTCCCCATGTTCTCACTCCACTTTGATCCCTTACTCATCTGTCACATTCTCAGGCTATCTAGTTTGCAACATGTAGTTTGTTTTGCATTGAATCGCTTAGCCCAGGCTCTCTCACCTAGTCCTGACCCATAAGGGCTTGCACCTGGGAATGCTCCCTTGCCTTACATGGTGATTAGAGCCCCTGGTGCTGAGCCAGCCTCAGATTTGCCATGGATGTGGTGCTGTTTCATAATCTAGACTAACACTCATAAGGTTTGAGTGGCATGCTATTCCCTTGCTGCCTCAGACTCACAGCAGAGGTAAGGCCATAACCACAGAAACCTGGCAGTGAAGGAGCTGCCAGATGGGAACTTTACTGTTGAGCCTGAGACTTGCCCTCCCGCCCCTTCTAGCCAGGAAAGATCTCTGGGGAAAAAAGAAAGCCCCAGCACAGAAGCAGAGAAGGAGGAAGAGCAGGCTGTAGAGGACAAGTGACCTTCCAAGACTGACAGCCACAGGCACTGCAGAGCAGTGGATGGGACCCTGGCCTCAGAGAGCAGTGTCAGCCTCAGCATGTTTCTTGGCCTCTGCCTGGCTGCTCCTGCCTCTCCCAACCTGAAGCCACTACAGAGAATAGTGGAGAATGAGGAGGGTGAGCTGAGGCTGCCTTGACTTCTCCATTATAACCAAGACAGGACTAAGGTCTCTCATCCCCAGTGACAACCTCCTTCCACAGGCTCAAGGTGCTGTGGCTCTGTGATACACTCTACAACTCTCCTTTGGATCTGGCCTTCCCCCCACCACCCATTTTTGTGGAAAGTGGAAAACTGTAATTGAAAACTCAGTTTTCCATGAGGAAAGGTTTCTATGAGGAAAACTATGACCAGCCCTTAACCAGCAGATAAAATCTGCAACAACAGTGGGTGGAAAAAACAGTTACTAAAACCACTAGACAAGTGGTCGCCAACCTTTTTAAGGTGAAGATCACTTTTTGAAGGACAAGGCAACCTAGGATCTACTGTGCCCACCCCGCCAGCAGGGGGGTGCAGAGGCGGATTAAGGTGTACGGGGCCCTGGGCAAGCAGAAAAATTGGAGGCCCCCTCCCTCCCATGGGAGCTGGGCTGCAGGGTGGGGAGAGGGGCCCCTTCCCCTCCCAGTGCTGGTGGGGGAGGCTGGGTGGACCCCGCCAGGCTAAGAGGCACGTGTCCGCCTCTTATCCCCGCTCCCCGCCCTCGCTGCAGCCGACCGCGCGCACAGGGTCCCGCACAGGCACAGGTGCGCACTCTACTCTCACTCTGGGCACACGCACACGCACACTTCCCCTCACAGGACCTCGCTCTCCCCACTCGTGATCACACGGAGGCAGCCCTCCGCCCCCTCCCCCGCTGCGAGCCGCCTCTCGCGCCCACCCAGCTGGCGTCCGGCTGCCCTGTGCGGCCGTGCGGGTGCGGAGGGCCGGGCTGGGCCGCCAGGAAACGCTGCACTGTCTCTGGAGGCGAGCGGCGGCACTGGGAGGGGTGGGCACAGGGGTCTAAGATTGATTTTGGAGGGCTATAGCCTCCAAGGCCCTCCCAGTGCCGCTGCCCCCAAAGGCGCAGCCAGTCCGGCCCCAACTGCCCCCGCCCCGAGGGGGGCCCGGCTCCCCCAGACACGGGCGCCGCCCGGCCCGCCCAGCCCCATGGGGGGAGGGGCCCTGCTCCCAGCTCCCAGGGGAACATGTTAACGCCTTAGTTTTAAAACTTGGCGCCAAATATGGGCACCAAGTTTAAAACTGAGGCTTTCACTTCCCTGCTGATGTGGATCCTTGGGCCCGCCCATTCATTAATCCACCCATGTGAGGGAGGGGGCAGATCAAGCCCCCTGGGTGTGGGAGGGAGTGGGGCAGAGGTGAGTGGGGCCCTGGCTGAGCCAGAGGAGGGTCTGAGCCCAGGGGGCTCCTATGTGGGCCTGCGTGGCATGTGCCCCCCCAGATTTGTGCACAGGGCAAGGCAGCTGCCACTACACTGAGCTTAGTCCCCTGAGCCCTGCTGCATCCACATGCAGCAGCAGCTGCCTCGCCCCATGCACGGATCGGGGGTCTTGGGGGGAAAGCCCAGGGCAAGGCTGCTGCGCGCTGTGCTTTGTGCCCCAAGCTCTGTTGCAGTGAGGCTCATGGTGCAAAGCCCATCATGCAGCAGCCTCACCCCACCCACCATTTGCGGGAGGGCATGTGCCCCCCAGGCCTCTACAAGGGTGTGTACAGTACTCCCCACCACCATGTGTCTGGACAAGCTGCCCAGGCTCCACCCCTTCCCCAGCCCGGTCCGGCCGGGGCCCAACTCATGTGAAGGTAGGGGATACAGAGGGGGATCATCCCACTCCCCCAGCCCATCCCCAGCAGCAGGGGGTGCAGCTCAGCCCAGCCATGTGCATCCCACCGCCCCTGAGGACAGAGTGTTTGACTGTCGATCTCAGTCTGGGGAGGCTCAGGCCACCCAGGCTGAGATCAACTGTCAGAGGCTCCCTGATGGAAAACTTGATCAGTTGGTGACCACTTAGATCAAGCAAAATGTTCACATGTGGGCACTTCAAGATAAATCTGGATCTTCAAATAAGTGGTCTTCCCATGACTGGTGTCCCCAGGAGTTTTGCAAGTCTAAACCTATCTATTTAATTTGACCCTAAATACCAATGAGAGCCACAAGTTCAGAAACATGGGGTCCGGAAGGTAAAAGTCCTCAAAGGAAAATTCTATCTGCCTTGATGAATTGAGGAGGAGTCTTGATGGGTCTGGAGGGGGAGATGGACCGGCTGTGATGTAGGGACACTTCTGTGCACCTGTCATAGAACCATAGAAAGGGCTAGAAGGGACCTCAAAAGATCAGCAAGTCCACCCCCCTGCTCTGGGCAGGCATACTACTGAGATCAAACGATGCCAGCAAGGTGCCTGTTTAGTCTCTTCTTGAAGACTTCTAAGGTTGGGAACAGCACCACCTCCTTGGGAAGTCTAGTCTAGATTCTGGTCACCTTTACCATAAAAAAGTTTTTCCTTATATCCAACCTGAAATCACCCTCTAACAGTTTCTGGCCACAGATCCTTGTCTTCCCCTGGGGTGCCCTAGTGACCAGTTTTTCTCCCAGCTCCTGATATTTACCCTTTACATACTTATAGATGGCCACCAAGTCCCCACTCAGTCTTCTTTTTCCCAGGCTAAACAGTCCCAGATCTCCTACTCTTCTCTCATAAGGTTTGTCCTCCAGGCCCTTAATTATTCTAGTGGCCCTTCTCTGGACCCTTTCAAGATTCTCCATGTCTTTTTTGTAGTGCGCAACATAGTGTCATCTAGGTCTTATGAAATCCAGTTTATCAAACACCTTCATTTGAAATAAAAACCATGTCAGAGGCTGACAAAACTGGGTGTCAGAGCACTGACAAGGAACAGAGAACAGGAGAGCTGTGAGGACCAGAGAATGGCTTTTAATCTGATCTTCTCTAGCACTTGCCTCGTGGGTGCGTCTACGCAAGATGCTTAGTGCCCATTGGACTAATTCTACTGCACATTAGCATGGCTGGTAAAAACTATGCCAATGCACAGTAGATTAGTCCAATGGACATTAAATGTCACTTATAAAGCATCCATCTGCACTAATGCATAGTAGTGCTGATTAGGGCACTTTTAGTACCTATTACAGGTACTAAACTTAATGCACTGCAATCATGGTGCATTAATGAATGTGTAGATTCACCCACAGTAAGGCCTTTGTCTGCTTTTAAAAGGATTTAAAAGACTAGTCCTATTGCAACTGGAAAATAAGATTCACCTCTGAGTTATTGGACCCTTACTTATCTAAATCAGTCAGAGCCTGATTTTAAGAAGCTCTCAATGCCCACGGCTCTTACCCAAGAAGCTGAACATTCACTTCTAAACAGCTGGACAGACAGGAAAGTGGTGCAAAGTTAGCTATTGAGGGACAGGACATAACCCAACTTCTGCTTAGAAAAATACTAGTAATGTATTTAGGGGAAGCTAAACCCAGGCATATACCTGAGGTGAAAGACAGCAAGGAATCAGCTATGTAAGGAGTGACCAGAGGCAGAGAATGCATCATAATTCAAACACAGATTTTAAGAACAGCAGCAAAAGACAGTCAGAGGTGTTTGGAACTGTGGAGCAGGGGGTAATTCTGTGCCTGCAAGATGCTGATAGACACTTGGGGTACTGTATGTGGGTCTGGACATCTTTTCTCTGACAGTGCCACTGACAAGTTAGAGGGAGTAGAAAGGACAGCAGTAGAGAAAGTAATGGAGCTGGAGAGACCATCCTTGGGAGAACAAGAATCAGTGAGCTAAGTCAGTGCAGATTGGCTATGTATGACTCAGGCTACAGACAGATTCTGGGGTATGCTCAATTTACTCCAGAGGAAAAGCGGGGCAAATACAACACACTATCTATCCTGGAGGCAATGCTCTTCTCCAGTAAATTACACCTGGGAAAGTTACTCCTGTGTACAGCTGTGTGTCTGTTTCTCACAAAAGAGTAAACTTACCACAGAATGAAATCAGGGCTAATTTACTCTGAAGTAAACATGTTATATGTCTGCACCTTAAGGCTGGGGAGAATCAGGTCTGCCAGTAGCAAAAGGGTGAGGAGGCAATGATTTGGGTTAAGAGGTAGAAGATGCTGGGAAATTTTTCTGAGGGGAGGTGTATGAGCTAGGACAGTAGTCTCCATGAGGAACAGGGAGACTTTTCTGGACACTCTACTCTCCTACCCCGGCTCTGTCCAGAAGAGGATTCACGATTCTTCCAAAAATCAAACTGCAGCAGCAGCTTTTCCCCCAGGTCCAGGTGCTTTAGGGTAGAGGACTGAGAGTTTGCCATATTCTCACATCATGTGTGTGAACTGGGCTGAACAGTGGTAGCAGGGCTGTGCGAAACTGCACCATTCCGTTTCAACTTGCGTTTCGACGTTTCGACAGAACAGCGTTTCGTTTTGAATTTGTTTCAATTTGAAACTGCTGGTTCGTTTCATGTCATCAAAACAGTTTCGCTGTTTTGACATTTCACCCATAGGCTATAATGGGGAAGCTTGAAACAACCTATAACTTTGTAATTTCTGGCCTGATTTGGATGAAACTTGCAGGAATGGTAGGCATGAAGCCTGCCAAATTTCAAGGAGAGAGGTGCAGGGCTTTCAGGGAAACTGTACCTTAAAGTCATGAAAACAAAACTCGTGTCACGTGTATGTGTTAAGCCACCGCAGGGTCAAAACTACAGGCATGCTAGCCCCTGCTGAGGCCATGAAGCCTGCCAGCTTTCAAGGCAACAGGTGCAGGGGGTTTGGGGAAACTGCACCTCAAGCTGCTGACAAGCAAAACTCATGACATAGGTGACACTGTGTGTGTGTGTTACAGTGCAGCAGGGTGAAAGCTGCAGGGATGTAGCCCCTGCTGAGGCCACAATGCCAGCTTTCAAGGAGATAAGTGCAGGGGCTTCTGGGGCCCTGCACCACTAGCTGTTAACAGGCAAAACTCATGACATGGGTGGGTGACAGTGTGTGTGTTAAGGTGCACCCTCACTCAACTTACATCAAGGTAGAAAGCAGGGCAGTTCAAACAATGCTGCCTTTTATGCAGCTTTTCCATCCCTCCCCCAGATCACTGGGATTGGAAGGGACCTCAGGAAACGATGATAGTCCTGGAATGACCGTCCTGGAAAGGATGACAGTTACACAGTCAATAATGACAGCACTCCTTCTCTCCCTTCCCCCTCCCGCTCCTTACATTAGTTTCTGTTTCCTTGCAGGCAAGCCCAGCTTGAGCTTCGAAACATTTTGATAATTTTGAAATGTTTCAACTTGCCTTGTTTCATTTCAAGGCTGTTTAGAAGCTCTCTGTTTCATTTCATTTTGCTGTTCAAGCTCAAAATGAGTCAAAACAGCATCAAAATGAAATTGCCAGCGAAATTTTGCCCAGACCTGTGATAGCTCTAAGACTGTTGGGAACCAGCTGGTTCAGCTGTGAATCCTGTCTCAGGAACCTGCTCCAGGATTTGACTTAAGTAGAGACACATCCTCTGGGTATCAGGGGGAGTGGTGGGCACAAGGAGGCTGCTCTGCAGGATCTCCCGGTGGCCCTTGGAAAAACAGGATGTGGGGATGGCACGTAGGGGAAAACACGGTGATCAGGAACATCCAGCATGGATTCACCAAGAACAAGTCATCCCAAACCAACCTGTTTCCTTCTATAATAAGGCTCTGTGGATTGCTGGGGTTTCAGGGAGGCAGTGGATGTAATGTATCTTCACTGTAGCAAGGCTTTTGACACTGTTTTCCACAAGCATTCTTATTAACAAGCTATGGCAGTACAGACTAGACAAAGGTACTCTACGATGAATACATAACTGGTTGGATCAGCATGCCCAACGAGCAGTCATCAATGGCTCAACTTTCAGTTGGAAGGAGGAAATTGAGTGGGGTTCCCCTACAGTCTGCCACGGGCCCAGTATTGTTCAATATCTTCATTCATGATTTTTGGTTGTAGCTGTGTTGGTCTAAGGACACAGGCAGGTAAGGTTCTTTGGGTAGATGTGATATCTTTTATTAGACCAACTGAGTAATTGGAACAAAGTTCTTTGGAAGCTTTTGGGCACAAGTACCCTTCTTGAGGTATAAGGAGATTCTGTTTTTGTTCTGAGATCTCCAAGGAATGAAAAAAGCTAAAAGTGTGACAGGAGGTCAGTGAGAGTGTAAATAGGTGGAAATTAGGAAAACATTGGGTACAGAAGGGAGGGTAGGTCAAGAAAGTACCTGGTGAATCATGTTAGGCAGATTGTAATGCATCATAAATCCAATGTCCATACTGAGTCCATGATTTTTGTATCCAGTAGATTTATAAAGTTCGTAGGCTCATCTACAAAAGGTGTTTTGTAAGTTCCCTTCAAGGATTAGAACTGAGAGATCAGAGAGGGAGTGATTGTCTTGTGAAAAATGAGCACTAACAGGTAATTGGGTATTTTTGTCTTTGATAGATTTTCTGTCTGCATTCATTCTGGTATGCAGTTGTTGTTTGGTTTCTCCTACACATTTTCCATTAGAGCATTTGATGGACTGGATGAGAGATATAGCATTCTTAACCTGCGTGCAGGACCTTCACCTAACACAGGAGGTATATGGTCCCAGTAGGAGGAATGCCTTACTGGACTTGGTGTTGTCTATGGAGGATGACCTGGTAGAGGAGCTGCAGATTCATGGTCACCTTGGGGACAGTGACCACTGTGGCAAAGTGAGTATCCCCACTAGCCTCAGCTAGCCCCCTCCACTCACCTGCCTCTGGGTATGCCGCCTGCCTGTTTCTCCTGCCACGCCTTGTTGGAATAATAATATCCTATTAAATAAGGCGGGAGGCTGCCCATTACTGCACCCTGATATTGGGGGTGTCCGCAACTCCGTACCTCCCCTACACTATGGCCCAAGCCTCACAGGTGGCATCCAGATGCTCCCATGCCCCTGGCTTACAGCCAGAACATGCTTAGGCCAAGCCATCAGGCCTCAGTCATTCATACATTCATACCGCCTGCCTCTCACTCAGACCTCACTCACTCCATCCTCTCTCACAGGGTCTCTTTCTTGTGTCAACAACTTATGCCACCTTGCTCCCTCTTGGAGTGGGCACCCTTTGGCCACGGGCTTAGCTAGTCCATTCCTTGGGTGGCAGACATACTGTCTGTTGGGCCTCTCCCGTGACCCTCACCAGGGTAGTGATCAGCCAATTACCCAACCAGGTCTAAGCATCCTCAGGCCCCTTTTGGGGTAACACTCAGGGTCTATATGTGTACTGGGCCCTCAGCCCTCTAGTTCTTCCCCTCTACTTGGGGCTCCACAACACCCCCTCTACTCAGGGTCTCAGGGCTTCCCTCCTCGGGTGGGATCAGGTGGCTGTAGCCATGCCTGGCCCCCTCTACCTCCATTGTCACCCAACCCACCCAAAGGTGGGAGGTGGGGTTAAGGCGCCCGACCTGCCTTTCACCAGGGTGGTAAGTAGGCTGGTATTTCCTGGGGGCTCCCACACCACTGAGAGCCCCACCAAGCCACCCACTCCCAGCAGGGTGCAGTTTTAGGTCATGCCCAGGACCAGGAGTCTCCTAAACCATCCCCTACAGCTCCTCCCTTATCTCCAGTTGATACCAGCAGCCTTGCAGGCAGCCTATGTTGTTGTCTGGCCTTCCAACAGCAAAATGCCCTGTTTATATGGGCAGCCCTGGATCCAAAATAGCTGCCCCCATTAGGCACCTGCCGTCTGCTGGTTTCAGGCCCTTAAAGTGGCAGGCACAAACAGTGCCCTGCCACAACCACCAATCAGTAGTAGGGTGGAAGTGCTTGATTTTAGGAAGGCTAACTTCAGTGTGCTCAGGACTCTAGTCAATGACGCACTGCGGGATAGGAGTATTGGCAAGATATGAGTCTAGGAAGGGCTGTCATTTCTAAAGGAAACATTCCTTCAGGCACAGAGAGAAACTATCCCAGTACAAGGGAAAAGGGGGAAAGGAGCCAAAAAACTTGCTTGCCTAAACAGGGAAATCCAGGGAAGTCTAAGGGCAAAAAAGTCAGCAGGCCCAGATGAGCTGCATCTGAGAGTACTGAAGGAATTGGCTGGTGTCATAGTAGAATGACCGGCATGGCTGTTTGAGCACTCATAGTGCTCAGTCAGGTCCTGGAGGACTGGAAAAGGGCCAGTGTGGTCCCTCTTTTCAAGAAGGGGAAGAAGGAGGATCCAAGTAATTATAGGCAGTCTCACCTCCATCCTTGGAAAGGTCTTTGAAAAGATTATGAAGGATCATATTTGTGGGAGTCCAGCAGGAAAAATAATGCAGCAGGTAAACCAGCATGGCTTTGTAGCAGTTAGATCATGCCTGACCAATCTGGTTTCGTTTTATGACAAGGTCACAAAATGCTTAGACACAGGAGCAGAGGTGGATGTCGTTTTCTTGGATTTTAGCAAGGCCTCCAATACAGTATCTCATGCCATTCTCATAAATAAATTAAGAGGCTGTGACATAGACGTTCACACGGTCTGGTGGGTGGCAAATTGGCTTAGTGGCCACACCCAGAGAGTAGCAGTAGATGGGTCATTATCGACCTGGAAGAATGTGGGTAGTGGGGTCCCGCAGGGTTTGGTCCTTGGACCTGTACTCTTCAATATCTTCATCAGTGACTTGGATGGTGGTGTGAAGTGTACTCTGTTCAAGTTTGCAGACGATACTAAATTGTGGGGTGAAGTGCACACTCTGGAGGGTAGGGAATGATTGCAGGCAGACCTGGGCAGGTTAGAAAAGTGGGCAGTACACAATAGGATGCAGTACAACAAAGACAAGTGCAGAGTGCTGTACCTAGGGTGTAAAAATATCCAGCACATCTACTGGCACAGAAGCAGAGAAGCGGAAAGGGATCTCAGAGTCATAGTGGACTCCAAGATGAACATGAGGTATCAGCATGACAAAATCATTAGCAAAGGTAACCACACTTTAGCGTGTATCAGCAGATGCATGACAAATAGATTCAAGGAGGTGATACTTCCCCTCTATGCGGCTTTGGTCAGACCGCAGTTGGAGTACTGCATCCAGTTTTGGGTGCTGTACATCAAGAAGGATGTTGATAGACTTGAGAGGGTCCAGAGGAGGGCCACTCATATGGTTAGGGGCTTATAGGACAAGCTCTATGAGGAGAGACTGAGGGAAGAGAAGGCTGAGAGGTGATCTTGTGGCTGCCTACAAATTCATCAGGAGACTGCAACAAGCGATCGGAGATGCTCTGTTCACCAGGGTGCCTCTTGGGGTAACAAGGAACAATGGCCACAAACCAACAGAGAGCAGATTTAGGGTAGATATCAGGAAGAACTTCTTCATGGTAAAGGTGGCCAAAATTTGGAATGGGCTTCCAATGGCGGTGGTGCTCTCCCCTACCTTGGGGGTCTTTAAGAGAAGGCTCAATAGGCATCTGGCTGGGGTCATCTGACCCCAGCACTCTTTCCTGCCTAAGCAGGGGGTCAGATTTGATGATCTGTTGAGGTCCCTTCTGACCCTAGCTTCTATGAAACTATGGAGGTGCAGGTATAAGATCCAGGAATGCTGATGGTTCTATTGTGGGGTGTAGTTATTGTAGGGATGGTGGAGATGTGTTGACAGGTTTTGCATTTCTTGTCATGGCATGGTCCAGATCCATTGGGTATGGCTTGGGTAATAGGGAGTTTGCTTCTGGTGATGAGGCTAGCAAGGTTTGGAGCTTGTTTAAAGGCTAGGATGGGTAGTTCTGGAAAGATCTGTGTAAGAATCAGGTCCTGTTCTAGTACAGGTTGCAGTTTTTTGAGGATTTTCTGTGCAGGTTCCAGGAAAGGGTGATACGTCATAACTAACAGCGTGCGATTTGTGGGGCTCTTCTTTTTGTACTGCAGCAAATCTTCACATGGTATCAGATAGCTCTTTCAAAAGCGTGAGCTCTCCCTGGAGGAGTGTTCTTGTTAGCTGAAGGCCTTTGTGAGATTTGTAAGGTGGTGATCACAGGTGTTCTCCTTGCTGCATATTCAGTGGTATCGGAGAGCTTGGTTGGAAATTACAGCTTTCTTCGTGTGTTTAGGGTGATTGCTGGTTCTGTGTAGGTATGCATGTTGGTCCGTGGGTTTCTTATATATGGTGGTGTGAATTTTACCATCTTGGATATCAATCATGGTGTCCAAAAAGGAAATGCTAGTGTTAGAGTATTCAAGCGATAGTCTGATGGAGGGGTGATGATTATTGAATTTTTGGTGGAAATCAATCAGAGACTGCAGGGTTTTGGTTCTGATGATGTCATCTATGGAGCTTACATATAGCATAGGTTTGATAGTGTTAGAAATGCGCAGCTTGCATCTTGCACCTGATAAGAAGGAAATACTGCCCAAGGCTCCTTCCTCCCCCCAGCTTCTCCCTAGTCTTTCTCATGCTGATTACAGAAGCTGGAATTCAATTATCTGTGTCCTTGAAAGGGGGGGGATTTGAACTCTTGGCGACCTGTTGTAGTTTCTGGGCATGCTTAATTAGCTGATGCATATTTACCTCTCCACCCTGCATACTTAAGTAGCTAATTATACTATATATGCAATGTATGTAGTGATGTAACTACATGTATGCTTGTATGAAACGGAAGTAGCTGTAAGAGTTCCGGTGTCTGCACACGTGCTCAGGAGAGAGAAGATAAATTCCACTTGCAAATACCAGTGCAGGGTCAGAGTAATTTGAGTACCTGACTCTGCTCTGACCTTTGTTTACAAACAAATACAACCTTTTATGCCGGCGGCTGAGTGTGTGTCTGTGATTTTTGTGGGCCTCCAAAGAAACGAACCGCTTTTGTGCAACAATAGTGCAGTTCTTGAGGATTTTTGCTTTAGGTGTGCTATAAAAAGGTTGGTATACTGTGGGGCCATTTGGTGGCCATAGCTATGCCTGTGGTCTGGAGGAAGTGTTGGTTCTTGAAACTGAAGTTGTTGTGTGTGAGGATGAAGTATATGAGTTCAGTGATATCCTGAGGTTCATGCTCCGAGTTGTAATCTCGTTCTTGTAGATATGAGCGGCAGGCCTGTAGATATATGAGACCAGCGGAGACTCCCTATGCTTGAAGAAGAGTGACGGCACCCAAAAGCTTGACTGGAACTCTTTTCCAACTACTGTTGGTCTAATAAATATATCACATCTACTCAAAGAACCTTGCCTGCCTATGTCCTTAGACCAACACAACCAAAAATTTGGTCAAGATCAGACACTAGAATGAACACCCCAGTGAAACTTCCAGCCTGCCTTGGGCAGCAAACTCTTCAGTCACTCTGTAAACTCTGCAGCAGCTCCATTTATGTTTTAAAATGGGGGGCGGGGGGTGTAATTAAATAAGAGAAGAGATCACAGGGCCAGAGCCACATGCCACAGGTATACCACTACTCAGTTCAGACTATTCAATGCCGCCTTCACAGTTTCAAATTCTCCTATGAGGACACAAACACATGGGAAGCTGGGGTGGAGGGGCAGGGGACAGTTGCAGTAGCTGGTAAGGTGGGAGAGGCCCTTGGGAACTGGCTAGAGGCATCAGGAAAAAATTGTCAGCAGTGAAACAGTTCATATCCCCCTGTTAAGTTACAGAGGCGGCCGTTTCAGGCAGCCTGCACATTCCAGGGGCCACTGCTGCACTGTTGCACCCGGTCAACCCTGGAGGGCTGTCAGTGCCATCAGGGCTACAGGTAGGTCTCGATGTCCACATCATTTCCCGTGCCCCCCCGGGGAGGGGCAGTCCCAAGCAGGCCCTGCCCCTCTCGTCTCAAATGCCAGAGCGAGGCTGCTAAGTGGCGCCCCAGTAGCCCGCAGTGCCGGCGCTTGAGACTGGCTGGGGGGGATGCCCCGAGAGGCATCAGCAGCACAGACGTGGGCTTGGCCCCGTGGCAGCGGCTGCCTGGGAAGCGCCACAAGCCAGGAGCACGAGCAGGGCGCAGGCTCCTCCGGCGGGACGGCTTCACGGCGCCCTGCAGCGCCTGCAGACCGAGCGAGGCTGCGATGCCATCAGCCCCGGTAGCCAGAGCCCACTCGCCGGCCGCTTACACCTGCCTTCCGCCAGCTCTTGCGGGCTCCGCGCTAGCGCCGGGGCGGGCACGGAAAGGGCCGGGCAGGCCGCGGACCACGCTCCGCGCCCGCGCCCCGCTCGGCCCCGCCCCTTCAGCCGGGGAGCGCCGCTCACGTCACCGCCTCCCGCTCTGCCCCGCCCCCTGCTCGGGGCCGCGCGGTGCATGCCGGGACGGCCGAGCGCTGGGCGGGCGCGCGGGGCCGCCATGTCGCGGGGCGGGCCGTGGCCGTGGCCGTGGCCGTGGCGGCGGCGGGGCTGGGGCGGGCTGCGGGGCGCGGCGGCGGGGTTGGCGCTGGCGCTGGCGCTGGTGCTGCTGGGCCTGGCCTGCCTGGTGCTGCGGGGCCCGGGCCCGAGCGCGGCGCTGCTGGGCGCGGCGGGGGCCTGGTGCGCGCTGCGGCCCGCGGGGGGGCGCCGGCCGGGGCCGCGGACAGCCAAGGCCGCTGCCAACGGGGGCCTGCCCATGGGCTCCCGCCTGGGCCAGCCCGAGGCGCGGGCGGGGGCCGCGCTGCCGAGCCCGACGTGCCGGCCCTCCTTCGGGTAAGCAGCTGGCGGCGCCTGGGGCCGCGGCTCCGGGGGCCGAGCGCCCCCGCGTGTGTCCGGTGCCGGCCGCGGCCGGGACCGGCAGGGAGGGCGGGAGCGAGCCGCGCCGGGCCCTTGCGGCGGCCGAGGCGGCGTCCTGGTGGCGGGCACGGCTAGGCTGTTGCCCCGGCTCCGGCCCGGCGGGCAGTTGGACTTACGGGGTTTTGATGAGGGGCCGCTGCCAGGCCAGCAGCTCCCCGCGGCAGCCACTCCCCAGAAGCGGGGCCGGGCTGGGCCAGGCCGGTACGAGGGGCCGGAGGCGGGCTGCTACTATGCCATGCCATGCCGGCCCAGTGCAAAGCCCTGACCCGCTCCCTGTGCTGGTGGGGGCGCTGCCTGGGCACTAGGTCCTGGGATCTGGCGGGGGGTGAGGGGAGCGGGCATGTGCTCCCATGATGTTCCACATCAGCCTGAGCCCTGCCCAGCCCCTGGCAGCCCATGCAGCTTGGGGTGCAGCAGGCAGGGAGGAAGCTTCAGCTGGGCAGCTGTTGCCTCAGCAGGCAGGGCTCTGACTCCAGCTCCCAGCTTCCATCTATCCACTTAGCTGCCCCGCCATATTTTCTGCTCTAGCCACAGCTCAGGGCACTTCAGAGCTGTTTGGAGAATTGCTCATCCTACCTTGCTGTCCAACTGTTTATTCATTATCTTTAAACTAACCCAGGTTTCCAGGCTGGAGGGGGACTCTTTTTTGGCAAAGCAGCACGTCAGTGGGTTTCCTGGGTGCTATTCCTTCTCTCTGCCCCGTAATTCAAAGGGGGGAAAGTTGTGATAACTTGATGGATTTTAGCGCATCAGAATTTGAGTACTTAGCAGTGTGTCTTGGGAAAATCAGCCACTTTTAGTGGAAAAACTGACTTTCCAAGTCCCCATACAGCAGCAGAAGAGTCTTCAGACATTCGTGCTGCCGTTTCTGGAGGGAGTTAGGCTCCAGGCATTTCTGACAGCAAGTTAAGAAAAAGACTGGCAGCTGGATTTTAGACATTTAGACAAAGTGGTGTATTAGGAGAGATGTAAGGGGGGAGGGGACAATTACAGCTCTGTGGTGAAAGACGTAAATCTGTGAATCCTCAGGACAGAGGGTTGGGATGGCCTTGGTGTTTACATGTAACATGGGCTAACGCTTGAGAACAGGGTATGGGTTACATGAACTGAGGTCATTTGGTCTTGAGATTGTTAAAGCATTAAGCAGAACAGGTATTAGCAAAAATTGTCAGTTCTTCTGTTCCTTCTTCTCTCTTGTTCTGGATGTGGTTTTATAGCCATGTACTCCAGTGAGCTCTCTCTAGTCAGAAGAGTTTGCTACAGTACAGAGATGAGGTCCTTGCTGTCTAGGCCTTGCCTGCACTGACCAAAGGGTCTTGGTTTGTGTCTTTCTGACAAGAATGCTGTTTTTACAGAGGTCCTGTTGGCTAGTGCAGGCACAACGTCTGGTCTTACGACTACCTTGCATCTATAAATTCTTCTTGAGATACAAACTGGAACCCTTGTTCTTGCTATATACAGAGAACTAGCCCAACCACATCCCAAAAGAAGCAGCTAGCAAAAGATTGCATTTTACTTGGGTCTCTTACAAATCTTTGGCACTGAGAGGGATATGAATATTTGTTGTTTATAATAACCAGATCAGAAATTGGTATGTTGAATCTCTTTTTAGCTCTTCAGTATCTGCTGCTGCTTGTGCTAAAACTGTCTGCTCTTTCAGAGGGCATAGAACTTGGGCAGCATGAGAGTAAATACACTAGCTCATTGCTGTTTTGTAGCTTTAATCTCTCAGGGATGGACAGACTGGGCCATGAGCTTAGGGGATCTTTGTGACTGAGCAACTAGCATCCCTCTGCCTCTCCTGGGTCCCTTATTCCCTGTGGCGTATTTGTCTGCAGGAATCACTTGACCCCACCAACCCGATTTGTGCAGACTCTTCGTCGGCGGTATCCAATCCAGCAGGCCCAGTATGCCTCACTGGGGGCGCTGCCCACAGTATGCTGGGATGGCTTTCAGAAGAAAAGCGTGCTTTCTGCTCGCAACTCTAGCATGGTGCAGAGCCCAGTAACAGTGAAGATTGCTCCGCCAGACAGCAACCTGTCCCATTCTCCCATGTGAGTATGACACCATCGTGGGCCTTTCAGTACCCCTCTCCCTTTTGAATGTGCAAAGTATGCATAAAGCTAGCCCTCAGTAAATGCACTGCTATCTGATGCAGTTAGTATCACTGTGAGTGCTGTTATGAGTGCTGCTTATTGTTGTCAAGAACTAAAGCTTTGCTCTCCTCCCATCCTGTCTGTGCTGTCAGCGAGTAGTGTATCTTCTGCTTTAGTGACCCTGCTCTGAGATACTCTGAGGGTTGCATGCAGCATTGTACCATGAATGCATCACTTCACCCTTGTAAAAGCTGTATAAAAACTCTTGCTAGGAGCAGAGCTGAGGAAAGTGCCTAGAAAATGGGTTACCAATTCTTATTGCACAGTAGCCCTTCACTTTGATTGCTTAAAGCACCTCTCCCAGGGAGTTTGTAGCTCATAGCTCTGTTGTGACCTCCTAATCCACATGTTGAGCAGTGTTTTGTTGCTATGGGGAGGATTGTTATGTCACAAGCTAGTCCAGAAACTGAACTCCTCCTCTAAAGGAAAGGAAAGTCTCAGCAGTGCTGGGGCAGCTTAGCATTCGAGGCAGTGGGTAGCTCTCCTCATGGAACTCTACTAATGAGAAGCAGATGTGTTTCCACTCTCCCATAACTCACTATTCTACATTACAGCTTGGAGCAGTTGATTTCACCAGTGGCCTTATCATCCAATAGCACCCTGGATCCATGTGCAAAAGAGACTGTGCTCAGTGCCCTTAAGGAAAACAGGAAGAGGGCTGTGGAGGAGGAAGATGACCAAACTTTCCCCATTGAACAGGAAAACAAAAGGAGGTAATGAGCTAGCAAGTGGGGATGCATGGGGGTAGTAAGTGTTTCTTCCAGTCAGGCATGGAGGCCTCATAAATGCAATAGATCACCAGGGCAGTATACCAGCTGTGTGAAATGAAAGAAGTGTTAACAATGTAGCTGCAATGGTCCAGAAATTATGCAAAAATCAAGGATTTTTGGAGTGATACCTTTTATTGGACCAACTATATGGATGGGATGATGTTAGACAAGCTTTGAATGCAAAGCATTCTTCTTCATATCTGAATGAGAGAAGAACCAGCCTCTCCATATAGGCAGCAGAAGGTGGGGGCTACCAGAGCTCAGCCCCACCAGATGTAGGGCAGCAGGTAGGACCACAGTGCAGCCACAGGCTCGCTTTGGCAGCCAGGGGTGGGAAATGCAGACACTCAGATACACAGCCAGGATTGCAGCCCTGGCGTGTGGCTTCCCAGCATGGCAGGTAAGTTTTTCAGTCTGCTTTCTTTGTGAAGGGGAAGGGCCTTGAGGGGGCAAATCGAGACCCTCACAGTGCGGGAGGGAGTGGGGCAGGGGTGAATGGGGCCCCGGCTGGGCTGGGTCATGGGATAATCAGAGCCTGGTGGTGCATCTGGGGATAGAGGAGGGCCTCCCGTCAGTGCATGCACCACAGGGGAGCCAAGGCGTGTGTCGTTCCGCACCCCCCCTGCCCCTCAGTCTGTATGCAATCTGCCACTGTGGGCTGGGCTCTGCTCTGCCTCTGCACCTCACTGCTGCTGCTTCAAGAGTGGCATGATGCCATGTGTGTCCCATTGCTGGGCAGCCTACCACTGGGCTGCTTCCTGCCCAGTGCTAGGACACACATGGCATCATGCTGCTCTCGGGGCAGTGACAGCTGCAGCAGGGAGCAAAGCGCAGTGCACAGTGGCAGCTGCCTCCACTGTAGATGGAGGGGCACGTGCCCCCTGGGCCTTCGCTGAGTTGCGCACAGCAGCGGGAGTCTCCCACACCCCTGGACAAACCACCTGGGCTCTGATTTTCCCACCAACCAGCCCAGCCAGGCCAGGATCCCACTCACCCTTACCCTTGCCTCTGCCCCACTCCCTCCCTCAGCACTGGGGCCTTGATCTGGTCCTCCACCCATGGCCCTTTTTCCTCCCCTCGCCCCTTCCCACAGACTTACCTGCCGGGAGGGTGAGGGGGTGGCTCCCGCCAAATAATTTTTTCTCCCTCCAACTATGCCTCTCCAGAAGAGTAAGTAATCCCAACAGAACAGTGCTTTGAAGTAGTCAGGGAAAAGAGAACTGGCATCTGGGCTTCAGCCCTAGCATCCCCTTCTTTTGCTGGAAGTCTTGAGATGCGGAGTTAGAGTAACTGAATCCTAAAAATCACTTCTGCTATCAAAGCAGACCCAGGCTTTGCAGATTTCTTCAGGGTTTACTTCCATGGCATCTCTGTTATAAACCAGTCAGTTCTCCAGTCTGCCTCAGTCTTTAGAAAGAAGTAGGATACATCTTCAGGTTCTGGCATAAAACCAAACAAGGACAATTTAAAAGTCCTTCTGAAGCCTCCTTCCTACATCTTAAGAACCAAAGTGTGGGTGTCCGCTAAAGAATGGGAACTGGGAGGTCTTTCTCCTCCCCACTAGCCAAGGTTATTAAGAACACCAGATACTGGTTTGCAGATATGTGGTCTAACATAACTGGGCCCATACAAGATGGACACGGAGATGGAGTTTGTGTCTGTCTTTGTGAAGAGGGCACTGGACTGGAATGATGGAGAATAGATTCCAGAATAGAGCTTTTCATCCTGGACCACTCTGAGTGTAGAGCAGGATCTTGAACTGGATCTCCCATATCCTGTACCCTTGCTGCTAGGGTATGGTCTCCGTCTGATGAGAGAATGCTTCACGGTCTTCTTGACAAACGCTGCTGAAACAGACCTCTCCAAAACATTTTGGCTTTGGCCAAAGAGCATAATTTGTTTGTCTTGACTGGCTTTACTCAGCAGCTGAACTGATTGTATTGGGTGTGAAAGGGGAGCTGAAAGAGGATAGACATCCAAATCGTCATTAGTCAGCTGAGATGGAACAGGAATATGGTGGAGCAGGGTGAAGTAGGCTACATCTTGAGGCAAAATGTCATCGTGGACAGTTGGGTTCTGGAACAAGATGCCAAGGGAGGAAATGGTACTTGATCCCTGGAGAGATTCTAAACTAGGGTGGGTAAAATACGGCCCCGGGGCCGGATCCAGCCTGTCAGGGCATTCTATCCAGCTCCTAAACAATTTAGAAAATTAATATTTATTTGCTCCTAGCTGCCTGTCAAAGATGACAGGAACCAGGGACAGTAGGACCCAAAGGAAGCTGGTGGCAGGACCCAGCAGCAAGACCTGCCCAGCTCTGCCCCCCAGCCAAAAACCCCTGCCTAGCAGAGACTTCTGGTCCGGGAGCATGGGGCTTTTCCTGCTTCCCTGTATTGGAGAGGGAAATGTGGCCCTCAGCAGCTTGCCAAAACTTGGTAAGCGGCCCTCTGCCTGAAATAGTCGCCCGTCCCTGTGCTAGACTGAGGCTTTGACCACACAAGAATGCTAATGCTGGTTTCAGAGTGTGGATACATATGCCGACAAATTATGAGGTTATGTTGCCAAAGCTATGATTTGTGTTAGTATAGTAAAACCATATATTTCCTGACCACAAATGAAACAATCTGTTGGTACTGCTGCATCTTCATGAAGGGGTAATTTTGGCCCAGCTCTGCCCATGCCAGATCACACACACCTTCACACCATGACTGGTAGATCTATGACAGCATTTTGGAACGTAAGCCTGACCTAAACCTTGACACCTGTCCAGCAGGGGTGGTTTGTGGAATTAAGTCAGTTTGTTGCAGTGCAGGAGGCAGTGTGAGACCTTTCTGGGAATGGTTCCTGCAACCACCTTGATCAAAGCAGTGCCTGATTCCTGTGGGTAGGTCTTTCTGGACTTTGAGGAGATCCCTGTCTTTCTCTTGCAGGCGACATGACAGCAGTGGGAGTGGACAGTCAGCGTTTGAGCCTCTGGTGGCAAATGGAGCCCCAGCCTCTCTTGTACCCAAGTAAGTGACTTCTCAGATTGTAAGGGACCTAGCTTCAGCTAAGAGGCAAGGCAGCAAGGAGGCTCTGTAGAGCTAGCCAATTGAGTTTAGGCCTAAAGAGTAAGTTTGGGGAAAAGGTGTTAAGTTTTTCCTTGCTGAGGTGCAAAGTCCTTGTCACAGGAAGGGCCACTTCTGCTTCTTGATTGTTACAAGCATCAAGGAGTTTAGGGTCCCGAGGAAGGCAGAGCCATCTAAGATGTATTCATCATCTGCTGGCTGCTTGCTTCATTACTGGGAGCTCCAGTAATCCCATTGCTGGAAAATCCTTATTGAAGTCTTGGTAATTTGTACTAGTGGCAGAAACCAGATTTGCAGGCAGAGATTTTCAGTGAGCATGCAGCAAAGGGTTTGGGTTTTGGAAGCTCTGTACAAGGGTGAGGAAAACATTCAAACTTATCTCTCTCCCTCTCCAGGCCAGGCTCTCTGAAGAGGGGCCTTACCTCCCAGTGTCTAGATGAGTGCCTAAACAAGAGATCACGTAGCAGTTCCATCAGCTCCATGAACAACATGTACACAGGTGGGATTCCCAGCTCCATTCGCAATGCCATCGCCAGCTCCTACAGCTCTACCCGGGGCCTCTCGCAGGTAGGACACAACATACCTGCAATTGACAGTGGTGGCTGGCGTGGGGAGTGTCACAGACCTGTGGGACTGCCCAAGGTCATGAACCTGATGAAGCATTACCAAACGCTGAGCTGTAAACCCCACAAAGAGTCTTTGTAGCTGAGTGCAGCACAAATACATTTGGTAAAGCTCTCCCATTTAGTCATGGAACAGGCTAGTTGTAGCCATTGCTGACACCTGCCTACCTGCTGGCTGTGCTTCTTTGTACTCTTTGTGGGTGGCAGTCGAATACCCTGGCATGGAGCCCTCCTCAAATAGAATCTTCTCACCAAAAAGAATGCTGTGCTCCTCATACTTGGCTGAGGGTACTACAGCTAAGTGAGACTCAAATCTGATGTTCTGGGTTAAAAATATGAAATTAAACACATCCTTCTGTATGGTAACTTCCCTTCTGGCTGCACTTAGCAGACATCAAAATTCACAGAATTTTGTGGAATCCGCAGAATTGCAAATCGGTAGGTTCCTAGCAATTGGTCTCCAGAAAACTACTGCTTAATGACTCCTATTGGTCAGGACTGTCAAACTGGACCCTGGACCCTAAGGTTTGTTGACCAAACTTTGCTCGACAAAAGACCAACTTTTCCTCTTGCTGGGATACTTGCTTGTGTCCCAAGTTCAAGAGGATCTCGTTGAAGGTTCTAAGGCCCTGAACCTGATACACCTTTTAAAATAAATTTTTTCAGTATGGATTTTCCCTAGATGCTAAAGATTTTTCTATGCTAGGGGACAAATTCTGAAGTCCCTGAGGTAGGCTCAGTGAACTGCCAAACATCTATCAGGAACATAACCTGTTCATGCCAGAGCAATTGTACATGTGTTGGTGGCTTTACTGTCAGTGAGCTAACAGGACCCGTGTCAGGGCCTGTCACATGAACATTGGAGGGAGGGGGTAATGTTTGAACACAGGACTACTGCTGCAGGCAGGACTGTGGAGGGTAACAGTGGTCTTCTGTGTGCTTGAACATGAAGACCCATAAACTTCAGCTGGGCCAGCATTTGCACAGGCTCTGGGGCTCCACTAGGGCAAGTGTTGCTGCATGTTACTTTATATTGTGGTGAGACTGCTCCCACCTGGTTCTCCTCTTAGAAGTTACAAACTGTGACAAGCAAGGACTGAGGCAAAAGCCTCCAGCTGGCCGAGATCACTGTTACTGTATTGCTAAAGGTAAGGTCTCTGTGTTTCAGGTGTGGAAGAGAAGTGGCCTGAGTACTTCCCCTCTTTCCAGTCCAGCATCTTCCCGCTCTCAGACACCAGAGAGGCCTCTTAAGAAAGCAAGGTGAGCTTGACTGCCTTTCTGTTCTGTCCCTCGTTGCTTGTTTCCTTTTTTTTTGTTGGTATGGAGGGGGATGTCTTTCTGATAATCTGAGTGGAGACTGCAGTCTCCTTAAATAAGAGATGGGGTAAGGAGTGTCTTCTTGGGATGATCCATTCCTTAGGACTCCAAATCCTTTCCATGCTAACTCCAATCCCTTAGTATCTTGCTAAACTGGTTCTTCCTTGTTTTTCCTCTAGTATCTCTCCATGAGGCTGCATTATGTCTGCCCATTTCTCTAGTGTCCTAAATTGTTTGGCTGCTGGTCAGGTGGTACATCCTGCAGTTCTCTAGTGTTTCCATGGCCTGGATTGCTTGACCTCAGCAGTTGGGGAAGAGTAAAAGACGTGTCACCATTTGGTTAATTAACACATCTCTGCTTCCAAGGACATCCGTTTACTCATCAAGGGATGCAGAGGTGCCTCAGCACTTCTGATCTGCTTTGGTGTTCAGCTCTTTATGCCCTGCCTGGGAGATCTGTCCCCTCTCAGTCAGGAGTGCATAGGACGCTGGTCATAAAACAAATGTTGGTGTGACTTGATTTTCCAGAGGGCTTCACACCTAATGTGGATGTCTCAGAACAGCTTACAGACCACTGGAGTCTGAGACTGACATTGCTTCTACAGAATGCAGAGATTCTGTGAAGCAGGAGCACTCTCTTCTGCATCCAGGCATCTTCAAGGTGTTAGGACTGGGCTGTGCTCAGGGCAGTGCTAGTGGGTGGCAGTTTTGCTTGTGGCCTCCAAGATCCACATTTGTGGTTTGTGGGGCCAGAGCAGTGCAAGTAAATCTGTACTGTCAGCCTTTGCTCCTGGAAAGAGGAAACAGGTTTGGCCCTTACAGGTTTTCCCCTGTCTCTGCAGAGAAGAAGAGCCACATCGATCTAGTACTTCCACCCCAGTGAAATCTGACATGGAACTGCAGACAGAGAGAGGTAAGTAGGACCATAAGTTATGCTGCAGCGAGTGGAGGATAACTTCACTAACAGAAAGCCACTGGTAATGACTGCTCAGCTACATTTTGTAAGCTGTTCCATTCAGAAGAGTGAAAGGAGGCAAAAGTTGGTGTCCCTATGAGACAGGGCGGCGAACGTACCCAGGTATCAGCCACCTAGTGCGTAGCCTTTACTGCTAGTCTGTGATCCTGCCAGATATGCAAGCTTAAGTGGAGTTGGGCTAGGTCAGTATCCACATGAGAACAGAGAAGCAACTCCATGCTGCTTGAGGCATCTATGTAGCTGGAGGTGCTGCCTGTTAGAGTATCTATGTCTAGATCCATTTTTAAAAAAAGGCTCTGTTGTACATGTCAAAGCAACAAACTAGTATCATGTCTAGCGTCCTGACACAATTTCAGGATGCCTCCCTGGTTATTGCTGCACATCACAGTATTCTTCATATCTTCTTTTAGACAGCATAAAAAGCTCCCATGCTTCACCCCAGAGGTGACTACATTTTGGTGTTAGACGAAATAAACTCTTGTCTGGTTTGTATATTGGTTAAGTGCTTTAGGGGGTGGTGTGGGGCCACGTAAAGTGACCACCATGCTGCTGACCCACGTTGCTAAATGGCCTTATGGCTAATGGCAGCAGCATGTTTGGGAGCAGTCTGCTTAGCAGTCCCTGGGAGTCTTCACACAAGCTGCCTCCTCAGTTTGCAGGTATGGCCAACCATTCATCCAGGAAACCCTGGAGCCCTGTGCTCATCTTGTACCACAGCCTGTGGCTCTGTGCTCCCAGGCAGGGTTATCTGGAGGAGAATTTCCCTTCCCTCTGGAAGGAGGGAGACTAACGTGTTGGTAAGCAAGTTCCTGTGGCAGGATGTGTAAATTGTATTCCTCTTCTATGTGGAGCCCCTAGTTTTCATTTGTTCCCCCTCCTCTAGCTGTGGAGACCCCTGTGCAAAAGAAGCAAAGTTCCTTGAGCTTACCCTCCCTGTCAGAGAGCAGTGGGAAGCGCAAGCGGAAGATCCAGCTGCTGTCCTCCCGCCGAGGAGACCAGCTTGCCTTGGTACGTTGCCTCCTTGCAGCCCTTGCTGACTTTCTCTGTGGGATATGATGGTTACCTTTTCTACAAAGGCAGGGAGAGACTCAGCTGGTTGTTCCTGGGATGGAAGCTCCTGCCTTGTGGGAAGTGAAGCTAGTTCCAGCACTTGGCATGTAGTAAAATGTGTTTGACTTGTGGTGATTTACAGGGAAAGGTCTGCTATGCTCTCAGACGCATGTTGAAAACAACCCCAAATTCATGTGCATGTAATAGGCAAAATGGACAGGGGCTAGGCCTCTGGTATTGTGCTATGGCAGAACCATCTTTGCAGCTGTTGCCACTGTGTGGCATTGCTGGGAGCCTGGCAAGGCTCTGTCTGCCTTCTGGAGGAGGGAACTCAAGTGACACTCTTCCATTGGCAGCCTCCTCCCCCTCAGCTGAGCTTTCCTGTCACAGTCGAGGACTTGGATGCAGAAAAGAAGGCAGTGCTCAAGTGTTTCAACAAAGTCTTGGAGGATAAGACTGGTAAGGACCCCTCTGCTGCCATTCCTTCCTATAGGAGCTAGCTGGCTAGAAGGGTAGTTGGAGTGAGTCTGGGGGGTGGGGAGTAGTAAGAAACTGGAGAGAGTCTCTGACCTATCTGTAAGACCAGCATAGACCAGTGAGGTTGTGTAGTCTGAACATCTGCATAGCACAGGCCAGAGTCTCTTCATGCGTGATATAGCTTCCTCTTCTTGGAGGCCAGTGAACAGGTGTTCTATTTTCTGCTGCTCTGGGTGGTGTGGTCAAGGCCCTGAAGACAGCTTAATGACTTATGCCATCCTTATAGTGTTGTTAGCTGCATCAGACTGTGGTGCCTTGAGTAACTGCTGTCTGCACCTTCCTTAGCAAGGGATTTCAGCATTTTGCTCTCACTCCCCCACAATAGATTCCCCTGCAACCAGTTCTGCGGAGACCATCCCTGCATCCAAACCCCTGTCATTCACACTGATGTCTACTGGGCCTACATCTGTATTGACAGCTCCTCTGGTTGCTAGCACTGGCTCCTTACTGGAAAGTCTGAAGAAAATGCAGAACAGCCAGAGTATTCCTGTGCTTTCAGGTTTGTGATTGGGCAGGGTGGGAGCAGTCCTGAGGCTCTGGCTTGGGGCACTTAGACTTGGTGATCAGGGTTTTGTTGGGGGGGAGCTCCTCATGCAGGCATCAGTATGAGGTTGGGATTTGCAGCATCACTTGTTCCTGGTGCAGCTTAAACTCAGCTGACTCCAGGAAATCCCACCTGGAATGTGATGGAAATAGTTGCTGTCAAACAGCTGGGTTTTCAGTGGGTTTCCCCATAAAGCCTACACTGTACAGATTTCCTGGCCAGCCTTCATGGGCTGTAACATTCAATTTGGTCTATGTTTGTGCCAGGTAGGGCTCATGCTGGCGTAGTTTTATTACCCCACCCAGGCTTCTAGTTAGTTTCCTTAGTAGCACTAGTTATATCTGGTTATAAAAAGTCTCTAAACGATCTCTCTCCCTCAGATTCGACAGGAGTTGCAGCGACTTCTCAGCCAGTTCCAGCAGCCCCTCTGTTGTCAGCCTCCAATGTACCACTGAATTCAAGCTCATTGTCTGTTACAGCATCTGACTCGAAGCTTGTGCCCATGTTAAACTTACCTGTTCCATTAGCCCCTCCCTGCTCCCTTGTCCAGCCTGGCAGCAGTGAAAGCAGCCTGGGGGTTCCCACTTCACTGGAGCTAGGCCCAACCCCTAGCAAACCTCCCTCCTCCCCTAAACCAAGCATCCTTTTTGGGATGCTGAGCATTCCTCCTGCCAGCCAGCCTGCAGCAGCAACAGCTACATCTTCCACCCCAATCACCACTGCCCCTGTGTTCAAGCCAATCTTTGGCACCTTGCCAAAAAGCGAGAACATGGTGCCTTCTGCAGCTGGCACTTCCACAACAGTCACGGTGTCTTCCAGTGCTACATCTCTTTCAGCAACCTCCCCTGCCAGCACCACAATGTTCAAGCCTGTTTTTGGGAGCTTGACAACATCTGGACCCTCAGCAACAGCTTCTCCCTTTGCGTTTAAGCAGGCCTCTCAGCTGGCATCCACTGCTGATGTGACCACAGCTTCCACCACAACCCCCCCTGTGTTTGCCAGCTTCCCCAATAGCATCTTCACAACTGCAGCAACGACCAGCACTGTACTGAGTACCATCACTGAATGCACTACGAAGCCCATGTTCAGTTTTGGGCTTAACCTGCCGAGCTCCACCAGTGTGTCAGCCAGCCCAGCTGTCAGCACAGCCACCTCCACCAGTGCATCTCAGCCCTTCCTCTTTGGAGCCCCTTCAAGCTCAGTTCCCAGCACAGAAGCAGGCTTTGCATCCACAGGCCCTGTTTTTGGGTTTGGACAGCCTGCTGTCACCACAGCTACTACCACCACTAATGTTCCAGTGGGCTCCACCTTTGGCCAGGCACCCTTGAATGTAGCACAGGCCACCCCTTCCACCATTACCACCACCACCACCACCGGCTTCAGTATTTTTGGCAGCACTGCTCTGACTTCTTCAACCCCAGCAACAGCAGGCCAGTCAACACTGTCTTTTGGCTCTTCCCTCACTCCGTTTTGTTCCTTTGGCACTGGTGCCAAACCACCTCCTGCATACTCGGGGGCAGCTAGTCAGCCGGCATTTGGCACTGGTACCCCAGACAGCCAGCAGTCTGCCAACAAGCCTACCACTGGCCCAGCAAGCTTTAGTGCCCCTTTCAGCTTTGGAGCCTCCACAACCCAGTCTACTGCTCAGCCAGCATTTGGCAGCAACACTCAGCCAGCCTTTGGTGCCAACAGCCAGGCTTCCTTCGGCACAAGCAGCAGCCAGCCAGCGTTTGGAGGCACCACATCCATCTTCTCCTTTGGAACAGTCACCACAACCACCACATCAAGTTTTGGTTCCAACACCCAGACTACAAACAGTGGGGCCAGGGGCATGGTGTTTGGCAGTGCTACTTCATCTCCATTCACTTTTGGGGCATCCACCCAGCAAAGCACAGGACCCAGTGCCTTTGGCATTGGAACACCTTCCTTAGGTGGAAGTACTCCTGCTGTAGCATTTAATTTTGGGGCTGGGCAGAGTGGATCGGCAGGTGCCATAACACTCTTTGGCTCCCCCCTGACGCAGAACACGCTGGGTGCCCAGAACCAGAGCACGTCATTTGCCTTCTCTGCAGCTGGCACACCTGATAACAAGCCTGTGTTTGGAGGTAAGGTGTCTACCCACCTGTTGGGCACAAGCAAATTCTGTTTGGCTTGTTTCAGAATAAGACTGGCTGGGGATGAGGGGAGGTCTAAGTGAATGTAGGCAGTGGCCATGCCATGCTTCTCGTCTCTTACTCCTGGCTTCTCTAAGCATACGGTACAGCTATTAACTGTGCCCATCCCCCAGCTGTTCATTAGGACGAGGCAGCTACTAGAAGGCTTCACTTTAGAGGGGTCAAGTTTTTTTGTTACTGGAAACCCCACTTCCTACTGACTTAATTTTGCATGAAGGCAAAGATTTGTGTCTGCTAAGCTTAGTTCTTTGAGGCAGGTACAGCCTGCCTGCATTTTGGGGGTAGTGGGAAGTAGGTCTGTGTTCAGCTAATCCCACTGGATTAAACATAGGCCGTTCAATAGTATTTCTGACCCCTTAGTGAAGTAAGCTCCTACTACCCTGGGCAGTCCACTGATCCTCCTGGAAGAAGAGGCTGAGAGGCAGTGAGAGAGAGGTGCCAGGGGCCTGTCCTGTGGCAGATGCTTCTGTGTTTTGAGTGGGGAGATCTCAGGGGTGTGTATACATTCCCTCTGCTGTCCAGCAGGAGGGAAGCAATGATGTGTCTAAACTGGTCCTGCAGGAGCCTCTTCTCTGTCCTGAGCTATGGCCTTCCTTTGGAATAGATACTTCCTCAGACAGTAGACTCCTCTCCCACAGTGACCTTGGCCTCTGGGCCATCTCTCATCCTACACCTTTCATCCAGACTTACAGCAAGGTGGTGTTTTTCAGGAACTGCTGCACCCAGTTTTGGGCAGAGTACCCCTGTCCCAGGAGCAGCAGGAGGTGGGAGCAACAGCCTTTCCTTTGGAACCCCCAGCACTCCTGCCTCAGGTTTTGGAAGTGTGGGGCCATCGTTTGGTAAGATTTCCTTTGGGGTGCTTTTCATCTAAGGGGACTGATGCAACACTGTTCTGTAAGGCTAGGATGTGGACATAAACCTGCTGTTAAAGCAGAGTCCACTCTCAGTTGCCCTTCTGGATGGAGAGGGGAGAAGATGGGGGAGGGGAGGGTTGGTTTGGCTGCTGGCTTTGGGGTGCTTGGAAGTGCATCTGTAACAGCCACTCGTGTGCAAAGTCAAGTAATTGACTGCCTTTGAAGAAGGTCATAACACTGCCCTGGCTGCTTCCTGAGGCCAGGAAAGGCTGTCACTTCTCTGCTGCAGATATTTGCTTCTCTGCATGGGGTAAATTAGGGCTGGGGAGAGGAGCATGAGCAGGGAAAGTGGTATCTAGGTATCCAGACCCCTGGGAAGCAAACCCTATGCAATAAGTTAACACTGTAAGGAGCCTTTTGTTTGTTCTGGAGTGTCTCTTCTCAGACCAGCAGGGCACAGGCATGGGATGTACTCACAGCATCTTTTTGTCTCCTTAGCACCATCATTCTCCATTGGGTCAGGATCCAAGACTGGGGCCCGTCAGCGTCTGCAGGCACGAAGGCAGCACACCCGCAAAAAGTAGCCTCGTCAATTTTCTGGCCATGAATTTCTGGCCTTGCTGTGATAAGCCCCAGCCCAGCTGCTTGAGCCAAGACTCAATGTAGAGCGACCAGCTACACAAGCAGCTGAGCCCCTGCAGTTCAGCTGCTCATGTCTGTGAAATCCATTGGAGCCAGTTCTGGGTGGCAGCAACTCTTCTACATGAGATGGGGCAAACCAAACCCTTCTTACTTGAACACTTCCACAGCCGAGACTGGATAAACCTCTGTACATATCTACAGTTTCCTCCCTAACTTTTTTTTCTCCGTGTTTCATAATGTTTAAAATTCTCCCATTGCTTCCTGTAGCTGCTCCTGTGCCCTTCTTTCCCTGACTACACTGACAGGCTGGTCTCCATGGGCTGAGCATGCAGAGCAGGGGCTTGTGGAGATGCTCTGGATGCTGGCCCCAGGGTCACATTCCCAGCCTGTGTCTGACAGCAACTGACACCCTGCTGCTTCAGCTGCCATCTCCCTGTGTTCCTACCTCCCTACCCTGCTAAGTGGCATGTTCTCCCGCCCTCTGGGCAGGCCAGAGGTAGCAGTTTTGTCCTGAACTGCTGTTCCTGGGTTGGGGAAGAATCTTCACTGGTCAAGAAGCCTTTCTCTGTGGTGTAATCTAATGACCCAGTAAAGACCCCTCCTCCTGAAGGACTGCTCTGATTTGGCCTAGCAGGTGCCTACTCGACAAAACTCTGCCTGGCTTACCCTTTCCAGTGAGTGGTACTGGCCCCTGCAGGGTTTTAAATATGTTGGTGCTCTAAACAGAACATGCCATCTAGCTCCTGTAGCTCCCAAGCATCAGCTAAGGCCTTCTGTAATACCATGCTCCTGGCTCAGTCTCTGTTGAGAGAGAGCAGCATGGGTGGGCCATGTCCTTGGCTGGAGCTGTGCTGCAGGAACTAACACCACCTCTGCACCAGAGGGAGAACAGGAGTCTGGTACCCTTCGGTACATGATAAGTGTCCTGAGTTTGTGCTCTGCCCTGTGGGATGGGTGCTGCCACTTACGATTTCAGCCATCTGTGATGCTTTGGGTTAGTTTCTACAGATCTTGTCTGTGTAAAGCCCTGTATGTTCTGCTCTCTGTTTACGCTCACTGAATCGAGTTTGGAGGAAGAATTGAACCGTATGCGTGGCGGCATGTTGGTAATGCCGGACTTGCTGTTTTAAAGTTTTTTGGGGGCGGGGGATGCACCCTGGCTAATTGGTTGTCGACAGTAGCATCTTTGTGTGGCTACTAGTGGTGAGTGAATTCTGTATTTTAACTGTTGTGACTGAAAGAATGGCAGCTGTGGGGTGGGTATCACATTGTGGCAGCCTCTTCATAGCCTGTGCTCCAGGCTGGGTCTGTTCTCAATCTGCCCCATAAGCCAGGCTCACGACCCAGCCTAGGTCCTGTGGTGTACTGATAGGAGCCATCTCCCAGGTGCAAGAGACCTCTTGGCTCCAGCTAAAGACACTAAAGAAAACTAATCAAGAACTGACAGACCTGGTGTCCTCTGCACTGTCTGGGAATTGTCTTTGAACTTGCCCACACCAGTTCATGTCCTAGAGACATCCATGCTAGTTTCCAGCCTGCAGGCCCTGGAGCCATCCTTGTGCCTGGGAGGTCCTGCTGGAAGAGATTGCCAGGATGTTGATGCCCATTGTGATGGAGAGCTTGGACACAGCCTCTAGGAGCATTGCTCCCCTTTTCTATGAAGGTAGCTGCTGCACCTGGGGCGGAGGGTCCAATGCCCTGGCTGTCCCCCCCTCCCCCCCTTTCCAAGAGTGACTGGCTGCCAAGTCTTTTTACTCTTTCAGCTGTGTGAGTGTGTGCGTCTGCTGAACTCTAAATTAAAAACTATTTAAACATTTTTTAACAAAATAAATTTATTTTTATATTTAAGCTAAATTGCCTTTGAATTCCTTCAAGCTTGGTTCATTGAGATGGTCAAAGTTCAAAGCTGTTGACTAGAATTTAGCTGTGTAGTCCTTGTCTGGCAAGGATGCTGTGTGCAGGCTGAGATCCTGCCCCTGCCTGACAGCAGTCAGGGCTATCTGGCACCCAGCCATACAGCTGTAGTCCAGGAGGTGGAGGTAGTGGTGGAAGTGGAGGTTTGAAAGGCTGGCCTGCTAGAGGTCAAGGGTGAATTCTGTTCCTGCCAACAAGGAGCTTTCTCAGCCTCTCCCTGCATCCTCCTTGCTCAGGCAAGTGTTACATGAATTATTGCTTATTTTATAATGTGATGTATGTGGATGTGACTAAACTTTTTTTTAATTTTCCCTTGAGAATGAGGCTCTGGAGCTCTTGTATGTTAGACAGTGTTGGTTGTTGTGGGGTTTTTGTTGTTGGGGTTTTTTTCTTTGTTTTGTTGTTTTGGCTTCCTGCCGGGAAGAATGTACCTCTCCTGGCAGAGACGGGACTGGGTGCTGAATATTTCTGTGCTCTTGCAGCTGGCTAGTGGCTCCCCTTCAAACAGGGGCAGAGGGAAAGGAGTCAGCCTTCCTGTCCCTTGGAGAGCTCATGGCTTCCTGTCACTGGGATCATTTTTAGCCTTCTTTCAGGCGACCATAGTTGTCATTATGAGGTGTGTGGTGATGCCCTCCCTGGGTTGGGAGTTATTCCTCAGTCATGGGAATGGCACCAGCCCATCTTTCTGTGGAGTCTAGTTTCAATCCAACTCAAATACATGAGTGTTCCTGAAGTTTGGGAAATTGGGCTGAGGGCCTTCCTGTACACTTAAGACCAATATCTGAAATTCTGTCCCCAAAATGCAGAGCTCCCATTCTTTGTTGCTTGTGTTTCAGTCTACTCTCAGTTGGACAGTAGCTGTACTTGCTGGAGCACAGTCTGGGAACCTGGTCTGCCATGCAGATGGCACTGGAGCAAGGTTCCTCCATGCTAGAATGGAAAGTTGCTGCCCTCCTGTGGTCTTGATGGGAGCACAGCACTTCTTATACCTCTGGAAAAGAAACCCATCCCCAACCTATAACTGAACAGAGATTGCTTATACTTGTTCAGCTAGTGTCTCACTGTAGCCCTAAGCCTTGCTTGGACTCTTCTGCAGCATTTGCAGAGGCTGTGAATAATCTTCAGGCTTTCTGAACAGCTTGCTGGCTTATGTTTGAACTGCTTGACTTGTCAGGAAAATACTCATTTTTCTTGTCAAAGCCAGTGAAGAAAGACTGAGATCATGGGCTAGTGCAGGTGTATTGCAGTCGGCTACTGTGGCTACTCACCTTGGAGACTCTGCTCCCAGACTGCCTGCTCCATGGTGGTGGGCCTCCAAGGCTGGCCTTTCTTTTAAACAAATTACCTTGTTCAGACATTCCCTGTCCACAGAGGACTACTGCCTTCCTGTTTCTACCCAGGCTTCCCACTTGTACCCCGGTGACTCCTGGCATTGCTAGACTAGAAGTGACATGCTGAGCACAGGACCCATGTGAGATGTTTGTACAAAGTGATTCAGGAGTTGAAGCCATGTATTAGGAATTTTTACATCACAGCAGCCTGTACCATTAGATGTGCTGGATGCAGGGATCTTGCACAGACCTTTTGCTTTTCAGGTGTAGCTAGGCACCCAAAGGGGTTTTGTCCAAAGACCTCTTGGATGCTTGCAGACATTAAAAAAAAAAAAAAAAGTGCTTTGCTTTAAACTTAGCGCATTTCTGCACCAAGTCCTGCACACACCTAGAAGAGGCAGTGCGTTAGTTCAAGCCAGCTTGTCTGACACCTGTAAAGACTGGGCACTTTAGGGAGGCTTTTTTGGCACTTTTATCGAGTAGCTGATTGAATTAGCTTTAGCTAAAAGTGCCAAAAAGCCCTGCTGAAGCACCTAATTCTTACTTCAACCTGGTTCTGCAGCATATGTAACATACTGCTTCTTCTGGTAAAGCTGGTTTTGGGGTTTTTTTAATGTCTGCAAGGAGTGCTTGATTTTTAACCTGCTGTCTGTCTCAGGGCCCTGGATACCATCACATGCTAGCCTGGAAAAGCTCCACTGTAACTCTGTTGTGGCAGGAGAGAGGTCATGGGCTGGGCAGGGCTGGAGCTTGAGCTTGAGCTTGTGGTCACCCTAATGAAAAGCCTCTGCATGTAGGTCTTTCTCTGAACCTGACTCTACCAGTGGTGCTCAACCTGACCTGCAGGGTCATGTCATCCGGTCCATGGGCAGCCCTTAATATAGGGCTGGGCCAATGTCTGCAGGATCTGGCCTGCAGACTGCCCCTTCTCATCTGGCCCAAAGCTTAAAGCACCACTGCTTTCATGAGTCTTTGTACTCTGTGACAGAACCAAGGTAGGAATTGGCTTCAAGTAGTGCCACTCTGGTTGGAAGAATTCAAAGATATAATCCCAGAGACAGGCCCTACCTTGGGCTGAATGCTTGGCTTCTGGTGCAGAAGTGGGCCTGGGAGCTTCCAGTTGCAAAGCAGTAGTTGGAGCTGCTGCTTTGCATGGAGGCTGATCTTGTGTTTCTGTGTGTGGCCCTCCTTTTCTTTCTGAAGCCCCTAAATCCTCTGTGGTTGAGTTTCCACATCAATGCCACCCTTCTCTGACCTGATTAGCAAATACCAAAGCTGCCCAGTGCCCAGCTCTTTCAGGAGCTGCTCAGCGTATTGGACAGAAACCTTCTGCAGTCAAACTTCCCCTTCTGCTGCTTGTGAGGACTGTGCCATATGTGAAGGGTGAAAGTGCCGGGAGGTTGGGTTTTTAATGAAAAATAAACATGCAAATCATTTCTGGTGTGGCTGCTGAGGAGCTCTAGTTTGAATGTGTATTTTTCCTTGCTGCTTATGTCACTGGATTAAAATAAAAACAACTGCTCATGTCTGCCTGTTACATCTCAAAAAGCTTTGTGTCCTCAACAGAGCTAGAGCCCTCCTACAACTATCCATGCACACAAGGTGAAATGGGCAGACCTAGCACTGGGAGCCACCATGTAAGTGCTCTTGCCTTTTGCCGATACAGCTTGCTTCCAGCAAAGAGTGACTTTTTCTCAAGCTGTTGCTACTCCCATCATAGAAGTGGAGCTGGAAGGGACCTCCAGAGAATCCAACCCTCTGCCTGAGGAAGGTTATCCCTCTCCAAATTATCCTACTACCCTCAATCCTGACACAGCACAAGACATAACACCCTAACCTACCACAGGTAAAGCAGGGGGACTATGGCAGCCAGTCCTGCTTCTATAAAATGCTGTTAATGTAAAAAGATCCCAGGTTGAGGGCCATACTCCCTGCTACAGAGGAAGGCAAAAAAAACGTAGTCCATACCAATTTGGCCATGGAGTAAAATTCCTTCCAGACCCCAAATATGGCGATTTGATCTCATCTTAAGTGAAGGGACAAGACCCTCTAGCCAGGAACCTCCAGCTTCAGTCCCAGCAGATGCATTGGCACACCCCAGTCAAAATCCCCAGCCTTGCCAACACCCAGTGCCTCTGAGGAAATCTTAAAAACATCTTGACACGTAGCAGCCAGTAAAGCCCAGAAGCATGGCAAATACCCATAAAATGGGTGGGCAATTATTTTGGGTGGAGGGCCACTTACCAAGTTTTGACAAGCCATCAAGGGCCATATGACAGGCAGCCAGGGGCAGATAAATATTAAGATTTCAAATTTTGTAGGGGCCCTGCGGGCTGGATAGAATGGCCTGGTAGGCATGTGGCCCGCAGGCCGCATCTTGCCCCCCCTGCCGTAGAAGAACATGGGCATAACTATGCTTAGATCGTCCCTGACTGGTGACTGCCCAACCCCTCCTTGAACACCTGCAGTGAGATTAAGTCTTCAACTTCCTAAAACAGTCTTTTCCATTGCCTCATTATTCTAACCATGAAGAAGTTTGTCCAGATATCTAATCTAAACTTACTTTGCTGCAACTTCAAGCCATTGGTCTTGTGTCTTCTCTGCAACAAGAGAGAAAAGGTGTTTTCCTTCTTCCCTAAGGCAGCCCTTCAGGAGTTTGAAGACTGCTATCATGTCCCCTCTAAGAGGCCTTTTTGTGCAAGCTAAACATGCCTAGTGCTTTCAGCCTTTCATATGACTTGCTTTCCAAGCCCTTTATCATTTTTGTTGCTCGCCTCTGGGCCCTCAAACTTTTCCATGTCCTTTTAAAAATGTGGAGCCCAGAACTGCACACAACATTCTAGATGAGGCCTAACCTGTGCTGAGTAGAGGCACTATTGCCTTCTGTGTCTTATATGTAATGCTTCTATTGATGCATCCCAAAACCTCATTTTGTCTTTTGAGTGGCTATGTCGCTGCAGATTCATTTCAAGTCAGTAGCCCTAGCAGAAGAGACCTGGGCGTCTTGATAGATTACAATCTAGCCTGGTATCACTATGGATATTTTTGATTATTCTTCATGCAGTGTTAGCACCTTGCACTGAACTTCTGGTTAGCTCCAATCTGTTGAGATTCTTCTGAAATGCACTCCCATCTTCCAGCATGTTCACAATCCTTCCTAGTCTCCTGTGGTCCACAAATTTGCTCAAGAAGCTTCCTATGCACCATCCAAACCATTAATATAAATGCACTGAAAAGTGACAGCCCCGCTCTGGGACTCCACTTGAAACCTGGCATTCTGACATGGATCTGTTACTAATTACCCTTTGTTTGTGGCTATTGAGCTAGTTATCTATCTACCTTAGTACAGGAGATCAGTACTACAGTAGTTTAATCTAGCCCACATCTCCAATTTATGAGGTCATGCAGGCCTTGTCAGAAACCTTTCTAAAATCCAGATACATGATATCTAAAGCATTCCCTTCATCCACCCCAGTAAGTTACTTTGTCAAAAAAGGAGCTCAAGTGTGTTTGACATCATTTATTTGTAAATCCATGCTGCCTACTTGTGATCAGGCTTCCTCACTCCAGGTGCTTGCATGTGGCCTTCCCTAGGATATGCTTCAGTAACTTCCTGGGCATTGAGGTGATCCTAACCAGTTTTCAGTTCCCCAAGTCCTTTTTTGAAAAAAAAAGAAAAAAAAAGAGGCACTACATTGGCCTTTTTCCAGCCCTCCTATGCCTGGCTCATAATATTGCTGATCTGAAAGCTGTGGTTGTAGTAGACCAATATTTCACCTTGGTATATGAAGGCAGGACAAAAAGGATGTGCCCGGTGTAGGATGGATAAGGGAACTGTAATTACTTGTCCCATCCTACTTTGTGCTACATTATCAGGAGGCAGATTAACAACCAATCAACCACAGCACCACACTCTGCTTGCAAATCTGGTCAGAGAAATGAAAGACCTGTTCCTGCAACCAAGTGCACCTTCACTACCTGCTAGGCAGAAATCTGATCTGTGTTGTACAGAGCTGCCGAAGCAAGCAGCGACCAAAGAGTCCAGCTTATCTGAATAGAAGAAAGTCAGCTTGTGAGCATTTCAGGAAGACAAAGCAGAGCATGCAACGTGCATTTGGGCTGCAGGTCATACGAAAAACAAGATTGTTAGTACTTTTGATTCGCCCCCGTCTTGTTTAGTAGTTCCCATCTCTTTCTTCATACCTGTCTTTCGTGAAGGGAAATAAGTTCTGTAGCAAAGTCAGAAGGCTCCTATTGTTTGAGGAGGACAAAAGCAGCAGGTGGAGATGATTACAAAGGAAATAGGGGGGAAAACAGGCTAGGAGGGCATATTGCAGAATGCAGGGGGAAGGGGGGTGCCTTGCAATAGCCCAGGAGGGTTGAGTCTGGCAGGGGAGATGAGATACTCCTGCAGTATCTAGGCAGCAGCAGTAAGCTACCAGGAGGTAAAGCCAGCAAGCGTAGTCAGAAAGCACCTCTAGGTAGCTGGGGAAGGGGGCAGGGCTTGGGAGATAGAAGCTCCTTCCTCTCCAGTTTATGGAGCCAGCCTGCCTGCTTTGACTCAGCCCTGGGCTTACAAGTTCAGGGGCAGCAGAGGACAGTCGGGATGTCTCTTGAGGTGACAGGGACACTGCAAGTAAGGCTTGCAAGTGTAGATGACCAGAGTGGGGCAGCATGCTGCATCTGGTAGGCTTTTATTTTATTTTTAGTTCAAACCAGTGGACTGGGTAGGACTAAAAAGGGGAGATGTGGAGGTCCCAAAGTACCAGGAGAGCACATGAGGCTGTAGCTTGACAGAGGAGAGTAGAAGCTGCAGTATAGCTGAGAGGCTGAGATTCAAGGCCAAAGGCCCACCAGTAGAGAAAGCAACAGAGATGCAGAGGGTCAAGGGCCCAGCACCTGAGAGAGGCAAATCCAGAGTCAGGGACCCAACAGTCCACTAGGGGCAGAGAAAGGGTTAGACAGCCTATAGCTGACAGAGGGGCAGGATTTGGGGGCGAGGACACACCCTGCCAAAGTGAGGGGCAACAGCTCATGAGGGACTGAGATAAAAGCCCAAATTACCATACAAGGGCTGGAGCCTGAGAAGTCAGATCTAGTGCAGCAGGTTTAGGCTAAGGGGACCACCTAGAGCAGTGGGACAGAAGTCAGGAAGGTCAAGGCCCCAAGGTAGTGGAGGCCTAAGGTGGCAGGGTGGTTTAGTCTATGTGCTCTTTTAAACAATGATTGACCTGAGGGGAGGTTTGGAGGCAATGATTAGCCATGAGGCAACAGGTGTCCTGGGGGGACATGGATTAATTAAGTGTAAAGGCTGAAGCAAGTCCAACAGAATTTGAAGAGATGTGCAGGCAGCTGGCCAGCATGAAGTTTGCTCTAGGGCCCTAAGGCAGCTTCCCTATCCTAAGAACACCTAGTTGTCACAGGAGAGAATAGACGTGGGGGACCCTGAGCCAGAACAGGAACAGGGAGTGAATATTGGGGTGTCATGGCTGCCCTTGAGGCTCCTATCCCCTTACAAGTTTGTTTCTGTTAAGAACATATTGTTGACTCACACCTGAATAAACAGCACCAGACTGAGAGCAGACTTCAGTACCTTGCCCCACTGTCTGGAGGTGGAGACTTACTTCAGCAGTATACTTGGAGTTAGGAAGGTCCCCAACACAGCTGGAGTGCAGAACATATACCTACAAGAAGTCTTTGAAGAGGTACCATATGGGCACCCAAATGCTAGACCAGTTTTGTTTTGTTTTGGTAATATTTGCGCACAGGTACGATAGCCTTCACAGCAGTACCTTCATCTAGCCCATGGCCTTTTTTTGTAAAAACACAAACATGGAAGTGCTTACAGTCCTAGAGTTACCATATGTCTGGGTTTTCCCAGACATATCCTCTTCTTTGGACCCTGCGCTGCATCAGGGTGGGTTTTTAAAAAAAAAAGGGCAAATGTCTGGGTTTTCCGTTGTCCCAGGCTGGCTGCTTTGGGCTTGGAGCAGCAGGCAAGGTGATTGGTTGTTGGGTGTCACGTGCTCCCTGTGCATGCTCAGGCAAAAGAGAGTAAGCAGAAGTGCTGCGGGGCAAGGTAAGGGGCTGCAGGTCGAAAGGGGCAACAGCAGTGGGGCGGGGGCTGCAGGATGGGTGACTGTGGGTTGGGTGTGCAGGGCACTGGCAGCACCAGAGGGTATTGCTGTTTGGAACTGAGGGACACAGGCAGGGCTGGCGGGGGTATGTGACTTGTCAGTGAAGGGCAACAGAATGGGCAGGGGCAGGGGCAGGGCACTGCTGCCCCGCCCTTCCCCCGTCACAGAGGTGTCCTTTTTTTTGGACCTGGAAATGTGGTAACCCTGGTCCCTACTCCTGGGATTGGATGAATGAGAGAACCTAGAATCTGCACAGGAATGGACCCTCTTCTTTTAGCTGCACAGGAGGCTAAGTCATTTTTCAAATTAAGTGAATACACACTGGAGCCCCTGGCACCACTGCAACTGTGGGAGCCTACCAGACTTGGTGGGACAACAGTGGGATTTGGCCCTCTAAGCCTTCATGGGCCCCAGTTGCATTACTGGTGCAGGAGTGGGGAAAATGAAGTCTTTACAGTGCAGAGGTAGGCAGTACTGAAGAGTTCAGCTAGCGTTTCTGAGCTAGTGGCAGGCAGCGTTCCCCCTTTCACAGCTGTTTTCTTCCACAAAGGCCTCTTAGGAAAAAGCAACAGGGCTCACTTGGTTGTCAAAAAGCTGATGAAAATGAAGGACTATACACTTTAAGTAACCCCAGCCACATGCAGCATGCTGCTTCTCCCAAGCTAGCAGCACCACTGCTAAGCTTTCCCTTCCCCATGAGCCCACCAGAATTCCCAATCCAGCAAGCAGGGGCCAGACATTTCTGTCAAGCCAGCACCCAATTTAGACCACCAGTACAACTGCAGAAAGGAAGCCATCACTTTAGGCAAGAAGCTATTACAGGGTAGTGCAAGAGACTTCTGGCAACAGAAGAGGCCAGTGTAAGGAAGGGAAGAAAGATCCTCCATACCACCCACCAGACCAAAGAACAGCACCAGAAACTAGTTCCTGATAAAGGTGGAAAAAACAATGAAATAAGCATAACTTGGCCTTGTTACTACATGGCTGAGCAGGACACCTGCCTACTAGGCAGAATCAACTTTTTGCCCCAGTCAGCATCCCTTTCCTGATGGGATCCAGGCCTATCTGAACCTGGGGATTAAGCCTACACCACAGATGCTGAACTGGGGGTGGGGTAAGAGAAACTCAGAGACAGCATCTGAAACAAGCTCAAATTTTACTGGCATTGAAGCAGGCTAGACAAAAGGCCCAGGCCAGGTGCAGTGTTGGGGCTTTAGCTCCTACCAGCAGCCGGTCTACCCAGAAGGTCACAACCATAGGCAATGCTGGCAGAGTGCCCTAGCACACCCTGTCCTGTAGTTACATAGGGGGGAGCAGCGTGCCCAACATGGAGAGGCTCCAGCCATGCTGCTGAACAGACCTGCCAGCCGGCCAGGCTGACGCAGCTTAAGAGTTCTTGGGAGGTGCCTCATTTCACACGCTGTCGCTTTGCCCGTCTCCTTTTCTTGCGGGCAGCACGGGGGACAGTTTCCTCGCTAACCTTAGCCGTCTTAGTTGCTGGTGCAGCAGCCACTGCCGGTGCTGATGCCACTGTCGATGCTGCTGCTGCTGCTGCCGGTGCTGCTGATGCCGCCGATGCCTCTGCTGATGCCGCCGATGCCTCTGCCTCCACAGGAAGGATGCTTGAAGCAACACACAGGACCAAAAAAAAAAAATCAACCCCCGCCAAGGCAAGACAAGAATGTTTCACAGCATTAGTATCCAAGCTGTTGCCTGGGCAGCCGTCCCAATCCTGCCTCCCATGGTGGCCTTCATAGTCCAACCTCCATTTTTATCCACTACAAAGGAACTTTACTAGCTTGGGGTTCCCAATACCCATGGCACCTCATTTCCTGTCCCCTCCCCCACCTCCCAAATACTTGTGGTCTAATTCTCTCACTGTCCCCCACACAGGCCCTTCAATTTTGCAGTTCTGACTTCCTGCCTTCTACTCAAACTCAATTTTTTTCTTAATGCCCCACATCTCCTGCCTTATGCTGTGCTGTGGAACAAGTAGCAAGGATCTTGTTTGAGGCTCATTTCTTCTGACAGCAGTGCAGGGAAAAAGCGCGTGCTATCTGTATAGCCACCCAACACCCTGCATAGCGGAGATCTCACTGCAGAGCAAACCGACATTGACTGACAACCCAACAGAAGTGATGGACGATTCAAGCTGAGTATATGGGGCAAGGCCCACCCCCTCTCACTCTGAGCTCTCACCTGGATGAGGCAGCGTCATCACCCTCTGGCTTCCTCTCCAGCACAGCGATGAAAAAACCATTTGTCAGTGTTTCTTCTGGGGAAGCTCGGAGGCAGTACTCAGACCCTAGGAAGGTGGCAAGGCCTCGCTGGGGCCAAGAGGGCAGCACATTCACCAACCTGTGAGAGAGGGACAGGCAGGGATGCCACAGTCAAGACACAGCCTGCTGTACTGCAATGTCCCAGTCCATTGCTGCTTAGTCCAAAAACACAACTGCTGTACTGCAACAGATGCCCTACAGGCAGCTGGGGCAAGCCACTTGCAGCAGGAGGCACTGGAAACCTGGCTTAGCACGGTAGCAGGAACCCCCAATCCAGAGCCGAGGAGTTCCAAGCTGTGCGTTTTCTAGTGTGTTACCACTACGATCCCACCCCTACAGAGAAGTGGAGGCATGTACACTTCCACTGTGACCAGCTGCAGGGATGCCTGCCTGAGAATTTCACTCCTATCCAGCAAAGGACAGCAAGGAAGACCACCAACTTCCCTTGTAGCACATTTGCCCCAGTCACCCTTCTCCCACCCTTTTCAGCCCTGCAGCCTGCTGGCACCTGAAGGCTGCTCCATATTCCTGAAGCACATCCCGCACTACGTCCTCATTCTCCTCTCGATGCACGGAGCATGTTGAATACACCAGGCGCTGCACACCAGGGAACCGCAGTGCTCGGGTCAGGACCTTGCGCTGGAATCCAGCCAGTGCCTGCAGTCGCTCCAGGCTGGGGGGGCCCTCTGGGCCTGGCAGCCGGTTCACCATTCCTAAGGTGCAGTGGGTGGGAAGATGCATCAGACAGGCAAGGCAATCTGGGTTCCAAACCGGGAAAAGGGGCATTGATCAGCCATGGGTCTGAGAACCCTCCCCAAGGCAGGAGTGAGCAGCCATGGTCTCCCCAGACGGGGGCCAGGAGGCAGTGTGGTGACCAGTGGCTCAGATGGGTACTAGTTTAACAACTCCCCACCTTCTCACTATATGGTTCTGGTCCAGCTCCAAGAGGACAGCTACCCCCAGCCCTTTACCTGAGCCACTGCATGAAGGATCCAGCAGAATGTATTTCACTTCACGGTATTTGGGGTCGTAAGGGTCAACTGTCAGGAAGTCTTGATTGGCCAGCTCATAGCAGGTTGCCCCAGCCCGCACCAGCATGGTACTCATGGTGGTCAAGCGCATGATGTCCAGGTCAAAGGCAAAGATCTGTCTGAATTGCATCCCAAGTTCCAAAGAGCGGTGTGAAGCAGACCAACCCCAGCATGGGCAACAGGCACCACAGAGACTGTTCAGCCTGTCAGCTTATTTCCCCACTACACTAGGGTACCCCCCTTATGTCACTGTCCCCAGTGCATTGGAGCACACCACAGGGCTCCATCCTTGCATGTCAGTTTCGAGCAGCTGTTATTAATGGCTGTCAGAATGACTTGGAATACTTTTTAATTCCCTTTCAGGTCCCTCTCCAGCTGCCATTCTGTCCCAGCCTTTTAAGACCCGCTCCTCCTCATCCTTGATTTGACCATGGCAATTGTAGGTCTCAGACAAATATAGTTGGCAAGACAAGCTGAAAAGGCCTCCATATTCATACACCCCTCCCTGATTGTTTGCCCTTTCCTTTTTGCAGTCTTGCTTCTAACTCTTTTTCTCCTACCGTGTAGCAAGGACATTCTATTCACAGCTTCAGCACCTCCCACCAAGGGAACCATCCCTCCAAACTGCAGGCATCTTCCTCCCCATCTCTCACTTAGAGGCTTCCCTCCTTAATAGCTTTGCCCTGCAGCTCACACTCACCCCTTGTTCTTCAGGATGGCAGCTAGATGGCTGGTCTTGTTTCCAGGGGCAGCACAGGCATCAATCACATGGGAGCCCAAGGAGGGATTCAAGAGGAAAGCAGGGAGGCAGCTCGCCTGAAAGGAAGGCTAACAGTCGCAGCCTAGTACAAACTCCCCCACAATACAATGGCTCAGTCTCTCCACACCACTTTCCACAGCCAGTCCTTGCAGCCCCCATGAAGCCAGAATCCTCCCTGTGCTGTAGAACTGTGTTCCACAATGAGAGCATGACTTCTTAGTTCCTGTGATCAAGCAGCACAAATAGTGTAAACTGCTCCCATTCTTCACAGTGAGCCTGGATGTCACTGACAGATGATGCCCTTAATTCTCTCATTACTCTTTATCAATTCACATCCCTATTCCTCCACTCCAGGTAGGCTCACATCTCGTCAGGTACCAACATCTACAACCACCCACCATCTAGTAGCCAAAGCCTTCTTTCAGGTTGTATTTTTATATGTCATGGGTACAAAATATTAAAACTAGAACTGAGAAGAAAGCACAAGCTTTTGACATCAAAAGCTGCTTCACATTTTTATATTTAAAATATCCCACCCACTTTTTTTCCAGATTTACCTGAATCTGTTGGATCAGGAAGCTGGAGAAGTTAGATCCTGATAGCAACAGAGCATGAGCAGTAGCTTAAATGCAGCCTTCATCCTTCTCTCACAGCCTTTGCCTACACACTCCACCAGCTGTCATCAAGCAGCAGGAGATCCCTTTATCATGCTCCCCACCATTCCACGCAAAATAGTCCCTGATACTTCCCACCCCACGATGGTGTCTTTTTTTGCCCAATGCTGCACTGACCTTATCCTGCAACACAATGTGTCCTGCCATGTAGAGATAGTTCTTGTGGAAATCTAACTGTGGATGGAAGATCAGCAGATCTGGCAGATGAAGATCCAACAAGAATTGCTTCTCTGAGAGGGAACACAGGTCCTTCATGCTGTCCCAAGACCATGAGTGTGTGAGGAGAAAAAAAGAATGACACAGTGGAAGACATACCCTGCTTCATACACTCCTGTGCTCAAGATACATCACAAGCTAGCTAGAAAATCCCCTTTTCTTTTGATCCAAAACCCACACCCTAATTTTACTTTGGGGACCAGTCAGCATGCAAGTGGATAGGATGGAATGTATAGTGTATGATCATGGAGATTCCAACCCACCCGCTGCCATTACTGGGGTGGATACAGTCTAGTGACACTCATTCTCATATAAAACCCTGCGACCTTGGGCGAAGACTCCAGAAAAAGCCAATGCTGGACAGCCCACATCTCTGCGCTATGTGCAAAGCTTCCCACATCCCACCTGCAAGCCAAGCATCTGTCACAGCTTGCCTGAAGAGGACAACAAAGACCAGAAAGCAGATGCCAGCTCAGTGCAGGAATGGTTTACCTGGTTGCTTTGCCCAGATAGGCATAGCCCTGGCGTTTGAAGTAGTCAATCACCTCCTCCACACTAGTTTTCAGGGTGTTCACACGGACATAACGCGGCACTTGAGGGGCTGGAGAAACAAAGTCAGATTATAGAGGCATATGCCAGACCCCCACACCACCCAGCTCCAAAAATCACACAAGAGAGATGAGCAAGGTGTGTGCACACACCCAGCCCAGCCGATAAGCCATCATTCACAGAGAGCCAGGTAAGCCAAAGCCTAGCTCCCATGGATCCAGCACCCAAAACGAACCGTAAAAATCACCACCCTATTTGTGACCCTTCTACCTATTAAGGCACAAGCACTGACCATCCCTGGAGACGCAGGGTTTTAAATGAGCCACAGGCTGCTGTAAGCCACACGGCACACAGGAATTGCCCCCATTCAGGCTCAGCACAGGCCCCTCACTCACACCTATCCCTGGTGCCGTCTCACAGCTGTAGAGGGGAGCATTCCTCCATCCTTTCCATACCTTGCCACATGCCTGGGCTCACCCCTGGGACTGGCACCAGCAGATCCTCGTTGCGGTTCACTTTCTTCCAGACCTTAAGCCGGGCCAGCTCAGCCTGCAGCCGGGCCCGGTGCTTCAGCATCAACACTTTCAGGCGGCCTCCACATTTCAGGCCTTTGCCGAAGAGCAGGTCGTACACCAGCACCTACGGGGGAAAGGAGCGGAGGGGGTCAGGCCCCGTCCTGTGCCCCCACGCTCTCTCCGACACATCCTGTGCAGCACGGCGTTACCTTGGCCAGGTGGGGGGACAGCTTCTTTTCGGCCTTGAGCAGGGCGGCGCTGGCCAGGATGGAGTCCAGGACGGCCGAGTAGCGCAGCGTCTCGGACACCAGCGCGTACAGCTGCTTCACGTTCTGCGGGGACAGGGGCCGTGAGGCAGGGCCCGCCCCGCCCCGCCGCGCCGCGCCGCGCCCCGCCCCGCCCCGCCCCGCGCCGGTCACCAAGGCCCGGCGCGCCCCGCGCGGCCCCCCGCTACCTGGAAGCGGCTGGTGTACACCAGAGTCTTGAGGGAGCCCTCCCGGCGCTGCAGCCCAGCCAGGACAGACGCGGCCGCGCTGTAGAGCGCCATGGCCCCGCTCGGCACCCGTCCCGCGCCGCACCCGCTCCGCCGCGGCCCACCCCCGGCCGTAGCTGCCTCACTGGCGGCGACTGCGTAAAGCACGAAGGCGGCACGACACCCGGCGGCCGCGATTTGCGGCAGCTCTGCTTCGGGCCCGCCTCTTCCGGGCAGGCCGGGCCGCCCCGCGCGCGGAGGGCGCAGCTCGGCGCCGGAAGGCACCGACCTGCCTACTGACAGCCCCCCAGGCCTCAGCAAGGCTTGGGAGCTAGGTTCGGGCTGGGATTACAGCTGGAAATTCATGTGGGATCACCGCAAACCACAGGACTGCCAGCAGGACGAGGGCTAGGAAGAGCGCTGCCCGATCCGAAGCACGTGCCAGCCTGGCAGCTGACAAGCCCTCGAGCATGAGTCGGGGATAGGCGTGGGCTGGGATCGTGGGGGGAAATCCTTTTCAGGTCGCACCAGCCACACAGCTCTGCCTCTGGGGGACTCCACCCAAGAAGACTAGGCGAGTCCTGCCCACCCCAAAACTTGGTTTGTGAATGCCAAGCCGTGAACTCACAGGCCCGAGGCCTTGCGTCACATTTTTTCAGATCCTTAAAACCGGGGGACATTGCCCCAATCTCTTGATTTCCAGCCAGAAAAAAATGTTGCAGTTATATCTGGGTAGTGAGGAATTCAGCTTCCAAAAGCAAAATCTAAAATTTCCAAGGCTGATTAGGTGTGTCTGCCCACATAGGATTTCAGATGTAGTGACATGACTCCAAGACTTCCCACAGCACATGACTGGGGAACAGGGGGGAGGGGAGCAACTTATTTTTCTATGGTCTCCATTGCTAGTGGTCTGTCTTGCTGCTATGAGCTTTGCAGTCGTGCTTATTTGGTGCTGAACATTGCTTTGTGACTCTTAGTTTCTAGCATAAAAAGGTGAGAGAGATGCCTGGGGAAGATGTAAGTGGAAGCACTGATTCTAAGGAGGATGTATTCAGTGCTTTTCTGCATGAATTGCAATGGTTAGAGAAAGAAGGTGTCTGAAAGGAGGAGTCAGTTTGGGGCTGCGTTGCTGGTAGTCTTCATAGAAATACACCAAAGCCAATGTGGGGACAGTCATGCACGATTCTCTACATCACTCTTGTGCCAATGTCCCATTCTATGGGGTCACTTAGATGACCAAACTGTTTGTCCATCCATTATTGTTTCAAGCCTAGAGTCTTCACAACGTGAAGACGAATTTCTTGAATAGTTTATATTAGCTTTTGGACCCATGTGTCTGTTAGAACCTTTGGCTGACAATCATCTATGATCCCAGATTTGGTCCACCAATTTTCTGAGAGGCGAAAATTATTTGTCTGTGGGTCATTGCCAAATGAGGTGTGGCTTCATGGACCACCACACTGCCTTTAATGGTCATCAAAATTAATGGTAAGTTCATATCCCAATCTTTTCCAGTTGTCTGTACTACTCTGCGTATAGCTGTTTTCACTGTTTTGTTAGGCCTCTCTACTTGTCCAGATGACCTGTTTTGGGGATGACCTGCTATATGGAGATGTTGTTTAATTCTAAATGCCAAGCATATTTCTTTAGTGATTTGTCCAACAAAATGAGGACCCTGATCTGAGTTAACACAATGAGGAGTTCCCCATCTAGAGAACGATTAGTATCTTCTCTGTGGTCTTGGCAGTATTATTCCTGGTAGGATCCATTTCGTAAATGAATCTACTATAACTAAACAATAAAGATTGCCTCTTTTTGTCTTTGGCAATAGCCCAGTAAAGTCTATTTGAAGACGAGTCCATTGTTCCTCAACATGTTGGTCCTTTAACCACCTTACCGCCTGCGTTGTTAGCAGCACATGACAAACAATTGTTAATATAGTTTTCAACATCATTATGAATGCATGGCCACCAAGCAGTTGATTCTAGTCAGGCGACTGACTGTTTTGTCAGTCCTGAAATTCATAGATTCATAGACATTAGGGCTGGAAGGGACCTTGGAAGATCATCGAGTCCAGCCCCCTGCCCAAAGGGCAGGAAGTCAGCTGGGGTCATAGGATTCCAGCAAGATAAACATCCAAATGTCTCTTGAAGGCGTTCAGAGTAGGTGTTTGAACCACCTCTGCTGGCAGGCTATTCCAAACCTTGGGGGCTCAGACAGTAAAGAAGTTCTTTCTTATGTCCAGCGTGAAATGGTCATGGAGGAGTTTGTGACAGTTCGATCTTGTCATCCTTTGGGGTGCTCTAGTGAATAGACATTCCCCCAGATCCTGATGAGCACCCCTGATAAACTTATAGGTAGCCACCAGATCACCCCTGAGGCTCCGCTTTTCCAGGCTGAAGAGTCCCATGGCTCTCAGCCTGTCATTGTAAGGTCTGTTTTCCTGTCCTCTGATCATGCTTGTGGCTCTCCTCCGGACTCTCTCAAGCTTCTCCACATCCTTTTTGAATTGTGGAGTCCAAAGCTGGATGCAGTACTCTAGCTGCAGCCTCACCAGGGTGAGTACAGGTGGAGAATGACATCCCGGGATTTGCTCGAGAAGCATCTACGGATGTAAGCCAGTGTTTTGCTTGCTTTACTAGCCGCAGCATCGCATTGAAGGCTCATGTTTATCTTGTGGTCAATCATGACCCCCAAGTCCGTTTCATCTGAAGTGCCAGCCAGTGTACCACTGCCAAACCTGTAGGTACGCTGCAGGTTTTTCCTCCCAAGGTGGAGAACGTTGCATTTTTCAGTGTTAAATGCTATCAGGTTCTCGTCTGCCCATTTCTTGAGCCTGTCATGTCCTCCTGTCCTCAGGTGTGGACACTTTACCCCAAAGTTTGGTGTCATCTGTGAACTTGGCCAGTCCATTTGTGATGCCAATGTCCACATCATTAATGAAGATGTTGAACAATATAGGCCCAAGGACAGAGCCTTGAGGGACTCCACAGGTTACAGGGCAAATGCCCACGGTCGTTTGTGTGTGCGAGAGAGTAATTCACTGTTAGGTACTACCCAGATGGGAGGATCTTCTTTCTTTCTGGCTAAAACTAGTCCGGAGGACTCCTGCTGAATACTCCGGGTTCTAAATTTCTTTTGCCCTACTAATTTTTGAATTTCAACATCCCTTTTCTGTCAGCCAATTAAATCAATTGGATGGGGGATGGTGGGCATATTTTTTGAGATAGGGGAGATCTCCATCTCAGGCATGATCCATTCAGGGCCAGATTTAGCTCCCACCTTTACAGCAGCATCTGCCTGGTTATTGAAATTGAATTTGGATCTACCTTTCTGATCTACTTTTCCCAGTCAAACTTGATTGCTGTGCTACAAGGTGCCAGGCAAGCTGCAGTTTCAACAGGTGGGCAATAGGCTTACCATCTGACAATTTGAATCCTCTTCACTTCCATACTGAGAGCCAGTCTATCAATGCATGAATGATCCAATCACTATCTGAAAATATGACTACAACATGGTCAGGTGGTGTATTTTGTAATGCCACAATGATAGCAGCAATCTCAGCTGAGTGCACTGAGTGGGGTGAACAACTCCCACTTAAAATCTTTTCCGCACTTTGATTAGATGACACTCTTACTGCAGTGTAACCTGTATACGCTGTTCCATCGGTATGGTAAGATGACCCATCTACAAACCAGGTGATGACATTAGGATTCTGAGGAGGATAGGTTTCTCCTTCTGTATACCAGGCATTTTCTGGTTCAGGATTACCTATGGACACAGGAAATGGGCATTCATGATTATCACCATTTATACAAAGCCCATACAGGGTCACTGGGGTGATTCCCATGACATCAGTGTTAATGCCACAGTTTGGCAGCTCAATGGTCCACTTTGCAATATGTGGAGAGGACACTCCACGCTTTGATTTTTCCAGATAGTATGTACTTGATAGGCATATGTGATGTTTTAAGTGTAATGGGCACCATGCTCAGGAAGTACCTCCAGTGATGTACCGTCCACAGAAGTGCCAGAATTTCTTGTTCACGTGAAGACAATTCTCTTTCAACAGCTGTCAGGGTCCTGGAAGCATAGGCCACTGATATCTTATGGGTGCCATGATCCCGTGAGAGACTAGCTCCAAAAGAACGGTTAGTTGCTAATTCAAGAATAAGGGGACTATTTACACGAGGCTATGCTAAGGTTGGGGCCTTTGTGACAGCAGTTTTAAGCTGCTTAATGTGCTCATAATTTTCTGGACCCCACTTACAGGGCTCTCCTTTCTTTAGGAGATGGTACAGGGGTGCTGCATTTTCTGCAAAGTTTTCAATAATCAACAATCATCAAATGCATCCCACATTTGGGTAACAAAACCATGGCAATATACAGCGGAGTTGTTGAACCCCTGTGGTAGGCATGTGAAAGTGTAGTGTCGTTTGTTAAAAGGCAAATTTATACCAACAACTTTCTGCAAGTAGTATTGTGAAGAATGCATTCTCAAAATCCAGGACGAAGAACCACTGAGCACCACTGGAAATTGCAGCTATTACCTCTGAGTATTTCACAACAGTGGGTGCCAAAGGTGGAGTGTGGGAATTCAACACTCAATAATCCACAGTTAAGTGCCAGATTATTCCATCCGCTTTCCTCACCGGCCATATCAGTGAATTCCAGGTGCTTTGAATCTCAATGATCATAGTCTGTTCTAATAAAGCATCGATGGTGACTTTTGTACTGGACACTGCTTCACTGAGAAATTTATATTGGCACTGGAGTGGAGGGTCAGTTCCCTGAACCCTTACCTCCTGATCACTTCTCCCACAGAAGAGCTTCGGCCTACCCCAGACCAATTGGAATTTACTAGCCATTCAAGTATGTCTCCTTGCCATGCAGGCAGGGACAACTCTTCACTTGCTTTTATCGTAGCACAGTGGAGACAGGCAGGTACCTCTAGAATCTCTGCCTGTTGTGGCTTCAAATCTCCAATTCAAATTTCCCTATTGGGCAAGTGAATCACCATGCCAAATTTCTGCATGATGTCCATGCCCAGTATTCCTATATCACCCAGTTTCAACAAGCCAAATTTAGACACTCCATTTTGGCTTCCAATTCGGAATGGCTTCAAGTCAGTGAACCCCACTGAACTTTCATTCCCACTGAAGCCTTCTAACCTTCTACATGTCATGGGTGTCCAGTTTTTGAAGACCCTGCTCTCATTGCTAACAAATGCAAATGTGGCACCTGTGTCCAATAACATGTTTTGTCTTATTTCACACCTCAGTGTTTCTTGTTGATCCCCAAAAATCACTGGGATCAATGACTGTCCCCAATCATCAAAATTTAATGGTGCCGTGGTCACCTGCGGGAGCCTGAGAAACACTAGGCTGTGTCAGCGGTCAGAGTCTGAGGCTGAGGAAACACCTCTTGGAGGCCCTGCCTTAACCTTTTCTACACTACTAGAATTATATCAACTTTCACAACCTTCTTCTCACGAAGATCTGTAAGCCTCTTTAACATATCATAACATATTCTCATATCGTAACAGTTCCTTCCACACAGCATACCTTAAGTTAGAAGGACACTTCTATCAATCAAAATACCTTTTTCCCTCCTGGGAACCATCAAAATTTCTCCTCGAGTCAAGTTGCTTCTGACTCAGGTTATCCTTAACAAAACACACTTGCGGCTTACATCCTCTAGTATCTTTGCCACTCTTAGGACTGGAGTTGCCTCTGCTACTATTCTATTCATTGGGCTTAGACTTTCATTTCCAATAGCTTTTCCCTTTGCCCTGCTTCCTTACTGCAGTCTTTCCTTTATGGGAAGAATCTTGCTCTGACTGATTCATTTCATGCCTTCACAGGCCCAGCAAACCAATTCCTCAAGTTCCATTTCGGCAGCCCCAACTCCCAGGTAGGTTTTCAGCTGCCTGGTTAGTCCTTGCAGTAATGTTGGCTACAAGAGACCAACTCACAGGATCATCATAAAATTATAGTTTATTAGATGAATACAAAAATCAGATCATAAACCTTGGGGCTGATCCCCTCAAACACACACACATTCACGCACACTCACACACTCACAGTGGCTAGCTATGAACACTAAGCACCTGTGTCAAGATATACCTATCCCCAAGCGCTGGAGTCCGCCATCGATGGCCAGTCGAGGCTTCTTTCAGAAGGGGGTTGCTGGGAGGTCCTTCTGGGTGGGCAGGCAGGGTGCTGGTCAGGTCAAAGAGGGCACCATTGGAGGTCATTCTTTGCTGCCTTTTATCCCTCTCTGGCAGACTTTGGTGACTCCCCAATTTTCAGGCTTACCCAATCCAGGGGTCGTTGACCTTGTGGGATGTCCCCCTTGGTAGTTGCTGGATGGCAGCTCTCAGTCCCAGGGGTCACTTCATCAACGGACTCCTGAAACTACACGTACCTGCAGATGTTTGATTAATTCACTGCTTTGATGAATAGGGCTCGGAGGCGGTTGATCAGGGGGGATTCAGTCTGAAGAGTCAGTCTTCGGTGTTGATTAGTTCAACCAGGGCTTCTGTACCTTTAACAGTGAAGTTTTAGGAAGTTCCTGGCTCTGTATTGATCCTTTCCTCTCCTTAGCCTGTGGTTTCCTAGGTGTTAATTGACACTCGTTAACTTGTTATCCTGTCTAGCTACTGTGTTATGCAGTCAGTCAAGATTCATTCAGGGACCAGAAGCCAGGGTTCAATTCAGGCCCTTGCTAACATGGTACAACTTAATTTTAAACTTAAAGTACATTTGTTACAAAGTTAAAAAGCATAGAATATAAAACATAAAAGGATGAAATGCTATGGCACATACAACAAATAGACCAAATACAGTGGGGTGGGGTGGGGGGGCATACTGATGCAGAATACTATTTTATACCCATAAAGGCATCTACAAACTATATTTTTATTACAAGTACACCTTATATTCTATAAAAGTAATAATAATATAATAAAAGAAGAGGAGGGAGGAAAGAAGAAAAGGTAGAAAAGAGAAAAGGGGCTTTTCGCCATATGGAGGGGCTTCACATTGGAGGTGGGGGGCAGGCAAAAACAAGATTTCTTGCCACACTTACGGCACTTTAAAGGTTCTCACATTGAAGTTGGGGTGTACCCCACCCCTGCCTAGGGGCAAATCAGATGCCAAATACAACAACTTCTTTTGCTCTATGTACAGCTCTGGCCTTTCTCTAACAAGCTGTTTCTCATTGTGAAACATCACAATGGTTGGTTTATCAGGAAAGAAAATCCTCAACAATGTTCTTCTAATTGCATCCTTGTCTCTGATCAATCCATTTTGCATACAGACTGGCAATGCTACAAAATCCTTGGGGTCCATACATTCCTGAGCAACGTCAATTAAATCTTTGACGGTATACATCTCTTCCTCCCCAGCAGGCATTACATTTGTTGGCCATGCTACAACTGTCTCCTTTTTTAATGGGCCTAGTTGCTTTCCCACTGCATGAAGCTGCTCAGCAGAGAGGGGCACTACAGCTTCCACTCATTCCACTGGCTGGCATTTTACTGCTGCCTGGATGAGTCACCTCCTTGACTCTAAGCGGTGACATTGGAGCACTAGAGTCCACGGAAGAAAGCTGAGTCTCCTGTCCATTAGCAGCCCCAAAGATGTCAACATAATCACTACTGGAACTGAGTCCACTCACACTGTCACTATCATTCTCCTCTATTTTACAGCCTGCTTTCCTCATGGTTTGGATATCTCTAGCTAAGTAGCTATTGGCAGCTTTGCTTTCAACAAGGCAATAGTTTTCATTCATTCTGCATGACTAACTTTGCTATCTATCTGACACTTTCTCTCACTGTCATATACTCTTAAAAGCTGTTTGTAAGTCCTGTGCTTTTACCCATCATTTACAGACATCTTGTTCTAGGTCTTCTATGCCTGTTGTAAGCTTTTTACAGTCTGTTCTAATTCCATGATATGGCTTCCATCTTTCCAACTGCTGCCTTGCCATACACTGAGCTTAGCTCTGAATTTGGCAATCTTATCATCTGTCTCCGTTCCTAATTTATTTAATTTGCTTTCCTTTTGCTTCTCTGTCCAATCCAACAAATGATGTAGGGTAGGATTCTTTTGACATTCAAGCTTTGCCTTAGCAACTAAAGCCCAAACACAGGCAAATACTAGGGCTGTGCGAAGCTTCACCAGCTGTTTCGTTTCAAAGCTGTTTTGACTCGTTTCAAGCTTGAAACAGTGAAATGGAAATGAAACAAAGGGCTTTGAAAGAGCCTTGAAACAAAATGAAGCCAGTTGAAACATTTTTGAGTTTTGAAGAGGCAGCCAGGTGGTAGGAGGCAGGGGAGAGCCAGGGCTGCGCTCCAAGCGGCTCCACTGCCCCATGTGGTTCAGCCCAGTGAGCAGTGCAGCCCTGGCTCTCCCCGCCTCCCACTGCTGGGCTGTGTTCTGTGGCACTGGTGGAGCCAATCGTAGTGCAGCCGGCTCTGCCCGCCTCCCAGTGCTGGGGTGCCCTCCGATTGGCTCCACCAGCCCCACGGAGTTCAGCCTGGTGGTGGAAGGTGGGCAGAGCCAGCGCTGTGCTCCACCTCCCACCGCCGGTCTGAATTCCACAGGCCTATGAGCCACTGGGAACTGAGCCCAGTGGGGTATATGCGACTGGTAGGGGGTGAACGGGGGTGCATGTGCCTCCCCTGATGGGACCAGTGCCTCCCCGATGGTCGATGATGTCAGTAGGGCTGGTGTCCCCCTGATAGGCCTGCTGCCGTCGGTGGTTTCTGCAGGTGTGGCCCTGCCAGATTAAGGAGGCATCAGTCACGCATGCAGTGGTGGGAAGCGCATCGCACCACTGGACTCAGTTCCCAGCACTGGGAAACAGCCCAGCTGGGGGAGACACCTCCCCCAGCCAAGCTTCATCCTCAGTGCTGGGAAACTCAGCCCAGCTGGGGGAGGCACGTCCCCCAGCCGGGCTTTGTTTCCCAGAGCTGTGGACGGAGCCTGGCTGGGGGAGGTGTACCCCCCAGCCAGGCTGAGTTTCCCAGCGCTGCGAACTGCTAGGAACTGAGCCTGGTGGTGGGAGGCACTTCCCCAGCTGGGCTCCGTTCCTCAGCACTGGGTCTCAGGCAGAAGCAGCCTCCTGTCATCCAGCAGGCATATCAGGGACCCACCCGCACCCCCAAGAGAGCTGCGGAGGCTCTGCTGGACTCCTCCTGGGGGGTGGAGGCCCCCTATCTGCCTGCCAGATCATAGGATGCTGCTCCTGCTCCCAGGCTCCTGCTTGTCAGCAGCTTGAGGTGCAGTTTCCTAGAAACCCCTGCACCTATATCCTTGAAACTTGGCGGGCTGCATGCCCTCAGAAGGGGTTACCATCCCTGCAAGCTTAATTGGAATTAGACAAGATGTGACAAAGTTATAGATTGTTTCATACTTCCCCATTATAGCCTATGGGCAAAATGGTGTTGAAACAGCAAAACTGTTTCGATGAAACAACAGTGCTTTCGAAATGAAACAGAACTCGAAATGAAACACTGTTCTGTCGAAATGGAAGTTGAAGCGAAACTCTGCTGTTTTGCACAGCCTTAGCAAATACTCCTAAGGTTTCTGTCTTTTTATTTTGCTGCTTATTCCTCTGCAACTTGCTTACGGGAGTCATAGGCAAATTCATTATCCTTGAGGCTAGTTTCATCCCAAAACTGGATGGTTAAAAATGGGCAAGACCAAAAGTCCTTCAGAACCACCTTTTGGTACTACTTTTGGTACCATTCCTCAAATTCCTTCACTACAGACATGGCTACACTCTCCTCACTTCCAGCTAAGCAATCAGCACTTCCTGCCATCTCACTATTTCTTTACTGGTAGACAGTAAGTAGCAAGGAAATCAGTAGTCAAACACTTTAATCAAGCAAGAGCCAATATCAGAATTAAAACAAAATTTAGTTCTCACAATCACTCCTATTAATACACCAATAATTAAGCCAATTTCACAATGATCCCTATTGCAAACTGCCACTCCGGGCACCATCAAACAATAATCAAGCTGCTCATGGGTGACTGCTGCCTCCTGAGTCTGGGGGGGCACCAGATTGCGACCAGGGGGGCAATTCCGCCAGCACATCCAGTTTCATGGATTGCGCTTCCACGGGGTGCATATGCACCCGCGTGCACCCCCTACATGTTACCAGTGAAACCGCTCTGTGTCTCCACAGCACCGACCCTTCAAAACAATCAGCAAATCAGGAAGCAAAACAATTAGCAAAACACTAGGCACAACACTACAGAGCACTCTGTTGCCACCAGCTGACAGGCTGATTTATATTGAAAAGCAATACAAACTGACACAGACACGTAGATGAGATTTATTAGTTCATGATTAACAAAATTAATTGTAAATTAACCCCTTCACATGAGCACCGAAAGGCGACTTCAGTTAAATAGATTATAGTGGGTGAAAGGGGGCATGAGTGGCCCAGGCTGACTCAGCTATCACTGAGTTAGGCAGCCCAGCCTGGTTATAGGGATTAACGCACAAGGATACCAAAATTAAAGTGAAATGAATGAAATGGTTTATCATGAGACAGTATCTATCTACAATAATTACATACAACACACTAACACAAGGAACATGAGGGGAACTAATTACATACAAGGCTATACATTACCAATTCTAATATGTGAGACCGAAGCTGAGGAAGCCCATGAACAGCTTTGGAAACATCAACAGCAGTTCAGAAGCATCAGGAGGACTGGAGACCGACAGCGATCAACCAACAAACTCTTTCAACAATAGCAAGCCAGCAACAACCACACCAGCAGCAGCCAGCCAACCAGCAGGGAACCAGTCCCCCCCACCCCCCAGCAACTCTTATATACTCGTGGTGCACACACCCATCTCGGCTCTTCACGCTGCACCTAATTGTGCGCATGGTACACAAATTCCCACCAAAAATAATAGTACCTGTCAATCAATATATTGTGCACACATTACTAAAATTTTCACATGATGCTATGATTTTTCATGTCTTTCTATATGGGATTGAGAGGCAAAAAGGTCACTCCTTCTAGACTGATCCCACCGTACAGCGCAAGTATAAAACAAACTTTTTTATGCCTCAAGCCAATTCTAACTACAGGCATAAGAATAATTATTTAAACAATAGGAACAATCTTCAGGGCCAACAAGAGAGGGAGTCTGTTCCCTTGTTCCTGCCTCTGCTTCCTTCTCTGGCACCTTCACACTCACTCCTGCTTTGGCAGGAGAAATCTCACTGCTCTGGGCTGCGTTGGGCTGGGCTCACTGCACTGTGCAGGATCCCCTGCCCCTTTGTGCACAGCCCTCTTTTCTCTGTGTCACCATGCCCATGTGTCCCATGGTGCAATACTAGGTGGCTGTGTCTGCCAGGGCAAGGGAGTGCAGCTGCAGGAGAGCTGGTTCCTGGAGGTCACAGAAATGCTGATCCAGCCCTGGAGAGTTAGAGGTGGAGCTAGTGCTTCCCTGCTCATTGCTGTTTCCCAGACACTGTAGGCCTTTCCTGGACCCAGTCCCACCACAGCATCTCTCCCTGGTGCAGCCATCCTTGCTCTAGTGTTCATTCCCTTCCCTGCCATCTTCTGCTGTGGAGAACCATAGACAGTGAGACTGTTTCCCTTAGCTGCCCAGATTATCCTGGCAGTGGTTCACCCCCAGCTGGAGACAAGACCTGGAAGCTCTGGGCATGTGTCAGGCTGTGCAGGATTGAAACAGGACCAGACCAAAAATGTCACCTTCTAAGGTTTTTGTCAGATGTGCTTAGGCTCCAGAAATAACTTGTTCCTTTAGCACAGTCCCTACTTTCCTCTGGGCCATGGTGTATCTGTTGTGGCTATTGCCTCCCCCAGACACTGTAAAATGTGGCAGTGTCTGTGGCTGTTAGGGAGCACAGCTGCAGGAAGACTGGTTCCTGGATGAGTCATAGATTTCATAGATTTCATAGACATTAGGGCTGGAAGGGACCTCGGGAGATCATCGAGTCCAGCCCCCTGCCCAAAGGGCAGGAAGTCAGCTGGGGTCATAGGATCCCAGCAAGATAAGCATCCAATTTACTCTTGAAGGTGTTCAATGTAGGTGCTTGAACCACCTCCGCGGGCCGACTGTTCCAGACCTTGGGGGCTCGGACAGGAAAGAAATTCTTCCTTATGTCCAGCCTGAAACGGTCTTGCAGGAGTTTGTGACCGTTCGACCTCGTCATCCCTTGGGGCGCTCTGGTGAACAGACATTCCCCCAGATCCTGGTGGTCACCCCTGATAAACTTATAGGTGGCCATCAGATCACCCCTGAGCCTGCGCTTTTCCAGGCTAAAGAGTCCCATGGCTCTCAGCCTGTCATTGTAAGATCTGTTTTCCTGACCTCTGATCATGCGCGTGGCTCTCCTCTGGACTCTCTCAAGCTTCTCCACATCCTTTTTGAATTGTGGAGCCCAAAACTGGACGCAGTACTCCAGCTGCGGCCTCACCAAGGCCGAGTACAAGGGGAGAATGACGTCCCGGGATTTGCTCGAGAAGCATCTATGGATGCACGCCAGCATTTTGGTCGCTTTACTAGCCGCAGCATCGCATTGCAGGCTCATGTTCATCTTGTGGTCAATGATGACCCCCAAGTCTTTTTCTTCTGTAGTGCTAACCAACGTAGCACTGCTGAGCCTATAAGGATGCTGCAGGTTTTTCCTCCCAAGGTGGAGATCCTTGCATTTTTCGGTGTTAAACACCATCAGGTTCTCGTCTGCCCATTTGCTGAGCTTGTCCAGGTCAGCCTGGATCACCCGCCTATCTTCTGGCGTGGATGCTTTGCCCCAAAGTTTGGTGTCATCGGCGAACTTGGCCAGTCCACTCCTGATTCTAATGTCCACATCGTTAATGAAGATGTTGAACAGTATGGGTCCCAGGACAGAGCCTTGAGGGACTCCACTGGTCACAGGGCACCATGATGAGTGATTGCCATCAATCACAACCCTCTGATTCTGACCACGAAGCCAATTTCCCAGCCAGCGGATCATGGTGGAGCCAAGGCCACAACTGGGCAGTTTGGCCAAGAGGTGATCATGGGATACCAGATCAAAAGCTTTTTTGAAGTCAAGATATATGACATCAATCTCTTCTCCCTTGTCCAGGTGATAGGTCACCTGGTCAGAGAAGGAAATGAGATTGGTCAAACAAGACCTACCCGCAACAAACCCGTGCTGGCTGTCCCTTAGGATGTTAGCCTGGGCCAGTCCATCAAGGATGGCCTCCTTAATAAACTTTTCTAAGATCTTCCCCAGGATAGAAGTCAGGCTAATGGGCCTGTAGTTAGCCGGATCCACTCTCCTCCCTTTCTTGAAGATCGGCACCACATTGGCCTTCTTCCAGTCTTCCAGAGAGCCAGGGGCTGGGCTATGACGCTCGCCAGCTCCTTGAGTACGCTGGGGTGCAGGTTGTCAGGGCCGGCTGACTTGAAGGTATCCAGCTTCTCAAGGTGTTCCTTCACGAGGTCAGCATTGATGGAGGGTAGGGGATTCCCCTCACCCGGATCTCCCTGTCCCATAGCAGGCATGGGCATCCCGTGTGACTGATGAAAGACTGACGCAAAGTACCTATTTAATAGGTTGGCTTTTTCCTGGGCGTCAGTTGTCAGTTGCCCCATCTGGTTTAGCAGGGGTCCTTGCTTTTCCTCCGGCTCCCCACATATCTGAAAAAGGACTTTTTGTTGTCCTTGATGCCTGAAGCTAGTTGGAGTTCAGTTGTAGCCTTGGCTTTCCTGGTTTGCTCCCTGCAGGACTGGACCAGCGCGGAGTAATCCTCCTTGGAGGTGAATCCCGTCCTCCATCCTTCGTAGGCTTTCCTTTTTAGCCACAGTAGGTCCGCTAGGTCTCTGGAGAGCCAGGGGGGCTGCTGTGCCTTCTTGCTGCCTTTCCTCCATGTTGGAATAGATTTAGCTTGTGCACTGAGGATCGCTTCCTTGAGAAGCAACCACTCTTCTTGAACTCCCATCTCCCTGGGGTCATGGTCCCTGAGGGCCTGACTGACTAGCCTCTTGAGCTTGTCAGCCTCTTGAGTCTGTAGAGATAGTGACCCAGCTCCCTAGGGAGGCTGACAGATTTGCAGAAGTTTCACAAGGTTGGAAGGGACCTCATGAGATCATTGGGTTCAGCATTCCTGCTCTGGGCAGGAAAGAGTCTATTCCAGAGTCTGGTCACATGAACCATGAAAAAGTTTTTCCTTATACCCAGTCTGAAACCTTCCAGGAGTTTATATCCATTGCTCCTAGTTTTCCCCTTGGGTGCTTTGGTGAATAGTTGTTCGCCTACCTGCTGATGCTAATCTCTGATATATTTGTAAGTTGCCGCCAAATCCCTGCAAAGTCTTTTCTATGCTGACCAGTCCCATATCTGTAAGCTTTTCCTCATATGGCTTGCTCTTCAGGCCTCTAATCATATGAGTGGCTCTTCTCTGGACTCTCTCAAGCTTCTCCACATCCTTCTTGAAGTGCGGTGCCCAGAACTGGACGCAGTACTCCAGCTCTGCCCTTGCCAATGCTGAATAGAGCAGGAGAATAACTTCCTTAGTTTTGCTTGAGATAGATCGGTTGATGCATGGCAGCATATTGTTTGCTCTGCTAACTGTAGCGTCACACTGGTGGCTCATATTCATTTTATGGTCAATTATGACCCTCAGGTCCCTTTTAGTTTTGGCCCTGTAAGTTTGATGTGGATTTTTGCTCCCCAAATGGAGCACTTTCTCAGAAACTGCACCTCAAACTTCAAAACTTCAAAAAGCAAAACTCGTGACACTTGCCAGCAGTGGCAGCCTCCTGTCATCCGGCTCATATCTGGGGGGCCGCACCCCGCAGAAGGCTGCGGGGCTGTACTGGACTCCTCCCAGGGGTGCGTTCCTCCGGATCTGCGCCGGATGACAGAAGGCCGCTGCTGCCGCCTGGGACCAGCGCTAGGGGTAGCCTGCACCCAGCTCTGGGGAAGACTGACGCTGCCGCTGGCCCCAGGCAGCAGCAGCAGCCTCCTGTCATCCGGCCCAGTGGTGGGAAGCAGCGGAGAGCTGGGGTTGTGCTCCAAATGGCTCCGCAGCCCCATGGAGCTCAGCCCAGTGGTGGGAATGCAGCCCTCCTCCCTTTTCCCCTTTCCTCTTTTGTCTGTCCCTACCTGTAAGAGCCTTTGGGAGACCCCTGGACATTAAGGAACCCCTGGTGCTGTTCCCATGTGACTGACCTCCTTGTTTCTGTCCTGTTTTCTAGCTCCTTTTTCTCACTAGTGCAGCTGATCCCATCCAGCCCAGGGGTGGTGAAACCTGGAGAGACCCTCACTCTGACTTGCTTTGTCTCCAGTTACACCATCAGCAGTGGGTATGACTGGACCTGGATCTGGCAACCCCCCCAGAAAGGGTTCAAATGGGTGGGGACCCACCGGTGGTACAGTATATGCCTCAACACTCAAAGGCCAAATAACTATGTCCAAGGATGACTCCCAGAACCAGTTCTCCCTGCAGCCATGCTCCCTGACAGCTGCAGACATCACCATGTATTACTGTGCCAGGAGACAGCACTCTGTGTCACAGGGCCCTGAATGCTTCATCCAGGCATTCAGGGCCCTGAGACAACACATTCTTCATGAAGAGCAGACCAAAGTCTCACCTACAATAGAAGCACCATTTTTCCAGGTGACTTGGGAAGGAGAGATTCCTCATGCTCCCAGCCCTGTCTCTAATGCCACGATCGCCAAGGCTGTCTGGCTTCCACAGCTGAGAGCTCTGGGAGTACATCTGAAGAGACTCATTGCAGTTTCTCTTTAAAGAAATGATTCAGGGAGTTCGCACCAGAACCTGTTTAGTTACTTTACACCTCAGCATTGTTCAAAGTCTCTGCTCCTCCAAGGACCAAACTTCCACCAAACCAACAGCAATGAGGAGCCCAGGCAGAGCTGATACAGCCCCTGCCTGGTTCCACCTACATTGAGGCACCCAGTTTGGTTCTGCGCTTTTAGGCACGTACCCAGCACATGAGGGCTGGACACCTGAGTGCTCCTTAGCCCTTGGCTCTAGGGGCCTGGATGCCAGCGACTCTGTGGCCTGGGCAGCTGAGAATGCAGGCTGGAAAAATTTCAAGGCCAGGGCCCCACCTGTTCTGTCTTCTAGGGGGTTTGGGAATCAAGCAGCCTCACAAACTCTTCTCCCATCTGCAGTGATCTCTGCTGCCCTGTTCCTGGGCTGTCCCATGGCAGGGTCCACTGGACACCCCCCAGGTTCTTCCCAACTCTCCTCACTTGTTTTCTTAATGTTAGAAATGGAGTATTGTTATAATATTGTTAGAAATGGAGTGTTGTTAGAAAGGCACAGTTTGCATCTCGTACCTGATAAGAAAAAACACTGCCAAGGACTTTTTTCCTTGGCCAGCCTTGCTACAGTTTTTCATATACTAAATCACTCTCTCCCCCACACTCCCTCAGCCTCCCCCTGGTTTTTCTCATGCAGATTACAGAAGCTGGAATTCAACTGACTGTGTCCTTGAAAGGGGGGGGGATTTAAACTCTTGGTGACCTAAAGAACTTTCTGAGCATGCGCAATTAGCTGATGCATATTTACTTATCCGCCCTGCATACTTAAGTAGTTAATTATAATATACATGCGATGGATGAAGTGACGTAGCCACATACATGTTTGTATGAAACGGAAATGAGCTGTAAGAGTTCCTGTTTCTGCACACGTGCCCAGGAGGGAAAGGATAAAAACCAGCTGAAAAGTTCCTCAGGGGTTCGGAGTAATCTGAGTCTTTTAACTCTGCTCTGACCCTATTTGCAAATACACCTTTTGTGCTGTTAATAAGTGTGTGTCTGTGATTTTAGTGGCCTCCAGAGAAACGAACAGCTTTTTGCATCATTAATGTGTGTGGTTGGTATCTGGGGACAAACATTTGTTTCCACCCCTACCCATATAGAGGAGGCAGCTGGTGAAATACCAGTACAGACAGAGCTGTCCCCTTCCCACCTCGCATGAGGCATTCAGCCCAGCAGACTTCTCTGCCCCCCACTTCACTGGCTCCATTGCAAGGATAACCCAGTCCCACCCACCCCACACTTCTGCTGCAGCCCCCACACCTATGTCCATCTGGGCCAGGAGCTCTCCGGCTACTCTGTGCCAGGCTCCCCACCCCACTGTGCTGCCTTGCAGCAGCCTCCCTCACCCCAGACCTACCCACTGGGACCAGTTACGATGAATTGAGCAGCTCCTCTGGGCAATGAGACACATGGCTGCCCAGGCCCCCAACTGACCAACCTTGGCTGCTGGGATCACCTCTCCCTGAGCACGCCCAGCCTGCCTCCTTTTATCTCCACAGGGGAACCCCAGTGACAATCCCTGCCTGGGGACTCCTGCATAAATACAGGCTCTGGGTCCCAAATCCCACCATCCCTGTCCCTCCTTGCTTGCTGACTGACCACCCACCCCAACTGAGGGCTGGGAAGGCCCAGCTGGGAGGCCCCAGGAGGAAACTGGTGGGATTAATTCACACCCTCTCTCTCTCCTACAGTGCCCTTGGTTGATTGCAGTGGGTGCAGTTGAGCCCTGGGAGCCCAGAGCCCTTGGGGACACTCACACTCACCCATGTCATCTCAGAGCCCCCAAGCGACAACATCAGGGAGTGCTGCTCTGGGTGGAACTGGAGCACGAACATGTGTGCTCCACTCATTGCACATGGCCTCCCTGCTCCTGTTCCCTGAGGGGCCCCCCTCTCATTCCTCCCCCCCGCCCTCACCATAGAGTCCTGCCTGCCCCCACCCCCACATAGATGCCAAAGGTTCACACTGGTATTTCCAAATTAGGTGGCAGATGCTCTAGGACTAACTGGACAGACTGGGCAACAAAAATACGTTAACGAAGGGAAACTTGTTTATCATGACATCCTTGCAATGAGCAATACAGTTCAAGAATTAACAGGGCCTGACAGAACTAGATATCACGAGACATCCACTCACCAAGAGCTGCCCGGGAGTTTGACCTCAAATATTGCATCATGTGTTTCCTGTGTGTTCCAGTTCATGGAGGGTAAAGGGAACCCATATATCACATCCAGTCATATGCAACTTCACAATTTCATAAGCAAGCAATGTGTCCCAAGAGAGGTAGGTGAAAAACTGCCTTCTTTCAGAGAACATGGAAAGGAGGCCTATATGCAGTTTAGAGATGAACATTTCTTTAAGAAAACAAAGAAGCTTTCGGATACCATGAAGAAAGTAAAATGTTCTGGATTTGTTTCTGATGGAGATAAACAGGTAGAAAAACATAAACCAACTACATCATCAGAAAAGAAATCCTACTCTGCAGCTGAGAAAATCCTACGCATTTCGAAAGCTGGAGGATAGTCTGTTAAGAACATACTGAAGTATGATCTATTGCCATCTAACGAGGTATTTGATGATTGTGGGCTTCTTACTAAACCAACCAAGTCATCCATTTATTTGATGCAGTTTCATCTGGTTTCACATACAGATGTTTTTGTCTGTCTTCAATATCTGTTTCAACTGTTTGAAAAAGGACTTTTGGAACTTTGGATTAAAGTAGCTTTGCTGTTAAAGTAAGATTTGTTCTTCCTCACACGCTTGGACAGAAACTAGGACCAACTTTGTGCAATGTTGTTATTAAGGCTCACATTTTCACAGGATGTGATGTCACCAGCAAAATGGGAACAAAACTGTCAGCACTGAACATATCACCAGAGGAATTCCTTTTAGGTTTTGTTGAAGATAACACACTTTCTGAGGACATAGTTAACAGTGCTGAAGAATACCTTGTTAAGCTCCTACAGCCATCACTTTATTGCAAAACATTTAATGAGCTTCATTTTGCATTGTACAAAAGTAAAACAATTTCACAGCTTCCCCCCACTTCTTTCTCTTTTCAAAATGGACATCTCAGGGGATGCTTCTTTGTGGTTGTGACAAGGAACAGGCTATGCTTATCACTAAAAGGGGCGTGGGCAAGCAGCAGAGCACCCTGCCAGTGGCTACACTCCCAATCAGGCAGATGACCAGCAGGACACTGCCTGACTGGGAACAGGGCCCAGCTGCTTGTGTTAAGAGCAGGCCCTGAGCAGTACTGGCGCCGGCAGTTTGCTGCGAGCAGCTGGAGAGAGAACATCGCTCAGCAGGAGCTGCTGCTCACGTAACAATTTGGAGGTACAGGGCAGGAGCTATGGGGATGGTGGAGGCTTCTGGTTCGTGGGCATGACCTGAAACTACACCAGGCTGGGGCTGGGTAGTGTGATGGGACTGCTGGTGGGGTACAGTTCAAGAATTGATGGCACCCTCCCATTTCCCATGCACCGAATGGTGAAGTGTACTCAAGTTGTTTTTTTTTTTAATTCTTTCATGTGTTTTCTTTGGTACAGGTGTTTACCTTAGTCAGTTCTGACTTTTCTACTGGGGTCTATGTAAGGGACTGAACTAATAGGGTAGAGTGTCAGTGACCAGGCCCTGACAACCTGCCAGTACAACTCTTCATCCCTCTCACGAAGGGAAACTTGTTTATCATGACATCCTTGCAATGAGCAATACAGTTCAAGAATTAACAGGGCCTGACAGAACTAGATATCACGAGACATCCACTCACCAAGAGCTGCCCGGGAGTTTGACCTCAAATATTGCATCATGTGTTTCCTGTGTGTTCCAGTTCATGGAGGGTAAAGGGAACCCATATATCACATCCAGTCATACGCAGCTTCACAATTTCATAAGCAAGCAATGTGTCCCAAGAGGGGTAGGTGAAAAACTGCCTTCTTTCAGAGAACATGGAAAGGAGGCCTATATGCAGTTTAGGCTCCTAGTTCTCCTCCAGAATCCCTTTCTGTAAAACAGTTGTTGGGTGTCATTGTGAAGTTGTCATGGAAACCACCACTGGAGCCAAATGGAATTATCCTTTATTACACAGTTCATGTCTGGTAAGGTTTTCTGGAAATGGTTCTGGCGATAAATATTAAACTGTAACCTAATAGGAATGTAAGGTTTTTCTTACAGAATTTGTTGATTTACACAATTGTTGAGAGAGAATATTAATAACTCATATTAAAATCCTAGTTTTTTGTATATTTGAATTCAGTTCTAAATAGAAGTAGGGAAAATGTAGACAAATGTTTTGCAAGAATCTCAAATACTTGAGTGAGGGTCCCTGGGTGCGGGCACGGGAATGAGAACCCTAGTGCTGGGGCACAGGATTGTAGGATGAGTGATACGCCAAGTAAGCTTGAGTATGGGGCACCAGAAAGCCTCAGCTCCTGCTTGCCTTGTGGGTTACCTTATAGAGGGGAAAGGCTTGGGGAGCACACCCTGAGGACAAAGCAAAGGGCCCAGGTTTACTGTGTGGTGTCTGAGGTGAGGTCCAGGTCATTGGAAAGGGACCTGAGACAGGGCCCAGGTCCACAGCAAAGCCTTAGGTTTGCAAAGGGAGCTGGGTGTGAAGTTCCAGGGGCAGGGAGATTGAAGCCCGGTGTCAGGTGTGGGACGAAAGCCCAGCATGGGGCAGAGCAGACCAAGCGGGTCCAGAGCTGGGCAGGAAGCCCAAGGGAAAGGGAGGGGCTGGGAGCCCTGAGTGGATGTGAATAGAGACCCCGGCAGGGGTGGGGTGATTGAGAGTCCTGACGTGAGGCACTGGAGTGAGGGTCCCTGGGTGCGGGCACGGGAATGAGAACCCTAGTGCTGGGGCACAGGATTGTAGGATGAGTGATAGGCCAAGTAAGCTTAGGCCGGGTATTAGGCAATGGATGCCAGCTGTGAGGTATGGGACATGGTATAAGGGAAGGTTTGGAACCGTGTATATGCCCAGGGCATCAGGGCTCCTGCCTGGTTAGCAACCTACAATTGGTTTCATTGGTTTCATGACAGGAGAGGCAGGCAGACAGTTAGCCTTGAGACAAGTCGGTGGGCCAAAGATTAGACTGGCTCTGGGATGCCCACTTGTTACAGTGGCATGTGAATGCTTTAGCCTGGATGATAGCAGCTATAGAAGTGTGTTTTAAATCTGAAAGATTTTGGGTCACACGAAGACCTGAGTGGAGCTCTTCCTGAGGATGTCTCCAGTCTATTCCTGATGAATTATTGCTGACATGTAAATGTGCAACACGCAAAACTGAAAGGTGCAAGTGCCAAAAAAATTTTTTTCTTGTACTGAATACTGCAAATATGGTGGAAAATGTATAAGGAAACCCAAATGGATGATGTGTTGGATAACCCCAAAACATTAAAAGGAAAATGCTTTCAATACTCACATTAATTTGATATCATGTTGTATGTTATAGCATTTATTATTAATTCCATATTGTTGTTCTAGTTTTATATACAGCATTTAGATTTCAACTGGTATGTAAGAACATTACTTTATTTATGAAAAATGTTGAGATAATTTGCCTTGAGAGAATTGGGAACCTGACTTTCTTTTGTCACTATGCCATTGGAAACATGTTTGTTTGATTTTTTTTTTTTTGTTTTTTTTTTGTTTTTTTTGACCTTGGAAAACTTTTTGGGTTAGACACCAAGATTACCTTTGTACCATACTGGGAAGAAGAGACACCAGTAACCAAAGAGCGACTGTTGCCGTGTTCAAAGATGGCACCCTCGCATTTCCCATGCACCGAATGGTGAAGTGTACTCAAGTTTTTTTGGGGGTTTTTTTTTTTAATTCTTTCACATGTGTTTTCTTTGGTACAGGTGTTTACCTTAGTCAGTTTTGACTTTTCTACTGGGGTCTATGTATGGGACTGAACTAATAGGATAGAGTGTCAGTGACCAGGCCCTGACAACCTGCCAGTACAACTCTTCATCCTCTCATAGAGACTCCTATGCCAAATTCCTAAAACTCATCTACAGCTCCCAAATTCACACAGAAGCTGGGGCATGTTTGCTGTGTCCATCAAACAATTAACACTAGGCGTATCTACATGTGCCTATTAATGCACAGCTATAAACCCTGGGGCTTAGTGTTCCAGAATTTATTGCTCCCAGGCATGTGTCTGTATATGCGCCCAGGATCACAGCATGTTGAGTTGGGGCAGAACAGCCCCAGTTAGCAGCGGGGCCAGGGAGGTGAGCCTGCTAGCCCGGGGCTGCTCCCCCTGGCTCAATGTGCTGCAGAGGGGCTGTTTGGGTCACAAGGGTGCTTCAGCATGGGGCTAGCTGGCAAGCAGCTCTTACACTGAAGCACCCTCATGCTCCAGCCAACCAGGGCAGTATCTACACGTGCACTGCTGTGCAATTTTTTACTTGTAAATACAAGTGCTATCCTGCCGTGGAGTAAATTAGTTTATTCCAGCCTAATAGGGGTGCAGGTGTAGACACCGAGACATTCACTGCACAGCTAATTGGGTTTTTTTGTGCAGTAAATGTCTCACATAAATGTGCCCATTGACAAACAAATTAGTAAACACGCTATCCAAGTGCATCTGTGAGTACTTTGGGACAGGCCCATCCCTTTGGCATTTCACTCTGGGAGCGGTCCCCTAGGCTGCAATGAGGCCATTTAAAGAGTATGGCGCAAGAGTCAGAACAGACCAGGAAACAAGAATTTAGGCCATACTCCTCTCTCTCATACAAACACGCACACCATGCACACACACCTAAGCTCCTGTTACAAAGTCAAAAAGTCTGCTCCAGGTAATTTAAGTCAGATCTATTTATTGAGAACTTTGTGGGTGGATAAAAATTTTTCCACTAGATCTATAAGAATTTATAAACCTATACTCTTTATGTACTTTAATAAATGTATTTATGACAATCATGCAAAGATAGGTTAATTCTGTAAGAAAATAGCAAGATAAAAAAGGAAATTGAAAGCACTAATACATCTTGTGGGGTTGTCACATCTATAACCACTGCATGAGCCAATGGATTTCATGCAGTCAGAGGGATGAGAATTCTCTTGTCTTTTTGGCCTACTCAAAAATAACTTGTGATATCTTACAATTTTTCCAGAATGCCTTGCTTCTTGCAAACACTGTCTAAACTGAGTCTTAAGATTGATCAAAGGCCAGTACCTGCCAGGCATCTATCCTGAAAACCCCAAAGCTTGACCACTGGCAGCAGTGGGTCTGATCCTGGGAGCTTTGCTGACCTTTGGACTATGAAGCTGGCCCTACTTGCCTCCTTGTATGCTCCTGCCTCCCCACAGTGTGCATGGAACTTATCCAGCTGTGCACGCCTCATGCACAGGGGCTATGGACAGAAGTTACACACAAACCAGTTTCAGTAAATAGAAACTAGTTTAGACCTGTAACAGAACATAAGTTCAGTGCACAAAAACCAGTTTCAAAATTGCTGAACTGGTTTAAGATAAATCTGTTTGAATGTAGCACCAGACTTAACTGATTTGGGTCAAATCAGTTTATGGAAATTTCCTAGCCAGAGCAGGGGCATGGACAGATGCCAGGTGGCATGACCCCTTAAGGTGAAGGGATAGATAAGGGGTTTATTCCCACTCCCTCCCCTCTCCCACCAGGAGACCACAGCTGGCGTCTGCCTGGTTGGGACAGAGCAGCTCCTGTTAGGATCCACCCCGCTGCAGTGGTAGGGGTGGGGGCGTGGCCAGATTCCAGCCAGCATGGCCCCACCATCCACCAACCTTGCCCAGGGCTGGGGCTAATGCTGCGGCTGTGGGGCTGAGCCAGGGCAGCCTGCAGGAGCTACTAAGCTTGGGCACAGAGGGGCTGACCTGGGCTGGGCCACAGGGGTAGGGCCTTTCCAACCAGCTGAGGCTCATGCTGGGGCCATGGGACCTGTGCACCCAAATTGCTCCCAGCTTCCCATGCCCAGGACAGGCTGGGCTGTTGGAGCTATAGCCAGCTGGGAAGAGCCCTGGTCCCATGGCTCAGCCCAGCCTGGGCTGGCTCCTCCATGCCTGCCCTCAGCAGCACCCACAGCTGGCCCCATTCAGCCCCAGGTGAGGTGGGTGGATAACAGGACTGGCCTGGGCCAGGGCCTGGGGGAAGGCCCTTTCCAGCCAGCTGCAGCTTTGTCACAACCCAGCCGAGTGCACATGGGTGGCAGCTGGCTGGGCAGCAGCACGGAGGCAATGCTGCTGCAGCTGCAGCCGGGTGTCTTGGCAGCTGGACTGGCCGCACGAGATTCCTTCATGCCCTTGGCTGCCCAGGTTGGCTCAGAAGCACTGGCGGGCCCAGAGCCCAGCAGCCACCTGCTGCTGGGGCTCATGTGCCCATAGTAGCTGCTCCTGCTGCCACCACTGCTGTGCCCCCTGCGTGGTGCTTGCTTATCACATGGTGACATGGGCAGACACACTCATGAAGGAGTTGTCCTGCATGGCCAGTCTAGCTGCCAAGGTGCCTGCCTGCAGCTGCAGCAGCATTGTCTCCATGCTGCTGCCTGGCCAGTCATCACCTGTACATACCAGGCAGGGCTGTCACAGAGCCACAGCCAGCTGGGAAGGGCCCTGCCCCCATGGCCCAGCCTGGGTCGGCCTCAGTATCCACCCACCTTGCCTGGGGCTGAGTGGGGCTGGCTGTAGCCCTTGCTGAGGGCAGGCATGGAGGAGCAAGCCCAGGCTGGGCCTGGACATGGGGGCAAGGCCCTTCCCAGCTGGCTGTGGCTCCATGACAGCCCAGCCCAGTCCAGCCCTGCCTGGGGATGGGGACCCAGGATCAATCTGAGTTCACAGCTCCTGTGGTCCCAGCCCGAGGTGAATCCAGATGGAAAGGCCCTGTCCCCACGGCCCAGCCTGGGCCAGCCCCTCTGCACTTACCCTCAGCAGCACCCATAGGCTGGCTCAGCTCGGCTCCACAGCCCCATGTGAGGTAGGCAGATGGCAGGGCCATGCAGACCAGCTCTGACCATGCCCCATGCCACGCAAGCAGCCAGTGGGGCAGAAACCCTGGCAGACCCTGGCTGGGGGTCCCTGTGCCCATGCCGAAGAGGGGAGACAAGGGAGTTTAATCATCCTCCCTTTCCCCCACTTCACCTGAGGCTGCTGCCCAGCCTGGCTCTGAAGATGGCCCCCACAGTGGGGAGGAAAGCTGGGCAGACCCCAGTTTGGGTCTCTATTTGAGTGGGACAGAGGGGAGACAGGGGAGTTTAATTCCCCTCCCTGCCCCTCCTTTACTTGAGGCGCTGCCCAGCGCTGATGTCTGATCACCGCTGCCCACCCCACTGCTAGCTCTCTGGGGTGTCATTCAGAGCAGGGTCAGTTAGTTTTTAAAAAACAGGCATGGGCTTGGACAAGACAAACGTGATGGTTGCATGCTTGTTTCCTATGTTCAGCATGACTCCACTGCCTAATAGAGATGTTAAACAAGGTCAGATGCAGCAGGATAGAAATCAGGTAATAGTGGGATCTCCAGAAACCTTCAATCAACCCAGTCATAGAGCTACAAACAGAACAGGGCACTGACGTCAACTTGAGTCTCTTGGGCTTACTTAGTCCTAGGTGAGGTTAGCCTGGCAGAGTAGTTTCGCTGGAAAGGAGAAGGATAACACTGGTGGTGTTGCCAGTTGTACAGAATAGCTGTTTAGAAACAATGCCTGCTTACAAGGGACCTGGGTTATTGCTAGGAACCTACTTAAATAATGGTGAGACAATTTCGCTGGCATTTCTCAGCAGCCCTGTCCCTCAGCACTGATTGATGAAGAGGCCCCAGGAGGGAGAAGGGTCACGGGAGCAGCCACCATCTTGATTGCTGGCTGCCCTTCATGCCTCCCCATCCACTCCTCCCAGCAGCAAGGACCAGTGGCTCCCACTGGGGAGCCAGCACTTTATTTTAAATGTTTTTGTTTTGATTTTGTGAATTCACCAACAATCCCAGATTTCAGAGTTTCCATGAAATCTGTGAAACCACAAATTAAGTAGGTTCCTAATTATTGCTTAAAATAATTGCTAGCTTGAGGCAGGATGCAAATAGGGGTTGACAACAAAGATATGGACTGGAGATAGCTCCAAAAGTCTGGGAAATCTTCCAAGTTCATCCAAGCTACCTCAAAAGTTTGGACTCTGAAAAATTGGATCAGATGGCTCACAAGAGCCATTCTCTGCCCCCCATATCAAAAGCTGGGTCCTTCACCCAAGATGTAAATCAAACCTCTCAAAGCATCTTTATGCCACCTTGCTTTTTGGGTTGTGCGGCAAGCAGAGCTGCTGAAGAGTAAAGAGGAGTGATGTCGTCCTTGGGAGATTTCTGCTTTTCTAGGCTGAAGGTTGTGAAGATAGCTCTCCTCTTTACTCTTCAGGACGTCTGCTTGCCGCACAATGCAGAAAACCAAGGTAGCTTAAAGATGCTTTGAGAGGTTTGATTTGCATTTTGGGTGAAGGTTTAAGCATTTTACTTAAACTGGTTTTCCATCTCTAGTTGCCCAGAAGAGAGGAGATACCAACCACCTGGATGAAGAGTACTCTCTATACACCCCTGGAATGGACAATTCATCTGCAGTGCAGAGGTCTGCAAGGACAGGTCCACAAGGCAGATCTTCAGTCCAGACTGAGGCTAGGAAAGGTTTTCCAGGCTTCTTTTGGGTCCAGATGTGCCGTGGGAGACACTGAGACAGAGGATAGGAAGTAGAGGATTGCTCCCATTCTTGAAATGGCTTACTCAGACTCCAGGCTTGTCCCTGTTGTCAGTGCCACCAGGTGGATAAGCTACAGTCCATGTGACATGCCCATGTTTTGGTTCCTGTCATGTGCATGGATGCTAGGAAGTCTACTCTGTTTTTTCAGGACTGTATCTGTAGTGTTGCTGTGCACTGCCTGCAGTCCAAACAGTTTCTTCTTCTTTAGTTTAAGGCCTAACTCTGTGACTCAGGTGGGCTTACTGTTTTCCACTAGTAAGGTTCATTCAATTATGGAGTCCATGCACCTCCAGTAAGGAATTGGTATTGGGTTTGCAGAACCTGCAAGCTGTTGTGGCCCTGTACTGGTATGCAGTGTGCTGAAGACTGGACTACTTGCTCTGGCAAATTGCCAGGGTTGGGAGACAAAGCTAGGTCCTCATCTAGCTTCTCAGAACAAGGCAAGGAGACTGGCTGGGACAGAACATGGAATAGCCACTAGCTTCACCAGGGAATTTCTGGAAGAGCTTAGAATTAATGAATTTTGCAGTGCCATGCACAACACACAGGTTGTATTTTCTCTGCCCCCTACATCATGCTTCTTGGAGGAGAAAAGGGAACCCTGCAGTGAATGTATGCTTATGCATGTACCCATCCAAAGAAGGCCTTGCATATGTGCACGCGTGTCTGCATCTATGCTAAAAGGGGAGTCTGCTGTGTATACTAAAAGGGGAGTCTGCTGTGTATACATGTATGTGCACCCCTCTGCACCAGGGAATAGATACCTGCTATACACAGATGCGCTCATGCATGCCTGCACCCATGCTAAGGGAGCCCTGCTGAGTGTGGATATGAGTATGTAGCAGAAGGGGAGCCCTGTAGCGTCTGCATGAATTAATACCTATGCCAGGAAGGTGCATGGACTCATGGCAGCCAGGAAGCTGAGGCTGGTGCATGCATTCCTTTCTAGCCATACCACAGTGTTAGAAGGACATCTCAGACACTTGTTTCCTGGGCCATGTCTGACCATTTATTTCCCAGGACCCAATCTTGGTGAGAGGGAGTGGTGCCAGCCCACAGGGACCCAATCCTAGTGAATGGAGGGCAGGAGGGAGTGATGCTGGGACCCCACACCGCTCACTTAGCCATTCTGCTTTGGGAAGAAGAGATGTGTGTAGGGTATGCTGCACAGAACACACCTCCTATACACTGATGATCAGAACAGGTTGGATGGCCTGAAGCAGGCTTTGCCTGACATTCAGCTTTGAAGATGTGCCCAATTACTTCCCTTTTATGTGGATGCATTTCCTGCCATGTCACCTGGCTTTCTGGGGCTGAAGCCGTTTTGTACTATGGTGGAGTGAACAAAATGAAGTTTAATGCTGACAAATGTAAGGTGCTGCACCTTTGGTCAAAAAACACATATACAAAATGGATGGCAACTGGCTGGATAGCAGCACTTTGGAGAAAGATCTAGGAATCTTGGTGAATCACAAACTCAATATGAGTTTGCAGCATGATATAGCTGCACAAAAGGTGAATGTGATTTTAGGCCATATCAATACGAGCAAGACACTGGAAGAGATAGTGCCTCTTTACTTGGCACAGGTAATGCTTCACCTACAGTATGGTGAGCAGTTTTGGGCTCCACATTTTAAAAAAGACATGGAGAAGTTAGAGAGGGTCTAGAGACGGGTGACAAAAATTATGAAGGGCTTTGAAAGGAAGGAGGAGCAGGAGCTAGTCATGTTCAGCTTGCAGAAAAGTGCTTAAGAGGGGACATGATAGCAGTCTTCAAATACCTGAAAGGGTGCCATAAATAAGATGGAGAACATATCTTTCTCACTGCAGAGAGTAGGTTGTGGACCAATGGCTTAAAGTTGCAGTAAGGTAAGCTTAGACTGGATATCAGGAAAAACCCCTCTTCACTGTTAGAACAGTGAGGCGGTAGAATAGTGAGGCCTAGGGAAGTTGTGAAATCTTCATTGTTGGAGCTGTACAAGAAGAGGTTGGATGACCTAGGAGCAGCTGGTTCAGGCAGGGGGTTGGACCAGAGGTCCCTTCCAGCCCTACTTTACTATGATTCAATGTGCCCGGCTTCCCATTTGGAACCCAGAAGCATCAATGGATGAGTTCATGTGTCAGCAAGTAGAATAAGACCCAGTGATCTCAAAACATGGGCAAGTCCTTCATGAAGCTGTTGACTGGTGGCAGAAGCAGGGGCCAGGACATCCAGATTAGCTGGGTTCACAAACGTGTTACAATGTATGTTGGCTGTCCTGCTGTCATTCACAAAGCCAGGCTTGTTTGGAAGAGGATGTTGAGGGCCTGAGTCCCCTTTGCCTGAACACGAAGTCATTGTTCCTGGTCAGCACTATTGGGGAATAGCCCTGCCCTGGTGTAAGTGACTGCATACACTGCAGGTTGGAGGCCCTGCAGAACCAGGTGCCAGGACACAGGCATCATTAATGGGAACTAGAATTTTACTCCTAGACCTGCTGCACAATGCTAGTTCCCATCTGGAGACTGGAGGGCCCAGGGCTCAGTCTCTCACATAGCCATAGCCATGGTGCTCCACTAGCCACCCATATTACTTCCCCTGAAGCAGTAGGTCTGCACAATCTCCCAGTATGGCAGGGTCCTGCTGACAAGAATGAGTGACGTTCTGTGGTCTGTTGGAAGGGGAGACGAGGTGCACCTCAGGAGTGCTTTGAACTAAGAGAGGCCGTACATATTCACCATAAAAGGACACAGTGAAGCAAGTAGGTGTAACTCAGCTGAACCATGGGGAAGCACTGCCTGGAGTCTCAGGGGTGGGGTTTGCAGCCACTGTTAGAAGTGAGAAGGCTCAGTTCTAAGTCAGGAGGCCGAGGGAAGGCAATAGAGAGGAGTCCTGCAATGTGTCAGCCATTTTTCCTCTAAGCTTCTGGAGGGAAAGCGCTGAGGTTTGAGAATAAGGCGATATTGCATCAGCTTAAGGTGACAGGTGTGTTGTTGTACTGAGTACTGTAACTTGGCTTTGATGGGATGGAGCATGATGTAAACATTTCCAGTTTCTGTGCGGCGCAGAAGCTGGAGGGGCAGGGAGGTTAGTGAGAGTCCTTCATCTGTCTTTGGATCTTCTGCAACATCTCTTGCATCCGCCTCAGCTGAAACAAAAGGAAAGCATCTGAGGGCCCAATCCCCAGCACCTCTTCCCTGGGGAAGAGAACCTACAGGTTGCACTCAGCACAGCTCCAGAGATCAATATACTGGCAGTGTCAAGGCCACAAACTTCCTCACCATAGGACCAACTTGGATTTGACTTTCTGTCCCCTCTCATAGCTCTGCCAGGACAGGGGGATAGCTGCAGCATCGGATCTGACACAGGGACCTCTCCTCTGTAGCAACAGGGCATATTCTCCCCTGCAGTGAGGTCATTTACACATGGGCAGTGCCACAGAACTGGAAATTACTTCTTTCCAGGATACCTGAAGAGGGGGGTAAATGGTTAATCTGGAGGCAAGGCAGGCAGGATCAGGCCCAGGCTCCTTGGGCAGCCCTGTGTGAATAAAAAAAATGCACTGTTCCCTGGAGTTGCTCTGACAGCAGGAGTGTGACTAGGCCAGGCCTCAGGGAAAGGACTGCCAGAGGCAGGGCCTTATCTAAGGCCCTTATTAGTGTTCAGTATTAAAAACAAGGAGGAATGAGCTCATTTGAGGAATTTGCAAGTGTTGGCTATAATAGAGAGCCTGAGGCTTTGTTACTTTAAGATAAAAGCAGTTCAGCCAGGGAGCACTGCAGGCTAGGCAGGGTGCCGCAGGCTAATGGAGCAGTCAGCAGGCACCTACAGGTGGTCAGCTGGCTGGAGGCAGACAGGGCCCTGGCAGTGTATAAGCCCAAGGCTGAGGCTGGCAAGGGGGTCTCTCCCTGGCAGCTACAGGGCAAGGAGCCGCTGTCCAGGAGAGCCACCCAGGGATGCTAGGCTGACTGCTTTGCTGCTTGCAGGAACAGTGAGGCTTGAGGAGTTCGCAAGGAGCCCAGGCTGGGAGGACATGCTGTATTAGTGAGTCAAGGTTTACACCCTTAAAGGGACAGAGGGATGTTATCCCCTTATGTTTATGTTGTGTCTATACTGGCAGTTTGGGACTGCACAGGGAAGTTTATAGGGGGCCCCATTAGTGCCCCAGGAGCAGGTTCAGGGCTCAAGCAGCTGTTGAGCCCGGAGTGGGCAGAGACCGCGAGGTGGCAGCCAGACACGGAACAGGGGCCTAGTGCCTGAGGCGTGCAGTGAGACAAGGGCCTGGTGCCAGCGAGGGGCTCAGCTACATGGGCCTGGGGCCCAGCAGAAAGGGGCCAGGGGCCTGGTGACTGGAAAAGACAGAGCCAGGTCCAATACAGTGAGCCCAGGGTAGAAGGCCAAGGTAGATTAAAGAAGCAGAGGCCGAAGCCCCAGCAGAGGGCTTTAACAATATTATAGTAACATCTGTAAGGCATGGGGCGTGGTATAGGGAAGGGTTTGGAGCCACGCAATTAGGTCCTAGGGCTGTAGGTGCCCAGCGAGGACTCAGTTGAACTGGGTTAGCCTGTGGGCAGCCTCCCTATTTATTATTATACTTCCATCAAGGTGTAGCAAGTGAGAAGGAAAGGTGCCCTAGGGGCAGACCAGGGCATGGTTGCAAAACCACCAGGGGGCACCCTGGGATCCGACCTTGCTACACTGAACAACTAAAAGGAGCAAGACTGGTAACAAGGAAAGGAATGCCAAAGTCCTGCACAGAGAACAACCAAACTGCACAGGAAGAGCTAATTCCTGTGAGGGAGAATAACTGGATGCCGAGTGATGAAGCAGGGGGTGGGGAGAGGGCCTGCGGCTGGAGGGAGCCAAAGGCAGCAGGCAGCCTGGCACACAAGTCTGTGAACAGACTGATCAAGGCTAGAGATGTGAAAAAAGCCTATTTCTGTGGACCTTATTACACTTTACACTGTGACCTCCATAAATGTTAATGGGTATTAATGCTAGCAGTTTGGAGCAGTCACAAGTTCATGTCAGGAGTGGCCTGGAGGATTAAAAAAGAAAAATCCCTTTTCCCTCCCCTCCCCACACTCTCAATCCATGCTTTCCACATTACCCCTCACCCCTGGGGCTCCCTCCTTGTCTCTCAGGTTTTTCCCTGGCCCACCTGCTTAATTGTGGCTGCTCCCATGGTCTGTCCTGAAGTAACAGACAGGGAAAGGTTAACCTGTCTGCCCAGCCACTGTCGGCAGAGGTGGCAGTGGCTGAGAAGACAGGTAAACTCTTCCCTACCTGCTCCCCAGACAGTTGGGCAGCCACAAATAAGTGGGGTTCAGAAGGGTCATGGTGGAGGGGGGGCAGTAAACAGGGATTTAGGGTGCTTGGGAGAGTGGGGTGGGGGGAATGACAGTGGGCCTGATCTAGGCCAGTAGGGGAAGGGAGATGGGAGTGGTGTTTACACTAAGTTGTAGTCTAGAATGGCTGCATCTCAGTGCAACACAAGCTAGGCAGCAGGGATCAGAGATAATCCTGCCCTAGAGTGATATAACTTGGAGCTACCTAATGAGTGCTTAAAACTAGTTTCCAGTGTTAATGTGCAGACAATCCAGGGGTTAAGCGCTCCAGGAGCCACCCAAAATTACTGTGTAACAAGGCCCTATGTTGGCTGATTTTGAGAAGTGAAGGTATAGGAGAAGTGCCAGATGCAGGCTCTGTCCACAAAGCAGGGGTGTCCGTTTTCTCAGTGGCCCAGGAAGCACGGGCTCCCAGGGCATGGGGAAGAGGGGGCATGGGCCCCCCCATGTGCCCGTGGCTGGCAGAGAGTCCCAGACTGGGTCAGGCCAGGGCCCGTCGCCACTTCTCTGCTGCTGCTGGGCTGAGCCACATCCACCCAGAAGTCAAAGGAATGTGGGGTCAGGCCCTGGCCTGGCCTGGGGCTCCCTGTCAGCCATGGGTGCATGGGGGGCTCCTGCTGCTGAACATAGCCCAGCAGGGGCCTTGCAGGCCCATGCTGCCCCCCATGTTCTGGAGGCCCATGCCCGCTCCCTCCCTGTACTCTGGGCTTATCAGCAGCCCTCAGCAGCAGCCACTTAGTCCCAGAGCACAGGTTGCGGGGGGTGGGGGGGCACAGTGGCAGGAGCCCCGCCCCACCCCATGTGCCTCTGGGCAGCGGAGAGCCCCAGGCTGGGCCAGAGCCCGACCCCATCTTACTTTGTCTGCTGGGCAGGCGCAGCTCAGCCCACCAGAGGCAGAGAAGTGATGTCAGGCCCTGGCCCAGCCCACTCTGGGACTCTCTGCCAGCTGGGAGCACAGAAGGGCTGAGTGGCCCCTTGGGTGCACATGGGATCTGGGCCTTCCTCAAGGAATTGCGATCCTGGCTGCATGTGTGCCCCTTCTCCCCTGCTGTGGCTATCCAGAGCCCCTGGCCCGGTTTCCTTGCTCTGCCCACCACCTACTTCTATATACTGTTATATACTGCTATTTCTACATTTTCTTTCAGCTGAGCCTCCCCTCTTGGGGGCAGCAGGGCAGGGGGTGGCATAGTAGATCCTGGGGTGCCCTTTACTTCCAAAAGTGATTTTCACCATAAAAAGGATGGAGACTATTGCTTTATGACCTTTCCCTCCAAAGAAATCATTCAGCCCTGTTTGCTACACCAACGGAGCAAAGTTGGCTGCTAGTCTCCTTCCAGTTCCCCAGACAGTCGAAATATGAATGAGTGGAGCACTTGGTGCAGGGTGGAGGATGGACTCTGCTGTACCATCTGAGCATGCTGAAGCTGGGAACCAAGTGTCAGAGCCCAGAGCAGGAATTACCCAAGCTGTCTGGGAGAAGATGCATGTCTTACTGGCAGCAAGGCCTCTCTGTGCTATGGGGGCTGCCGTGGGGAATGCTCTGGAAGAAGATGCAGTCCCTGCCCCAGTACTCACCTCTTCATCCTTTTCCCGAATGAGTTTCTCAGTCTCTGAGTCTGGTACCGTTGGGATAACTGGGATAGGGAAGTCTGTCCCACTTTCCCTTGTCAGCTTGCTGAGGGTAGTAAGAGGAGAACAAAACATAGGAAATTAGCACTGCATTCCCAGCACTTCAGGAGAGGCAAACAACAAGTTAACAAGGGTGGGTTTGGGGGCCCTAGATGAAGCCCAAAGGTCAGGGAAGGACAATTTAGAAAGAGCAGCAAATAAACCTTCTGCTCAGAGCAAAGCAAACCTGAGGGAGAACATGTCTGGTTAAACCTATTCAGGAAGACCTGTAACCCACAGATGGCACTTTCTTGTCTGTATGAACTGGAGAGCTCTCTGTATAGTTTCATAGTTAGTAGGGTCGGAAGGGACCTGAGCAGATCATCAAGTCCGACCCCCCTGCCATGGCAGGAAAGAGTACTGGGGTCAAATGACCCCAGCAAGGTGACCATCTAGCCTCCTCTTAAAGACCCCCAGGGTAGGAGTGAGCACCACTTCTCTTGGAAGTTGGTTCCAGCTCCTAGCTGCCCTGACCATGAAGTAGTGCCTCCTGATGTCTAGCCTGAATCTACCCTCTGCCAGCTTGTAACCATTATTTCTAGTCACTCCTAGGAGTGCTGGGGGGAACAGGGACTCCCCCAGTGCCTGCTGATCCCCTCTGACTAGTTTGTAACAGGCCACTAGATCCCCCCCTCAGCCTTCTCTTGTGGAGGCTGAACAGGTTCAGGTCCCGTAGCCTCTCCTCGTAGGGCCTGCCCTGCTGTCCCCTGATAATACGAGTGGCCTCCTCTGGACCCTCTCCATGCTGTCCACATCCCTCTTGAAGTGCGGCGCCCAGAACTGGATGCAGTACTCCAGCTGCGGCCTGACCAGTGCTGCATAGAGGGGGAGGATCACCTCCTTGGACCTGCTCGAGATGCATCTGTAGATGCATGACAAGGTGTGGTTGGCCTTCCTGACTGCATCCCCACACTGCCGGCCCATGTTCCTCTTGGCATCAATGTTGACTCCAAGATCCTTTTCTGCCTCTGCACTGACGATCTTTCATGATCAAAACTGCTGGTACAACCCTGAGAGGGCATCAGGCCATTACAGACAGGGGGCTTGCATGTCCCCTGCCAAGCAGCTGGTAGGCAAAATTGAGGCCAAACCTGATGTTTCTAACAGTCTGGCATTGCTAGGCCTAAATGTCACCAGAAGTAGTAGGACAATGATGATTAAGGTTCACTTGTCCTATAGGTCTTCAGGTGATCCTCAGAGTTGCTTTGTGTATCTTTTCCTGCTAGCTGACACACTCTCTCTCGCTCTCCCCCTCTCTCTCTCCCTCTCCCTCTCCCTCCTGGGCCAGTCGCCTTCTAAGGAGGATGGCAGGATGCTCAGAGATGCTGTGAGCTGCTAAACCCCATGTTTCATTCTTGCAGACCATCCTGCTTGAATGCAAGATGCAAGTAGGGTTCTTCACCAACCCCATAATCCTGGCTCCACTGCATTGGTGCCTTCCATGACAGAGACCTAGGACAGGATCATGCCGGGAGAAAACCAGTGTAGCTTTTTAGGTGGAACCCCACATAGGCCTTCATTTGTAGGAGACTAGAGAGTGGAGCAGAGAAACAGGCCAAGCCACCTCCTCTACCTTTGTATAAGGCTTATCTGCAATACTTGAGCTATAACTCTTGCCTCCCACAGAACCTGGCCTTGGGGAAAGGGACACACATGGTTAGATTTAAATTGTATTTAAAGCTTTGTTTTTTAGGAATTGGCTTATAGGTATAGATATATGTATTAGAATGGTTCAGGATGGGTAGCAGGAGAAAACTGATTTCTAAGAAGCTTGAGTCTCAGTTGCACAAGATTACAGCCTTGGAAGCAAACAGGCTGTCTAATGCAACAAGGCCAACAAGAACACATAGTCTGGAAAACAGTCTGGAAACAGGGAGTATATACTCTACTGCCCATGGCATGAGACAAAGCAGCACTAGCTAGCAAGGCCCCAGAGCAGTGGAACCTGAGTCCCAGTTTTGGGGAAACAGACCAAATTAGGAGAAGGCCCAGAAAGCTATGTGGATAGTGTGACCACAGGGAGACAACCAACCAGTGATAGCCACAGATCAAGAGTCATCAGAGGGGAAGGAGAATATAAAAGCAGAGACTTGAGGGTAACAAAGGGTCCCTCCCCATTCCTGTCCATCCTGCCTCCTTTTCCTCCCAGAGAGATGGTCCTCATCCCCTGGGAAGGGTCCTCAAGGCCACAATGGACAGAGGACGTACCACCAGCCCATCTCATCCATACCACTGGAGTGGGGGTGTGGGCCTTGGCATCCCACCTCCAGACTGCTGACATGCTGACATCTAAGAGATAGCCTCAAAGTGAAGACTGCATTCTGGCCAAATGTACTTTGACTCTGATGACAGCCCTAGGATTTTGTAGATGTACAGAATTGCTTGACTGTTTGCATTGCATCTTTTTTTGTTATCACTGTGTATCAATAAATTTGCCTATTATCAAATGGAGAGGTTGTGGTTGGTCTGACGGTTGGTCCCCCTGGGTGGGTCCCCCCCCAGAACAAGACCTCTGGTTCCTAAATCCAGAGCCAAGAGCAGCAAGTAACTGAATGGCACCTGCTGCATCCCAGGTCTGGGGTTGGTGGTTCTACAGGCCATCACATTCCTGTTCATGAAGGAGAGGGAAGTTGCAGAGCTTCAAACCCCCTCTGGATAGACAGCTGTACACTGACCATGCTTAGTGTGCAAATGCCAAAAGTGACAGTTTTGGGACTGCAAACATGCCCTTGAGAAGCATAAAACCAAACAGAATTTAGACACAAGAATACATGTTCATGATGGAAGGCAGACCTGTGCAAGGATATTTAAGACAGCTCTGCTCATACTAGCTCCAGCACCAGAACAACACTGCTATATCAGCAGTTTCCACTCAGGCTGAAAAGTCCTGTTCTTAGCACAGTTAATGAGCTTTGGTGCAATGTTGTAGTGCCATCACTCTGCTGCTTTCAGCTGGGGAGCTAGCTCAGGTGCCTTTGTACATTTTCATCTTGTACCAAAGAAAATATAGGTTACCCTGCAAGCTACCCACTACTTGAGTGAGCAGTGAAATCTCTAGTAAGTGGCTAAAATGGTAACTTTACCTGCTCATTCAATGATAACCCTAATTTCAGCTCTTCTTATGAACAGTAAAACAGTGCTCAACTGGGGAAGGAGTGATTTCTCCACTTTGAGGCTGGACTGAGTCCCTGGGTCATGCAGCATCAGCCAACCATACCAGTGCTGCTCTACCCAGGACACCAGCTGGGCTGGGAACCACAGTGACTCTCAGCCCGGTATCCCCCAGCCCTCCAGAGCTCATTGTGGAGCCCCTGCCTCAGCAGGCCCCATGATGCTTCCCACCTAACCATCTGAGAAGGCTGGAAGATACTAAACTGGTCTGCTTTTGATCTGCCCACTGCCACCAGCTTTACATGCTCATGCTTCACATTGTCATCATCCCATACTTGCATCCTGCCCTGACAACAAGTGGTGGGACACCCTAAGCAAGGGGGGTGAGGGTCCTTAGTGGACTAGTCTATATTTCACCTTGGTCCTGTGAGCCACCAGAGACCTCATCTGGTGGCTCCTCCACAGACCTGTTGCCACAGGAGTGTGTCTGACATGGTTCACGGACACCTCCAACACCTGCCTCTTCTGTCAGCAGAGAGACCCTGGCGTATGCATACACGAGGTGTGCTAGGCTGCAGTCCCTGCACCACCTACTCCAGAACCTCTTGCTGAGGTTCTGGCTGCACTATTCCCCTCGTGTTTATTTTTGCACTCCCCATCTGTGGCTCCACCAAGTCCCAGGACCTCCTGGTCAACCTCCTCCTGGGCCTGGCTAAGCTGGCTATGTATCTTACCAGGAAGGAGGCTCTGGCTGGGAGGGTCTCTTTGGACTGTGGGGCTGCTTTCCTTTCACTTGTGAGATCCTGCCTCTGGATAGAGTATCACTGGGCAGCCTCCACTGGCTCCTTGGACTTATTTGAGGAGCCAATGGGTACTGTCTGGTGTGCTCTGTTCAGTGTCCCCATTTGGCAGACTAGTTATTAACCTGTGACCTCCACTCCTGTCCCCATTTTCATTATTTGTGGCAAGTACCCAGTAACACATCATTAGTTCCCCCCAGTACTAAAGGGGGCTTATAGTTTCCTTGGCAGGCCATAACTCTCCTTAACATGTTAAAATCCTGTATCTCTCAATGACAGACAGCAGCCTAACTGCTCTCCCTGCAGTAAACAGAAGCTTTCCCATCACTTTCAGCAAGACAGTCTGGCCAGAATTAAAGGGCTGCAATGTCAAGTCACAGTTTGAACTTTAATAGAGAACACTGCATCTTCTCCAAGGGTCCTGGGCCTTTGATCTTTCCTCCATAGTACTAGTGTTCTTGGGGTGCTCAGGATGCCATGGGATGGTTATGGAGCTATCTGGGTTAGCAGCAGGCTGAAGAGCCTACAGAATTGCATGAAGCCGATTCTCCCAATGATGAAGCAGGACAAAAATACATTCAGTACATATCCTAGGTCTCAGCTTTAGGCAGGCGTAAGGCAGTTTCACCAGACCTGTCAGCACTCTGTACAGCAGGGGCATAAGCGTGATCAAGAAGAAGTGGCTACAACAGCCATTAACTTGCAAATAACTTGAGCTCCTTCAGAGATACCAGTAAAGGAGCAAACGTCTTTATAGATCTGTAGTGTCACTCAACTATCTATAGACAAGAAGTACTTGGTCTTCTTCAGGCTTTGAAAAGAGGGTCAGAAGTGACTGCACAGTGCTGGTCTTCAACATCTGCTCCTGAAGCTGTATCCCAAAGGTGGTTCCTTCTGGAAGAAGAATCCCTTTAAGCCTGAGGTAAGATTGGCTGCCCTGAGCTTCCCCTGCATCCCCCAGGAGTTGCAATTCTGAGTACCAAAGCACCTACAGAGATGAAACAATTCTCTCTTTCCGACCTGATGACAGGGTTTGTGGGAGATGTGCAGGATGATGGCAGTCAGGTATCCAGGCTTGATTCATGGCTTAGAAGGGAGTGATAATCCTGAGCATGGGGTTTATAAAACCCTTCAGTTCCAAGGATGACAGGTGCTCTCCTGAATAGGACAGTTACTATAGTGCCGCAGTAGGACTGAATCAGCATTGCTTCAACTGACTGCAATGAAATTATACAAATTGACACCAGCTGACCTCTGACCCACTGTACCCATAAATCACCAAGCACACACCCTACCCCTGTACTTTCAGGACCAAAGAGCAAGCCTCCGAGTCAGGACAGTGCACCTGGAATGATAAGAGCAGGATCCGCCTGGCTCAGAACGTGTGTGTGTTGGCCTGCTTAGATGCATCAGCCATTGTCTTGTTATTGAGGCCACACAAGTCTGCCTGGACATGAGGGGATTTCTCCTTTTCACACACAGTGCACACAGGTGCCACCTACAGTGCTAAGTGTGGTTCAGTAAAGCCATCAGTGCTGTACTATTACTCAGCCTTCCCCAATGCTTGACAAGGCTGTATTCACCTCACAGGCAAATAGTTTCATAGTTGGTAGGGTCAGAAGGGACCTGAGCAGATCATCAAGTCTGACCCCCTGTTATGGCAGGAATGAATGCTGGGATCAGATGACCCTGACTAGGTGACTATCTAGCCTTCTTCTGATGACCCCCAGGGTAGGGGCGAGCACCACTTCCCTCGGAAGTTGGTTCCAGATCCTAGCTGCCCTGACTGTGAAGCATTGCTTCCTGGTGTCTAGTCTGAAGCTAGTCTCAGTCAACTCGTGGCTGTTATTCCTAGTCACTCCAGGTAGTGCTCAGGGGAACAGGGACTCTCCCATTCCTCACTGGTAAGATTATAGATGGCCACTAAATCCCCCCTCAGCCTTCTCTTGTGGAGGCTGAACAGGTTCAAGTCCCTTAGCTTCTCCTCGTAGGGCCTGCCCTGCTGCCCCGATCATGTGAGTAGCCCTTCTCTGGACCCTCTCCATGTTGTCCACATCCCTCCTGAAGTGCTGTGCCCAGAACTGGATGCAGTACTCCAGCTGCGGCCTGACCAGTGCCACACAGAGGGGGAGGATCACCTCCATGGACCTGCTCGTGATGCATCTGTGGATGCATGACAAGGTATGGTTGGCCTTCCTGACCGTGTCCCCACATTGGCGGCCCATGTTCATTTTGGCATCAATAATGACTCCAAGATCCTTTTCTGCCTCAGTGCTGATGAGAGGGGAGTTCCCCAGCCTGTAGATATGGTGCTGGTTCTTCCTCCCCAGGTGCAGCACCTTGCACTTTTTTCTTCTTCTGTCTGGATCTGCCCTTCCTTCCCTCCCCACAGACTAACCTGGGTGCAGGGGGGATGGCAGGGCACAGAAGATCTTGGGGTGCTTTTTAATTCAAAAAGTGATCTCCTACCCAAAAAGGTTGGAGACCACTGTTCTACAGGATGATCAGAATATATCAGGATACATCAGAAAAGGAGATTCCACCCTTATGATGCTCCAGACACTGCATTTGAACTATCCTGAACCTCTATCCATCACCACTTCCGGAATTTGGTAATATAGCAAATTCATAGTTTCATAGTTTCTAGGGTCGGAAGGGACCTGAGTAGATCGTCTAGTCTGACCCCCCGCCATGGCAGGAAATAATACTGGGGTCAAACGACCCCAGCAAGATGTTCATCTCACCTCCTCTTAAACACCCCCAGGGTAGGAGCCTGCACCACTTCTCTTGGAAGCTGGTTCCAGACCCTAGCCACCCTGACCGTGAAGTAGCGCCTCCTGATATCTAGCCTAAACCTACCCTTTGCCAGCTTGTGACCGTTATTCCTGGTCACTTCCGGCAGTGCACGGGGGAATAGTGATTCCCCCAATCCCTGCTGATCCCCCCTGACTAATTTATAACAGGCCACTAGATGAAGCCAAAGTGTTTGGACAGTAGTTGCGGGCTAAATACTCATGAGCAGCCTTCACTTGTTTAAACAAGTCACACATCCTCCAAATCCATTTGGATGGAGCGGTAGCCATATAGACCTAAGGGCCTTGTTACACATTGTACTTTGAGTTGCTTAAGTGTTGATTAATGTTAGTACTACCTCAAGGTTGGAGCAGTTACACCCTAAAGCTAAAAACTTTTTCTGACTGTTCCCTACCTGCACAGCTGTGACTTGCCACAAAAGGGTTGGTGAGCAGAGGCCTGATTAGGAGCTACAGCTGTGTGTTTCCACTGCAGGGCTAATACAGGGCAGGCTTTTAATCTTACTCTAAGTGGAGGAGAGAGAGAGAGATGGGTTTTGGGGAGGGGCGGAGGGCATGAACATGAAACTGGGAGGCAGAGACTTAATGGGATGGGGGTTTGGGAAGAATGGTGAAAAAGTCAGCACTAAAGAATAAAATTTAAAAAAAAGAATTTAAAAAGAAATAAAGAGTAAGTATATTAAAGGTCTCATGTTTTAATAAAATGGTATTGGGACTGAGGTTTAGTGGGTGCTGGTCATACTTTCCAGGGTGACTGGGAGGTGGGAATGGTGAGGGAAGGTACTTTTGGGGAAGTTATTGTCCGTGCTCCAGAAAGAAGCCCCAGCTCGTGGGGACCCAATCTGGCCTGGCCCCCTACCTTGTTTTGCCTACACTCCTCCTAGACCCCACTCCTGGGCCTGTCCATGCATTTGCTCCACAGGCTGTTTGAGTAGGGTTGCAACCCTGGGGGTGGGAAGGTCACATCCCCAGGGGCAGGAGGGGAGTTTGCTGGGTATCAGAACCCTGACCTTCCCCCCCAGCAATAGAGTTCAGGGAGTGGAAAGTTTTTCCACACAAAATGAAGGGTGGGCGAGGGGACACTGCCTCCTGGTATGCTAGAGGACTGCAACTTCAGCAGCTCATCTGTGAGGAGTGGCCACATATTAATGAAACGTGAGCTGGATAAAACGGATCAGAGATAAACCTGCCCTGGAGTGCCATAACTTTAAGCCATCTAAAGCGTGCTTAAAACTAGTTTCAGGTGTTAATGTGAGGATAATCCAAGGGTTAAGAGCTTCAGGAGCTCCCTAAAATTAATGTGCAACAAGGTTTTAGGTTTTATCCACCACAACATCTGAGTATGAGCTACATTACATCTCCCTAGGTCATGCAGTCTTCTTTTCTTCTCCAGGGACAATGTGTAGGGGTGCATGTGGGTACACACGCACCCTCTGAGCGTGGTGGTGCACCCCGTACAAAACGTTGCCTCTTGCCACCCCACCACCGCTCGTCAGCCCGCTGCCAACACCGCAAGTGGTGTCTACAGGCAGTCTGTGATTGCCGTTGGCTGCTGCCAACACTGCCGGCAGTGCCTGCGGGTGGTTGCCAAGCCTTGGTCAGTGCTCGCCCCCCTGCCGCACAGTACCAGCAGTGACTGTGGGAGCTTTGTACTTACTGCCACTGTGCCCCCCCGCCACCGCCAGCACAGCTGTGCCCCCAGCCCCAGCCACCAGGGGCATGCCTCATTCATGTTCTTCTCCCTTCCTTGTGATAATCTTAAGGCCAGGTGTAGCAATGAAACTTTAGTCCAGTAGTCACTGATACGTAACACAAGCATAAGTAAGTCCCAAGATGACCCTGGATATTCATTCTCTCAAAAACTCTGCCAAGCAGAATAGCTGGTGCTACTACAACTTGAAACAAATGCATTGTCCTTGCTAAGGTGTCAACATTAAATACTTCACTGCTTTGTTGGATGTTCACAAATGATCCTGGGAGAGATTACTGTATGTCCAGTCAGGACCATGACCCATACAACCTGAGGCATCCTACCAAATTGATGGTATTTGCTACAGGGAATGGTCAGGAAAGCACTTACCATTTTTCAGTGTGAATGATGTTTACAGGCTTATAGCAGATGCACTCCAAGCTATGTAAAGTACCCTCATCTCGTTCCTACCCTGGGAGCCAGAATTGCTAGTATGCTTCAAAGCAGCAATCCCTTCCTACCTGAGAACCACCTCCCGCACTCCTGAGACAAACTCAGGTGAACCTTCCTATCTTCCTGCACTCCTAGCAAACAGTGTGGGGAATCCTCCTACGACTTCCCTTAGTACCTGCATATTCAACACTAACCTACTTACCCTTTCTCTGCCCAAGGTTTCTATGTCCCCACTCTAATCCTGGGAGGAAAGGCCCAGAAAAGTTGTGAACACATTGAATGCTGGCTTTGGTCTCTAAACATCAGGTTTTCATTTTCTCATTTTTAAGCACAGAACTGTAAGTGACCAGAATTTCTTGCTTTACCAATTGTCTACAGTCTAGGATTTCTTCCTATGACTCCATAAAGGAGAGGGAGAAACCACACTGTATGCCCTAAGACATAATACCACAATGATGGACTTACCAGAGTCATTGTACAGGTGATATTTTTAGTTGCCTTGTGTCTGTCTGGGACTGTGGCTTTCCCAACCCTTGATGCATGCATTTGGCCAGAGGCTCAGCTCTGTCTGAGCTGAGCTCAGTGCAGGACTCAGCAAGGGGTGGGGAAGGTGAAAATTGACAGGCACTGGATAATGAGACCTTAGAACCCATATCTGAATAACTTACAGGGTCTGGGAAATAGCTGATTAAAGGGAACTGGATTTCGCATACTTCAAAGTGCCAGTATAAGGCATACTCTGAAAAGTGCCAATATAAGGCAGTAAAGGTTAGCTTTCCCCTCCTGGGTACTCTTACACAGCTGACTTTATTGAGAAAGATAAAGCATTCTTCTTATGCATCATCCACAGAGACATTAACTCAGTCCTGCTCAGAATACCAACTAGCTACATGAAGAAACTAGCTTAAATTTATCACCTTGGATGGCCCATAGAGCCACTATCGTAGCCACACCCTCAATGTTTTACCATCCCTCCACCCATGGAGACACTCAGTTGCTTAAAGGCCTCATGCCTAATGGACTGCACTGGTGTTCCTCCGGAGTGATTTTACAGAAGCTCATGGAATTACCCCAGGGGGTAACAGGGGGAGTCAGGACTGCTGGCCAAAGCCACTTGTAGGACTGCTGCTCCCTTAGGTTTAGCAAAGACAAGTTTTCAAGCAGCTGAGCATCTGGTCCTCTTGGTTCAGTGAAGGCAGTGAGCAGAGCATACATCGGATAAATAGGCAGAGGGCCTGATTCTTCTCTGCTCAGGACCTCAGGTCACCACATCTACCAGTGCTCAGTGGATGTCACATGAGCAGGTAACGAGTCTCTCCCATGCAAGTGGGAGCTCTTGGCACCCTGAGGAGTTGGGCATTTATCTGCCCTCTCTACACCTATGTGCTCTCCCTTACACACTGTGTTCTGCCACAAAATCCTGCACCAACAGCACTGCCTGTTCACCAAGTGACTGCACAGGGATGCTGCCCTTTGACCTTCTCCTTCACCTTGTTATGCAGTTTCTCTGTGCCAGCAAAGAAGAGGGGCTATGAGTCCCACTCAGGGAGCTGCCGAGTAGGTCCAGAGCTCAGTTCCTGGTTCCAGCACTGGAAGGCCCACACGGGCACAGAAGCTACCAGAGATGCCCCAACCTCCACTGGGGACCAAGCCAACTTCCTGCAGCAGCAGAACTGGACTGCCCCTGAGCTGGGCTGTGTAGAGCACAGGGACAGATGTGGCCCCTGCTTTTGTCTGTCTCATACTTACGAACGTCCAGGTTCTGCCGTTGTCTGTGGGAGGGTGGGGGTGAGGATGTCCTTCCCTGTACATCCCGTTAAATATATTCTGGTGCCATGTCACATTCCTTTCACAGCCTCCTGGTCTGAACTGCCCACATTGGGAAGCTATCAGGGACAGATGGCAGAGACAACCCTGCTGACCGGGGCAAGCTTTGGACTGGTGCATTCCTTCCTTGACCATGGAAGTCCCCAGCTGTACAGCACAGGGAGGCTCCATTACTATGTTGGCTGGTGTTTCTCCCACAGAACTCAGCAACAAGGGCCTTGTGAAGACAAAGGCAAGAGCCAATGGTGAAAGTCAATATGAGGTCCCTTCCAGGTTCCTGGACTGGCTGATGAACCTACCCATGGCTCCCAAGGATCTCTACAGACTGGGGTGTTTCTCCTGGTCTCCAGCCTGTTGTTGGACAAAGCAAGCAGTACTGTTCCTTGCTCATAGGAACAGTACAAACATTTGCTTGTCTTGCTAATCCTACAGGCCAGCACTGATCTTACAAAGAGAAAACACAAACATGCCAGGCATTCTCCCTTTCACCCATGCAGACTGGTGGCAGAATGGCATCCACACACCCTTCCTGTGGCTCCCAAGCTTGACTTCCCTACTCTGAGCTGGCATGGGCATGCTGTCTCATCCCACACTGGTGGTGGCTCTGGCCCAAACACTGCCTCTCAGCGCTTCAGCCCCTACCCCTGTATAACCCAAGACACTTCCCCATACTTGCGGTTCCTCTCCTTCACCACCATGCGTGTCATGCTCTGGATGCACTGGGCCCGGTAGTTCTCGTAGTGAGTCTCTCGTGTCACATCCTTGAGGTCTTGCATATGCGTCCTTACCAGCATGGTACGGAGCTTCACAAAGTCACAGTGTGACGGGTTCTCCACTGCAAGGGAGGAGCAGGGTTAGAGAGGAAAACAAGTGCAGATCTGGTGCCCCCACACTCTCTCAACCCAGCCAGGAAATCTGGGCCTCTTCACAAATGAACAAACTTGGCCAAAACATCCAGTCACTAAAGAAACACAGGGCATCCTCTTGCAAAGCAGCTCTTTCTTCCCTGCTTGCACATGGGACCAAAAAAGGGTGACATGAGCTACAAAAAGATCCTGTCCAGGAAGCCCCGGACTTCCACCAAATCTGACCTGCTAAATCATATGAAAGCAGGCAGAGCCTTGGGGTGCTGACAGATGTGGGGGAGGAACCCTGACTCTGCAGTGTCTGCAGAGATCAGACGCTTCAGTGGGGCTTTTTGGGTGCTTTTATCTAAAACCGATTCAATCAACTATTAGATCAAAGTGGCAAAAAAGCCCCCCAAAAAGCCCTACTAAAGCACTCAGTCTATATAGACATTGGGAAAGCTGGGTGCAACTAACGCACTGCCTCTTCTGGGCTTGGTGTCAGAGCGTGCTGAGTTTAAAGTGCCATTTTGTTGTTGGTTTCTTTCGACGCCTGCAAGCAGCCTTAATGATCCCAATCCCAGGTCACTCCCACCAAGGACAGACCTGCCTGGTGCGAGCACCACAGTGCTGACTGGTGAGACATGTTTCCTGAGCCAGAGGTTACTAATTTGGACAGAATCCAGGACAGCCTGAGACAGAGTATTACCTTCCACAATGCCCCAGGGATACAGTCGCCCCCGGACTCTCCTTCCTTTGGCCTCCACGACTGTGTTGCTACCAATCACAGCAAAAGGGATGCTCTCCTGGAATAGAACTAGCATTTATCAATGAACAGTTCCACACCCCACAACTCCTGGCATTTTGGGGTCTCTGTTTTGTGCCCCTGCTTACAAGCCCAGCTGGTGCTTTCACACTAATCACCATCTAGCATAAATTGTGCAAACTACAAAAGAAAGACAATGTCCTACCAGAACCCTTACAAAACTGAGCCTGAGGGCTAAGTGTATGAATAGCTTTCCACATCCTGTGCTCATTTATTTTTTAGATAAAACCTGTGAAGGAGCAGGGGAGAGGAAATGGAGGGATGAGAAGAGAGTAAGCAACCTATAAAATGCTCACTACATTGGTACTTCCAGGTGTACCAGCCACTGAATAGAAGCCAGAGTGCAGGCAAAACAGCGGTTGGGAGGGACCAAAGAGCAACTGTGGGAGAAGAACTGACATAACACGTAAACTGGCCACAGAACAGGAGCTGGAAAGCAGTCCAGCATTTGGGTGCAACAGCTGATCTATCAGCAGTGGCTAGTGAAGAAAGGTGGACACACAGGGCTAAGGTACAGGTCCTTGCTGTATGCTTCTCACTCCCATGCCCATTTCCCTTTGCCTCTGCAGCTCACAACTCTACACAAATGCTCGTAGTATGGGTAACAAGCAGGAGGAACTCACCCTCCTGCTGGCTGACACCAGCCCGAACATAGTGGGGATTACGGAAACGTGGTGGGACGCAACGCATGACTGGGCGGTGAATGTCAAGGGCTATAGGCTGTACAGGAGGGACAGGATAGGAAAGAGAGGTGGGGGCATGGCACTCTATATTAAGGAGGAATACACATCCTCATCCATTAGCAAGGAGTCAGGGGAGGGACACTCTGAAGTGCTTTGGGTTAGAGTACAAGGCAGTCGAGGGGAAAGAGACTTCATGGTGGGAGTCTACTACAGACCTCCCAACCAGGGGGAAGAGCTTGACCACGAATTCGTGGGTCAGCTCACAGACGTAGTGAAGGCTAAGGATGTGGTAGTCATGGGGGACCTGAACTTATAGTTTCATAGTTTCATAGTTTGTAGGGTCGGAAGGGACCTGAGCAGATCATCTAGTCTGACCCCCTGCCATGGCAGGAAAGAGTACTGGGGTCAAACGACACCAGCAAGATGTTCATCTAGCCTCCTCTTAAACACCCCCAGGGTAGGAGCCTGCACCACTTCTCTTGGAAGTTGGTTCCAGACCCTAGCCGCCCTGACCGTGAAGTAGCGCCTCCTGATATCTAACCTAAACCTACCCTCTGCCAGCTTGTGACCGTTATTCCTGGTCACTCCTGGAGGTGCTCAGGGAAACAGTGACTTCCCCAATGCCTGCTGATCCCCCCTGACTAGTTTATAACAGGCCACAAGATCCCCCCTCAGCCTTCTCTTTTGGAGGCTGAACAGGTTCAGGTCTCGCAGCCTGTCCTCATAGGGCCTGCCCTGTTGTCCCCTGATCATGCAAGTGGCCTCCTCTGGACCCTCTCCATGCTGTCCACATCCCTCTTGAAGTGCGTCGCCTAGAACTGGACGCAGTACTCCAGCTGCGGCCTGACCAGTGCCGCATAGAGGGGGAGGATCACCTCCTTGGACCTGCTCGAGATGCATCTGTGGATGCATGCCAAGGTGCGGTTGGCCTTCCTAACTGCCTCTCCACACTGCCGGCCCACGTTCATCTTGGAGTCAATGATGACCCCCAGATCCCTTTCCGCCTCCGTGCTGACAAGAGGGGAGTTCCCCAACCTGTAGGTATGGTGCCGGTTGTTCCTCCCGAGGTGCATCACCTTGCACTTGCCTGTGTTGAAACCCATCCTATTCTCGTCCGCCCACCCTTGTAACCTGTCTAGGTCTGATTATATCCTGTTGCATCCTTCCAATGTTCCCACGTCCCCCCACATCTTAGTGTCATCAGCAAATTTGAACAGGGTGCTCTTTACCCCCTCATCCAAATCGCTGATGAAGATGTTGAACAGTGCGGGCCCGAGGACCGAGCCTTGGGGGAACCCCACTGCCCACGTCCTTCCAGGTTGGGAAGGACCCATCCACTACCACCCTCTGGGTGCGGCCCTCCAGCCAGTTGGCGACCCATTTGACTGTGTGGGTGTCTACACCACAGCCCCCCAGTTTCTTAATGAGAACGGGGTGAGAGACAGTGTCAAAAGCCTTCTGGAAGTGCAGGAAGATTATATCCACCACTACCCCTGCGTCTAATGATCTGGTGATCTGATCGTAAAAGGCCAACTTCCCGGACATCTGCTGGGAAGAGCAGTCAGCCAGGTCTGACCGCTCACGTAGGTTCTTGGCCAGAGTGCAGGACCTCCATCTAACCCAGGAGGTGCACAGCCCCACCAGGGGGGACGCCTTGTTGGACCTGGCACTGGACCTGGTGAGGGGGCTGCGGGTGCTCGACCACCTGGGCGACAACGATCATCGCCTGCTGGAATTCACCATCCAGCTCAAGGTGGCAAAGGCCTGCAGTAAGGCAGCGGCCCTAGATTTTAGGAGGGCAGACTTCAATGAGCTAAGGAGGATAGTTGGAGAAGCGCTGAGGTGCCGGAGGGGAGGGGAGCCAGGTGTCCAAGGAGAGTGGTCGCTCCTTAAGGAGACGATCCTCCAAGCCCAAAGGAAGGTAATCCCAATGAGGATCAAAGGGAGCATGACAGCACACAAGCCCCCGTGACTCACCAAAAGCATCTGGGAATGTCTCCTTGCTAAAAAGGCTTACACCCAATGGAAAGAAGGGGTCATCACCAGGGAGGGCTATTCTGCAGTTGCTCGGGGATGTAGGGGGGTAGTTAGGAAGGCCAAGGCAGAGATGGAACTGGGACTAGCTTCCCGGATTAAGGACAACAAGAAGTCCTTTTTTAAATACACGGGGTAAAAAGAAGGTCCCGGGTAATGTGGGGCCCTTACAGGATGCGTTGGGAAATTTGGTCGTCACACCAGACGGCAAAGCTAACATGTTTAATGATTTCTTTGCCTCCATCTTCCTAAGTAGGGACCAGAACAGCCACCTCCCTGCTGGGCCCCCCTCGGGCCCCGGGGGAGGCACACCTGGGCCACGGGTTAGCAAGGATTTAGTTAGGGAGCTTCTGGAGGGGTTGGACGTATTCAAGTCAGCCGGCCCGGATGATCTCCACCCTAGAGTTCTAAAGGAACTGGCCGAGGTCATTGCAAGTCCCCTGGCACGGCTTTACGAGCCCTCGTGGTGCTCTGGTGAGGTACCGGAGGACTGGAAGAGGGCCAACGTGGTCCCCATCTTCAAAAAAGGGAGGAAGGAGGACCCGGGAAACTATAGGCTGGTTAGTCTTACCTTGATCCTAGGCAAGCTGTTTGAGAAAATTTTGCTGGCACACATCCAGGAGGGGCCAGCAGGGGACTGCATGCTTAGGGGCAACCAACACGGGTTCATCAGTGGCAGGTCCTGTCAGACCAACCTGGTGGCCTTTTACGATCAGATCACCAAATCATTAGCTGCAGGGGTAGCAGTGGACAGTCTTCCTGGACTTCCGGAAGGCTTTCAACACTGTCTCTCACCCCGTTCTCATTAAGAAACTGGGGGACTGCAGTGTCGACACCCACACAGTCAAATGGGTCGCCAACTGGCTGGAGGGCCGCACCCAGAGGGTGGTAGTGGATGGGTCCTTCTCAACCTGGAAGGATGTGGGCAGTGGGGCTCCGCAGGGCTCAGTCCTCGGGCCCGCGCTGTTCAACATCTTCATCGGTGACTTGGACGAGGGGGTAAAAAGCACCCTGTTCACATTTGCTGATGACACTAAGATGTGGGGGGGACATGGGCACACTGGAAGGATGCAACAGGCTACAATCAGACCTAGACAGGTTACAAAGGCGGATGAGAATAGGATAGGTTTCAACACAGACAAGTGCAAGGTGATGCACCTCGGGAGGAACAACCGGCACCATACCTATAGGTTAGGGAACTCCCCTCTTGTCAGCACGGAGGCGGAAAAGGATCTGGGGGTCATCACTGACTCCAAGATGAACATGGGCCAGCAGTGCGGGGAGGCAGTTAGGAAGGCCAACCGCACCTTGTCATGGATCCACAGATGCATCTCGAGCAGGTCCAAGGAGGTGATCCTCCCCCTCTATGCGGCACTGGTCAGGCCGCAGCTGGAGTACTGCGTCCAGTTCTGGGTGCCACACTTCAAGAGGGATGTGGACAGCATGGAGAGGGTCCAGAGGAGGCCACTCGCATGATCAGGGGGCAGCAGGGCAGGCCCTATGAGGAGAGGCTACGGGACCTGAACCTGTTCAGCCTCCAAAAGAGAAGGCTGAGGGGGGATCTTGTGGCCTGTTATAAACTAGTCAGGGGGGATCAGCAGGCATTGGGGAAGTCACTGTTCCCCCGAGCACCACCAAGAGTGACCAGGAATAACGGTCACAAGCTGGCAGAGGGTAGGTTTAGGTTAGATATCAGGAGGCGCTACTTCACGGTCAGGGCGGCTAGGGTCTGGAACCAGCTTCCAAGAGAAGTGGTGCAGGCTCCTACCCTAGGGGTGTTTAAGAGGAGGTTAGATGCACATCTTGCTGGGGTCATTTTACCCCAGTAGTCTTTCCTGTCATGGCAGGGGGTGGGACTGGATGATCTGCTCAGGTCCCTTCCGACCCTAGAAACTATGAAACTATGAAACTACCAGAGCCCCCTATAACTACAGTTTGCATCTCCCATCCAGAAACACGATGGCCCTTCATAAATTGTGATGTCAGGGACCACACTCTTCCACAAGTTCTGAAATGCCCAGCTACAGACAAAGTGGATTTCAGAGCCTCTGCCTTGGGCTAGCATTCATGCCTGGCTGTATTCCTGGTGCACTTCCTCCTTGGAACTCAAAAAAGGGGCACCACAAGCTCATTCCTTATGGCAGTTCTGTACCACAGGCCTGGTGCAGCTGGTACAATCAGGATTCTCTGCCCCTCAAAAGAAGGCCATACTCAGTTGGTCCAGACCACAGCATCCTGTTGCTCTAAGGAGTAAACTTCTGCAAAACTCTGTACTCCTCATCACACGCAGAACCACAGGACAGGACTCTACTGACTTGCAGCCCCCGTGTTCCTTTGTCCTGCTGCATCCAGTTAGAAAAAAGAGAACAGTCTCCTTCCGGCTGGTTCTTATTACACTACTGCACCTTGCCACTAGGTGGTAGTGTAACAAAAGCGTTATGGGTGAGGCTGTAAGTGGTACACAATGGGCAAGTCTACAAAAGATGCCTTACCATGCCGTTGACTAATTGATTGTGCAGTAAACTATCACAATCTACACGTGCAGTTGCTTACTGTGCAGTCAATTAGTCAACTATGCAGTAAATTTACTACCTGCATATGCAGGTAGCGAATTAACTGCACTGTAGTTACTGAACAATAGTCCATGTGCAAATTTGCTCCCAGTTAGCTCTGGCAGCAGGGGGGCAGGAGAACAATACCCTCCCCAGGAGCTGCCTGCTGCTCAGGTGGGCTCCAATCACAGAGTCTGGCCTGGGACACTGTCCCCCTGCCCTGGCTCCATGATAAGAGCAGGGGATGGGACATTGTCCCCTGCCCCTGGGAGCTACCTGCTGCCAGGGTGACCTCCAGGCAAAAAGCCTGACAGTACAATGTTCCCCTGCCCAGCATCAGGCAGCTCCTAGCCCTTAGCTCCATAATCAGAGCCTGTCCTCACGTGGGGGTGGGGGGAAGGGCAGGGAGCAATGTCCCAGACCCTCCTCTGATCCAGAGCCAGGGCCAGCAGTTGCCTCTTGCTGGGGCGAGGGGACATTGTCCCAGCCTGGAGCTCCCCCCCGCAGCTGATGGGTACAGGAAACAATGTTCCAGCTCCTACTCTAATCAGGGGGGTGGGGCCAGGAGCTCCCTGCACAAATAGAGTTCCCTACCTAGTTCTGAGATGGATGGGACCTGCCTCCGAATAGTCTGGGCACAGGGCTTATCCCCACATTCATGGTGCAGGAGAGCTCTGCAGCAGCAGCGCTCCTGCCCTGTGCACATTAGGACTCCTCCCAATGTGTGTGTATTGGGAGTGAGGGTGAGGGCAGGAGGCAGCTGTCTCCTGGCCCTTTGCTCCTTGCCTGCCTCTGGGCTACCACCCAGGGGGAACCTGCTGCAGAGCAGAGTGGAAGCAGCTCTCTCCAGGCTGCTCACTTGCCAGGGACAGACATTTAAAAAGCTAAAGCCTAAACTGATTCAACTTTTGCAGGTTAGTTTAACCTGCCTAGGTTAAATCAATTTGTAACAGAACAAACATTCTCTCTGGACACAGAAACTGAGAGCACATGCCTGCAGTTGCTCAGGCCAGGTGCTGGGGGGGGGTGCTAGAGCATACCCTTGGCTTTAGGGAAGCTGTCTGGGGGGGTTGGGGGGGAGGCAGTGGCCAGTCAGGGCTGAACTGGTGAGGGAGGGATTTAATTCCCCCTCTCTATCCCACCGGCAGGGATCCAAACCAGATCTACCAGGCACTCCCCCCTCACTGCTGCAGCAGTGGGGGACCATGGCCCCTGAGACAGAGTGGGGCAGAGTTAGTCTCCCCTCTACCCCCACTGGCAACTGGGTCTGCCTGCCATCCCCGCCCTGACTTCTTAGCACAGAAGGGGAGAGGGCTCCTCTTCTTAGCCTTGCGGCTGGCTGGGAGGATCCAGGAGCCTGTACTGGGGCTTCGCTCCACTCCCCTAGAGCTGGAAGCACAGCTGGAGTCCATTGCCATGTCCCCTTCTGTCTATGGGCCAGCTAAGGGGAGGGGGGGAGGAGGGAGAGGAGAAGCTCAAGTCTCCTGCCGCATCCCTTTCTCATCCTCTGGGCCAGCCGAGAGAGGGACATGGGGACTTCAGCTTCTCTCTCTCCTCCCCCACTCCCCTCAGCCCCAAGGCTGAGAAGAGGAACTCTTTCTCCTCTTGTGCTGAGAAGTCAGGCTGCTGGGCAGCTGCCGCTCTGTCTGTGCTTGGGGCAGCATCTGGAACGGGGGGGGGGGGCAAAATATGACCTATGGGCTGGATTGAGTTCACCAGTCCATTCTATCCAGCTCGTGGGACCCCTAAAAAATTGAGAAAATATTTATCTGTTCCTGGCTGCCTATCAAAGATGACAGGAGACAGGGCCAGTAGGACCCAGGGAGAGCCAGCCACAGGAGGCAGGAGGCCAGCCCTGCCCACCCTTAGCTATTTCCTTGCTTCCTGCTCCCACCCTGCTCCACTACCACTGGCTCCTAGCTTCATGGCTGGATTGGGGAACACAGTGCCATGCTGGTACAGGGGTGTGTGCGCACATGCAGGCATGGGCCAAGAATGTATGTGCGTGTGTGTGTGTGTGTGTGTAGGGGTGTATGCCGAGCCTATGCAGGGGCAGAGCATGTGTGTGTGTTTGTTGGGCGAGTCCCACACATACACCCCACCATACACATGTACCCATACCCCTCCTTGAACTGCTATACATGCAGACCCCCACACCCACACCCCCTCACACAACCCAGCCACCCTCCCTCCACACCTCACATATCCATACACATACCCACATGCTCCCTCACCCCACATACCTGCAAACCCAAAGCCCCCCACAAACCTATACCCACCCCCCACAACATACAGGAGTAAGACTTCATTTTAAGCTATTGGACAATCACCTCTATGTACACTACACAAATTTCATAGACTTTCATAGATTTCATAGACATTAGGGCTGGAAGGGACCTCGGGAGATCATCGAGTCCAGCCCCCTGCCCAAAGGGCAGGAAGTCAGCTGGGGTCATAGGATCCCAGCAAGATAAGCATCCAATTTACTCTTGAAGGTGTTCAATGTAGGCGCTTGAACCACCTCCGCTGGCAGACTGTTCCAGACCTTGGGGGCTCGGACAGTAAAGAAATTCTTCCTTATGTCCAGCCTGAAACGGTCTTGCAGGAGTTTGTGACCGTTCGACCTCGTCATCCCATGGGGCGATCTGGTGAACAGATGATCCCCCAGATCCTGGTGGTCACCCCTGATAAACTTGTAGGTGGCCATCAGATCACCCCTGAGCCTGCGCTTTTCCAGGCTAAAGAGTCCCATGGCTCTCAGCCTGTCATCGTAAGATCTGTTTTCCTGACCTCTGATCATGTCCCCTCTGGAATCTCTCAAGCTTCTCCACATCCTTTTTGAATTGTGGAGCCCAAAACTGGACGCAAATGCATGTAAACCAGGGCAAAAATATTTTTTTTAAATCAAATTAATTAATGTTTTAGATGTTCACTTTTTAGAATATAAGTTGGTATTTTTCTGGTTCCGAGATGGCAAAACCTCTTGCTGAAAGGGGTACTTCTGGGGCCAAGGAGAGGGACTTATAGTGGCAAAGGTCAGGAGTGAGACTTCCAGTCCGAAGATGATGACATGGGGGTGGGGCAACTGTCAAGGCCCTTGATAGCTTGCCAAAACTCGGTAAGTGGCCCTGTGCCCAAAATAACTGCCCACCCCTGGTAAGCCCCTTCCTGCTGGGAGGGGCTTGGCCCCAGTGCAGACCAGACCAAGTGGCAGCTGCTGGTACTGAGGCTGAGGGGAGCGGGGAAGGAGGAAGAGGAGAAACTGAAGTCCCTGCCACATCCCCTTCTTATCCTCTGGGCCAGCTGAGAGGGAAGCATGGATCCCAGCTCTGGGGGCAGAGCCAAGCCCTACTGTAGGCTTCTTTTCAACCCCCTCTCCCCCCTCTGCTGGTCTCAGCCAGCCCAGAGGCTGAGAAAGGGATGTGGCAGGGGACTCCAGCCCTGCAGCAGTGGGGTGAGCGCATGATCAGACAGGGCTCCATGGGGGGAAGGGATGAGGTTATTCCTCCTCCCTCCAGCATCCAGCAGAGGGGACAGCAAGAGGCCTATTCCCCTGCAGGAAGCGAGCATGGCAGTGGCGACAGTGGGCAGACCCGACTGCCTGTAGGGGTAGAGGGGAAGACTAACTCTGCTCCATGCCTTATTCTGCCTCAGGGGCCATGGTGCCCTGCTACTGCAGCAGTGAGTAGGGAGAGCCTGGCAGACCCAGCTTGGGTCCCTGCTGATGGGATAGAGAGGGGGAATTAAACCCCTCCCTAGACAGACCCCCATTCCTGCCTTTCCCTGCTTGGGCTGGGGAGCAGAGGGGCAGGCCCAGGGAGAGAGCATTCTGAGATGCTGGGAGTCTCTAGTTTAACTTAAACCAGCAAGGGGTCTGGGACAGACATTGCATAAACCAGTTTGAATCAAATCAGTTAAGGCTGATGCTCTACCGATGAAACCACCCAGGCTCTTGGACCAGGTTTATCTCAAACTGGTTTCAGCCATTTTGAAACTGGTTTATGTGCACTGAATGTCTGTTCCATTACAGGTTTAAACCAGTTTCTGATCACTTAAACCCGTTTATGTGTAATGTCTGTCCACAGCCAGTAGGAGCACATCTGCTCCCACAGTAGGCTTATAAGCCTACTGTAAATTAATAGCGCATGTAGATGTGCCTAATGATGCTGTATCCCCTGCACAATTGTTGCTCTAACTGTAGGGTAGTGTAGATATATGTGAGTAGCAAGAATTTCTTAGTGTGAAAGTTTTTATTGGATCAGCTCTGTAGTTAAGATAAAGTTTCTCAAGGTTTCCAGTGCAAGACATTCTTCATCAGGTCTGACAAAGCGTTAGGCCAGGTCAGATCAAACAAAGGATGCTTGCATTCCAAAACCTGAAAGACTGAAAGATAAGAATCCCCCCCCCTCCTCTCCCCCCTTCCAGGCTTCCCCTCTGCTTCCCACCCATGGGACTCCCCTCTCCCCTGCCCCACTTACTTGTGACTGCCTGCACTGTCTGTCCCAGGGGAGCAGGCAGGGAAGGGTGAATCTGCATGCCTGGCCTCTGCTGCCTACACTGCTACTCTCTGGGCTGAGCTGAGTCTGGCACAGAGTGACAGGGGTGCCCAGGAAAGCAGATTAACCCTTCCCTGCCTCCTCTTCCAGGACAGACAGCACAGACAGCAACAAGGGGGGGTGGGGCTGGCAGGGAGGGGGACAGTGAGCCCAATTCAAGCAGCAGACGTGCCCTGATACATCGGTCTGATATCAGGTTGGCACTGATATAGAGAAAATTGTTTGTATCGGAAATTGGCCTCCAGTGGTGAGGGAGGAGTGGGGTGGGGGCCAGGTGAGGGGCTGGTGCAAGCACTGCCCAGATGATGTGGGGAGAGCACAGGATGGAGCCGCGGATGGACGATGTGGGGCAGCTCCCACTGCTGCTCCTGCTGCTAGTCTGGGAGGGCATGGGGGGGGGGGGCATGTGTCCCCAGATTTGCATGGGGCAGGGTGAGGTGGGCTCTTCCCGGCAGGGCAGGGCTGCACAGGGTGGTGGCGGCAGCCCTGGGAGGAGGGTTGGGGGGGCTATGGAGAATTTTAGGGTGGCTGCAGCCCCCCATAGTTCAGTCCCAGCACTGCCACTGCCAGCTCCGCAATTCCTACCTTGGAATAGTATAACTTTGAGCTGGCTAAGGAATGCTTAAAACTAATTTAAGTTGTTAATGTGCAGACAATCCACAGGTTAAGAGCTCCAGGAACTGCCCAAAATTACTGTGTAACAGGGCCCTAACTTAATCACAACTGAAGAGTTGGTCCAATAAAAGGTATCACCCTAATAAATTCTTGCCTCTTGCATAATGTCTGGACCATCACAGCTACAACATCTTTCTTACAGTATGATATAAATGAGCTAATTCTTAACCATCTAGTTCAGGCCCTGGTAGCCTTCTAGCCGTGGTAGCACAGGGCTGAGTGGGGACTGCAAAACCCATGAAGGAAACTGGGTAAATATGCAGGGTGGGATAAGCATTCCCATGCTGCTATGACCAGAATGGTACCAGAGCTGGCTCAACCAGATTTTGGTTTGGTAAATCTCCAGTACAGTGTAAGCACTGATGTGATTGCAGTTGCCACTATTTTCTCAGATGGTGAAGCTGACCCCTGTAGATGTAGGAGCAGGATGCTGTCGTGTTCCCACAAGATTCCAAGCCTCCTCCCCTCCCCACTCCAGGTGTTGCCTATTATTTACAGCCGTTGTGCTTGGCTTAGTCCACGTTAAATGCTTGTAAAGAATCAAATGGAAGGCAACATGCAGTGAGAAAGGATGTCAGGAAAAATCTGGCTGTCACTGAGGTCAGAGGAGGAGGTTTACTATGGACTACAGGGTGTGCATGGCTAAATTAAATGGCTACTAACCTAGAAGAAAGAGGCCCTGGGATTTGGCCCTGGCAAAAGGGCCCCAGGAAGTCAGGAACTTCCCTGCTGCTGTTTATCTTGTAGGGCAGAGGTGAGAAAAATATGGCCTGCAGGGCCCCTAAAAATTTTAGAAAATTATTATTTACCAACTCCAACTGCCTGTCAAAGATGACAGGAGCCAGGGTCAGTAGGACTCAGGGGAATCCATGGCAGGACCCTGCAAGCAAGGCCCACCCAACCCATCCCCCCTAGCTGGAAGTCCCTGCCTAGCAGAGGCTTCTGGCTGGGGACTGTGGGGCTGTTCATTTCTCCCTGTGCCAAAGCTTGAAATTAAGGCAAGGAGGAGGCAGAGGGATGGGAAAGCAGGGGAGGACCGTGGGCAATAGTCCCGGTCCTTGGGGCCAGGCCAGCTCCTGCTGAGTCCAGTGGTATGGCCAGGCACCCAGGAGCCACATGATACACAGTGGCCACCGGGTGGGCACAAAACTGGGGAAAGCAGCAGTGGGGGTGGGGGAGAGTGGAAGTAAGTGGGCACACAGGAGTGCAGGGTCCAGAGTGGGGCAGCAGGAGTGTGGAGTATGAGCTGGCAGGGGTCTATGGAGCTGGGCTGGGCTGGGCTGGGCTGTGCCAGCAGGGAGAGAGGGGAACTGCCTCAGCTCCATAGAGCCCCTGCTGGCCAGGACCCTGCGCTCCTGCTGTCCCTCTCTGGGCCCCACTGGCACTGGCCCCAGGACAGCAGCATGGGCCCCGTGCTCCTGTCCATCTGCCACTCACTCCTGCGTATACTCAATCCCAGTCCCCCCCATCCTAGCCCCATCCATCCCTGGTCTGGGCTAAGCAGTGGCAGCATGGGACAAACTGCTGCTCAGCATAGGGGGAAAGCAACCTCTCCACCTCCTGCAGCTGGTGCTTCCTGGTGCGTCTGCTTGGAGCCCGTGCAGGGCTGTCCTGAAGCTCCACCACCTCACCACCACCTCAGGGCTGCCCCACGGGGCAGTGATGGCAATGTAGAGAAGACACAAGGCAGCCCCATGCAGGCTCTGAGCAGCTACCACAGGAAGCACCGGCAGCGGGAATGGGAGGGGCCGCTTTTCCCCCCATGCTGAGCAGCAGTTTGTTTCACGCCACCACTGCTCAGTCTGGGCCCCAGCACCGACTCCAGGCTCATCTGTCGGGGCTGAGCAGCGGCAGCAGCAGCTGAGCAGAAACTGCTGTTCGGCGTGGGAGAAAGGGTCCCCTCCCCCTCACCACCACCAGGCAGTTTTTGCTGCAGCTGTCCAGAGCCTGGGCTGTGCTAGGTTGCAGTGCTGCTCCTTTGTTGCCACCTGTGAGCTGCCCTGCAGCTGCTCCACACTGTCACCGCTGCCACGCTGGGTGACAGTGCTACAGGGTGAAGGAGCTTCAGGGTAGGCTGGTGTGGTGCAGGGTCCAGGCGGCTGCAGAAAAAGCTGCCCAGCTGTGACAAGGGAGAGGGGCTGCTTTTCTCTGTGCTGAACAGAAGTTTTTACCCAGCTGCTCCTGCTACTGCTGCTACCGATCACCCCAATGGGCGAGCCTGGAACTGGCGCAAGATGTGCAGGGTTGCGGCTGCACGCACTGGTTCCCGCCACTACCACTGCGTGCCCAGGGGTGACAGGACGTGCCATGGTCGAGCAGTGCCGAGCGGGCATGGGGTGCACTGGGGCTGCGCTCTGTTGACGGTGGCAGGGAGGTGCTGCAGGGAACTTAGGATCTGGGTTGTTGTGGAGTGGGGGCGGGTGCTGACCGGCTCAGAAGAACACACACAGGGGCTCCCATGCACTCCCTACATACCCTCAAGCCCTTCCCACAAACCCCAGTCACACCATACCCCACACACAATCACACACCCCACAAACACCATACTCTCACACACATCCCCCCATACCCACCCACTCATAGCTCCCCACAAGCCCCACACCCACCCACCACCCCTGCACACCCCACACACTATACAAGAGTAAGACTGCATTTTCAGCTATTATGCAATCACTTCAACATATACAGCACAAACTCACACAAATCAAGACAAAAATATTTTTAAAAATTAAATTAAAATATATTATTATGGATGTTTGATTTCTGTATATAATTTGTTTTTTCCCCCCATTCTAAGATATCAAACCCTCTTCCCTCAAAGGAGTACTTCCAGGGGCAGGGGGACGAACTTCTGGTGGCAAAGGTCAGAGGTTAGAGACAGTCCCAAGATGGTGACCAGGGGGCGGAGCACCTGTCAAGGGTTTGGGCTACCCATGGGGCCCTTGACAGCTTGCCAAAACTCAGTAAGTGACCCTCTGCTTGAAATAATTGCCCGCCCCTGCTGTAGGGGCAGGTTCAGGGCTTGATGCTTTACTGGAATTAACACATGGCACGCTCTGGATCCCTCCCCTATCCCAAGGGTACAGAGGAGCTGAATGTTTAGCCCAGGGCTTGTTTCTGCCGGCCAGAGAACAAGGATTACAGTTCAGTCAGTAATGAGGTTCTGACACCACTGTTCAATGTTGGCTGCTCTTCTTCCAAGCCTCCCAGGGGTCTGCCTGCATCTGGCCACCTCCCACACCTGCTGTTTCCAGGCAGCAGGCCTCTAAGCAGCTTCTCTTGTAGCCTCTTGGCCAATGCTGGCTGTGCTTGTCCTCAAAGGCCCTACCAAAGCCTGCTGGGGTTTTGACAGCCCCCACCCCCCAGTTGGTAGATTTCTATCCTTACTCACTGAATTAATCCTGTTCCCTGTGGTCCCGCTTTCACTATGTGGGATTCAAGGGACCCTGGGGCTGAGTTCAAAACTCTGCTCCTTCCCCTGAACTATGCCAGTTCCTTTTTCCCAGTTAAGCAGATGATTCATGGGGACTTTTCACTCCCAGTTGGATCCTGCACTTCTGAACCACGCAGCTGTCCTGCCCCAAACACAGGACTCCCCACAATATAGCACATTCAGCAGAATCTGTCCTCAGAGATGTAGCTGCAGTCTAGCAGGGAAATCTGATGCTGGTCCCCCTCCAACACCCAGTCACCAAGGGCAACAGAGAGAGGCTTCTCACCCACTCACCTTCAGAGCCTGGTCCTGCAGCTTGAAATCTTCATCTTCATCAGAGTCACAGTCAGGGAACTGATAGATCCGGATCCCATAGTGCCCAATTTCCTCCCGGATCTGGACAGGGACAAAGACCATGACTGACAGGCCTCAGGCTCAGCCCTCTTTAATGGGAGCCCTGCTTTGGGGAAGCTCCTTCAGCTGTGTTCCCACTAGCTTCATACTGTAGGTTTCATGTTTATACCAGCTACTATGCTGTTTTCCAAGGTCTGTTTACCTTGTCTTGTGTCTTTTTGACACAGAATGGAAAAACAAAGACAGTCACAGCACACATCCTAATACATGGCCAACAGGCAGGATCACAGGTGGGCTTGTTCACCTTGGGGGATATTCCCTCACAGCCTTCTCATTCCCATGGTCTAGAACTGCCCCAAAGGAGTAAAGCTAGGGGACAACTGTCCCAGACCCAGGCTGAATTTTGAAATGAGTCACAAATGACATCCATGTAAAAAATCCTAATTTTCCTTTTCTGGGTAAAACCTCAACAGGACTGTTACTCACGCTTGAAATACGGAAGTGTGAATGAGGTGAATGCAGTGGCCAGCCAACTCCCTCTTACCTTGCTTTTCTTGCGCTCCACTTCAGAGGGAGTCAGGGTGTCAGCCTTGGCCAGGACAGGCACTATGTTTACTCTCTGATGGAGAGCTCGCATGAACTCAACATCCAGGGGACGAAGGCTGCCAAAGGAAAGCAGAGTTAGCTGGGTGTGAATCTAGGCTGTGAATCCTCCTAGCTCTGGAAGTGTTGGCACCCTACAAGCATGGCCTATCAGTGCCCCGCCATTACCCAGCTGAGACTTCAGTTCAATGAGTTTTTCCATAGCAGTACCCCCTTGAGACTAGTATTGTGGCCACTGTATAGTACTCCCTCCTCAGTGCTATCTGGGACTCCAGTACGGTGAGCCTTCACACAACAACATCCTGTTAGGACTCCAGCACTGTGATCCTCCCTACAATGGTGGTCTCCAACTCTACGACCCCCTCACTGTGATCTTCTTGGGGCCAGCGTCTTCCTATGGACCTGTGTGTCTTGACAGTTAATACATTTTTCATGTTTCTATGACTTTCAAGCAATATGGCTTGATAGGATACTTGGGGAAGGAGGGAGGAATGGCAAGTGCCTGGATTGCCCATACCCATGTCCAAAGGGTGAGATGAAGTAGAGGCAGCAGTGCACGCGGTTGTCCTGGATGTTCTTCCGGTTCAGGCCACTTTCATCCCGGAAGTACTGCTCAAATTGCTGATCGATGTAATCAGCCACTGGCTTCCAGCTGGGAAAGAGATGGGACAGGCTGCTTGGAACCAAGTCAGACCAGCCTCAGGCATACTCCTACCTTTCAAAAAACATTCTGTGCTGGCAGATGCAAGTAGAAGGCAGGGCAGAATTCCACCTTATAGACTAACCGAAGTGCGTGTGCATGTTTATAGCAACTGTGAGCTGAAACTCGTTTCAGCAGATGCTGTGAAAGAATGTGCAGATGCAAAATGCAAGTATCTCAGTTTATAATTCCCCAGTGACCACTGCCCTGCAGGAAACAAATAGCTCACCACTCTCCAAATGTGCTCCAGGTAAGAGAAGCTAAGCCTATCTTGAACATAGAAACCAAAGGGCTGCCGCATTATAAGAATCTAGGCCAATATCTGACCTCAGATGGTAACAAGAGATGAGCCATCACTGAGAAATTTTCATCCTCTTCTGCCTTTTCCCCAGAGTTGCCAATGTGTAAATTCAATGCTAGTACCAGACCATGATTGTGCAAAACTGTGTGCAGCAGGGGGCTGGGATGCAAAAAAGCTCCAGCCTCTGACCAATGGTTAGAAAACACACCCAGTGGGGCAGAGGGAATCATGGCATCCAGAAGCCCAGGGGGAAGGGGAATCAAGATGCAAACCCAGGGCCCATGAGTTCTGTTTCCTGCTCTTCAAATGAGCACTATAAACAATTCTGTACTTAATACCCCTTCTTAGGACTCCAGGTTCCATGTCTTTCACTCATACCTCACTGTTTTAAGTTGTATTCAGTTCAGCTAGAGATGCCCAGAGGCCCCTGTAGGAGGTCACTGGAAGGGATCACCAGTGCAGGATGCTCTACTTCTAAACCATCCCAGACAGGTACCTCTCCAGTATTTTCTTGAAAACCTCCAAAGAAGCAAACTCCACACCTTCCCTGGGCAGCTCATCCATTAGCCTTCTGTTCTGCCAGTAAGGAACATCTTCCTGAGGTTTGATGGAACACTGAGACCCACTTTTTGCTGCCTAGGCATAACGCACCACCATGCTCTGCACAGCTCTGCAAGCTACTCAGGGTGGGGTTGGACTTCACTCTGTGTTCTGGACCTCCACTGTTAGTAGGATCTCTAATGAAAGCTTCTACAACAGGGACTAGAACAGCCTCACTATAAATTTGTGAGAACTGGAAAAAAAAATAGTCACAGACAAGGCAGACGTGGCAACACAACTTTGATGACAGACCAAAGCCCTCCAATATCATTATTTCCATGAATTTTGTTATTGCCTTCATCCAGGCTAGCTAGCATTGTGGATCATGCACTGGAAATGGACCTGGGGGAGATGGCTTCTAGTTCCACTTCTGCTGCTGCCCTGCTGAGTGACCTTGAGACTCATTTCACCTCTCCCTGCCTTAGTTTCCCCATCCATAAAAGGGGCATAATACTACTGACCTTCTTGCTAAAGCCCATGAGCTCTGCTGGTGTAAACTGCTATAACAGCTAGATATTATTTTCTTTGGTTCAAGTTATTCACCAAAGCTGGGCTTATAGACAGAAATGAATCTAAAGTGGTGGGTTTTAATAGAAGCAATTCTTCTCAAAAGTGGGGTTGTATTAGCTAGGGGTAAGACACTGGAGTTATTAAGTGAGCAGGTTCTTTACATCCCAAAACAATTTAGCTTGGTCTCAGTGATTCTTGGTCTGTTTTGCCAGGTTTCTGTTTTCTCATTTAGAGAAAGTGTACTTCGTGAATAAGTCACACAAAACCCAAATAGAGATTAATATTTACTCTCTCTACAGCCTACTTTATATGGCACCCTGAGAAGCAAATCACTGTGTCATCCAGTGCTTTCCTCACTTCAGGTCTTTTCCCTCTCCTAGGTTAATATTCACATTAGAAACACACTCTACTGCTGATCCCCAGGGACACCCCTTTGTATGTTGCTACTCTTACTCCTGCTTTTACATTCTCCTATGCAGGTCAGGGTCAGCCCTGAAGCAACCTGCCTCTCTCGCCACCTCCTCCTGCAGTTCTCTACTCAACTCCTGAAGCCACATCAATGTAGGTAATTCAGAAATGCCTGGCTTGCCCTGAGTGAACAGCACTCATCTGTTCTCTCCAAGCTGCCCAGTGAGCCTAGGTACTTCAGGTCAACTGGACATGGTCATTCTTCCAGCAGCAGTACTGGCCAAAGCCCTGCCTCTCCTCCCAAACATACCATTCAGTGTTGTTGACTGCATCCCCAAAGCCCGGGGTATCCACAATGGTCAGGCGGAGTTTGACCCCTTTCTCCTCAATGTCCACCACGTGTTTGGTGATCTCCACCGTTTGAGTGATACGCTCTAGAACAGAAACAGCAGTTGTCAGTGATCTGACACTCCTCAGTGGCAGTCCTTGAGGGCTGGAAACCAAGGGAGTAAGTGGGTGGGACCTTCACTGGCTTAGAGATGGGACCTCCATTGGCTGAAGCATGAAGGAAGCAAAGTCTTGGTGACCACCTCCACCTCAGCCCTATTCTAAAGTTACTTACCAGTAATCAGAAATCTTCAAGATACATTGTCTACATATACCCTCCACATGGGTTGCTCAGCCTCTGAGCCTTTGACTGTATACTTACTTCTATGCCTCAGCAAAGAAGTGCTCTAGTTGTACACCTCACCATCCACCTGTCCATTACCCCCCAGACACCAAGGGGATAAGGGGTGATGTATGTGTCCCTCTCAAGCACAGACTTCTAGAAGCCAATAATGCCAAGGGAGAGGGAAGGAGAGCAGGGTTCAAATGTAGGTCAGGACATCTCAGAGCTCCCAATACTGGAAGGTGACTTCATTTTCTACTTTGACTAGTTGTCCTCACACACACGCGACTTCACAGCAGGGTCCACAAGGGTCTGGGGGTGGGTCTCAGATCCCTGTGGGCAAACAGTGACTGTGTCACTGCTCTATCCAAGTTATGACAGTATGGACTGGGCTCCATATCACTGGTCTATAATTGTCACTTGTTAGAAACACCACACAAGGAGGCAGTGGTTGTAGCTTGGGCTCCGCTGGAGCGGACTCAAAGCACAGGTGGCGGCTCTCCTTCCGCAGTCTTATAACAAGTTTAGCAGAACCTGAGATCCAGCCTGGCAGTCTCTGGGAGCAAACAGCTCTGCCTTCACATCTTTCAGTTATGGCTATAAACAAATGCAGAGACTTTTGGAAAGGTTTTGTCCTCATAAATCTTGAACCTTCTCAACATCAAGAATGTGAACTGAATCCTCAGACTGCAGAAAAGGGGGGCTTTGGAAAACAGGTTGGCAGGGTAACCTGCTGACAGAGACTACTTTTGACAGAAACTTAGAGCAAGTTCACATCACCACAGGGATCCATGAGATCTTCAATCCCATCCATTCTCCTTGGCAAGGAAATTGTCACCAAAATCAGAGAGAGAGAGAGAGAGAGAGAGAGATTGCCAGTGGCTCAAAGGGTTGATGAATTCAAGATGTAAGGACCACATTTAGGTCTAATTGTAGAACTGGGTCTTCAGTAAAGAGTAAAACCTTGGCTAAACCCTACAAAACCCTGAGTATAACAGGATGAGAAAAATATAGGTCATCTTCAACAGGTAGATGGGCTGAAATAACCTCCTAGGGAACCCTAGTAGAACTAAAAGACAGTTTAGCATCTCTCAATCCTAAAAGATAACCTAAAATAGCCAAAATAGAGGAAAGAGATGGGGAAATACCTTTAGATTAGCACCAAACACAAAATGAACCACTTCACAAGGTGAATCCCTTCTGCTGGGAATAACAAGATCTTGCTCCAACTGCCAGTCATCCAGCATCCAAGCACTGAAGTAAAGGAGTGCAAGTCCACATGCTGGGCAAAGTGAAAGGGTCTGACCCCAACAGAAGCAGCAGGTCCTGGTATTCAGGTTGCCTGAGCTACACGAGCACTACTGAAGTGACTTGAGCCAAAACCTGTCTCATATTGCTCATCCTTTAAGGCAGCAGCTCCCAATCTGTGGTACACATACCACCAGTGGTATGCAGACAACCTGTCAATAGTATGCATTAACAGATTTATTATAAGTACTTTATATGACAAAAATGTGCTGATGGTGCTTAAGGTTGAACTGAAATATTTTCTGGTGTATCATCTCAAACTGGTGGTGTGCAATCTGTCAGAGTTTGGGAACTGCTGCTTTAGGGAATTAAGAGAGATGAAAGGAAAGGAGTTCCCCAACCATGCAACCAAAAAAGCATCTGAAAGTGAATGGGGCTGCAGTTGGCCCTGAAACATATTTGACACTTCCTGTTGCTCTTGGTTTCTAACAAGTCTATGTTCAGGGATCTATGGGTCTACACCACAAACACCTGGAAGAGAATTGATTTCTTGTTCTCCCACTCAAGATGGGTAGAAAGGACCATACTGAGTTGATCTGCTGTGAACTGAGAACTGCAGAACTGATAGTTGATGTACCAACACCACAGACAAAGAACTTCTCTGTTGAGAATGAAAGGTGTAGTGTCTCCTTTTTGATGTAAAACAATTGTTTTTCTCATCATCACCTGGACCTGACAATCCCAGTGTAGCAGGCTGTCACTCAGTTCTTCTTCCTGGGGCAAACTTGTCCCCCCAAGAAAAAAACCCAAAGCCAGCACTTAACAAACAACCATACAAGAAGGAATTGGTTAACTCACAGCTATGGTCCTTTCTCTACCCCTCAGCATCATCCCTCTTCTCTCTCTCTCCCAGTTTGGCTCATTGAGACCTTTTAACTTCCTCTGGGCCACACACTGATTACTGTCAGCTTGCATCCCCACCCCTCTCCCCACCTCCCACCCACTCTAAGAATGGTACACCATAACTTTTAACCACTCACAGCTGTGCTCCCACCACTAAGTCATGCACCTGGACATCCACTTTCCCATGAGTGGAGTCCGGCACACACTCTTCTTTTTCTTCAACAGCCCCCATCCCGGAGAAAAAGTCCACGTTTGCATGTGCTGACCTAGGGCAATGTTGTACCATAAAATCAAGAAGTTGTAGAGACAGATGCCATCTTGTCATCCAGGGGTTGACCTCCTGCACAGCATTAAGTCATGTTAAAGATGCACGGTCAGTGACCAAATAGAACTAGGCCCCTAGGAGGTAATAGCAGAGGATCTCAACCACCCACTTAATTGCTAAGCACTCCTTTTCTATGATGGCCTACTTCTGCTCCTGGGGGAGGAGTTTCCTACTGAGGTACTGGGGTGTTCTTCATCCTGAAACTTTTGGGAGAGCACTGCCCCCAGGTCTCATTCTGAGGCACCTGTCTGTAATATTAATTATTTTGTAAAGTCCGGGCTGCTCAGGACTGGCAGACCACATAGCAGCCATTTTCCTGCCCCAAATGTAATCTTGCATTTGGGTCCCCACAGAACCCTTTGTGGTGCTCTCTTCCTCAGCAGGTCAGCCAGTGGGGGTGTGATGGCTGCAAATTGTGGGATGAAGAGTCGGTAATAGCTGGCCAAGTCCAGAAACAACTTCACCTGTTTTTTACTTGTAGGCACCAATGCTTCCACCAAGGCCTTCACCTTGTCAGCTAGGATCCCTGTGGTGATGTGAACTTGCTCTAAGTTTCTGTCAAAAGTAGTCTCTCAGTCAGCAGGTTACCCTGCCAACCTGTTTTCCAAAGCCCCCCTTTTCCGCAGGCTGAGGATTCTGTTCGCATTCTTGATGTTGAGTATACCCTAGGAGACACTCAGCCAGGTTTGACGTTAGACCAGCCACCCATACTGACTACAACGGTTCTTTTGCCTGCTGAAGGTGGTCTGCCTATGTATTGGTAAATATTAGCACATCATCTAAACAGGTGGCTGTTTATGTCCAGTGTGGGTAGAGGACTTTGTCCATTAACCTTTGAAATGTTGCCAGGGTTCCACATAGCCTGAAAGGTAAGGACTTGAAGTGGTAGAGCTCCCAGGGTATTGCAAAGGCTGTAATTTCCCAAGATGCTGGATTCAAAGGGATTTACCAGTACCCCTTTGTCAAATCCAAGGTGGTTATATATTTGGCATCACCTATTCCCTCCACCATCGCATCTATTCAGAGCATAGGGTACCTGTCACATTTTGAAACTGTGTTGACTTTGTGGAAGTCAATGCAAAACCAGATGGCATGGTCAGGCTTTGGCACCACTGTCAGGCTACTCCACTCACTGCCCAATTCCTCGATTACCCCCAAGTCCAACATCTTTTTAACTTCCCTCAGTTGGGTGGGATTCTCAAGTGTCCCTTTTGAATGGCACAGCCTGACTTGGCTAATCCAGTGTTCTGTTAGCTAGTCTGGCCTGGAGTCCCAGTAAACTTCTCTAAATTCCTCCAGGAGGCTCTTTATTTCTGCCCATTGAGTCAAGAGTCAATGTCTCCTCTAGCTTGTGGTACACTGTCAGATATGGTAGGGGATCCTGAATCTCCAGGTCAGCTTCCAGTAGACTTGTAGAGACAAAACATGTCTCTCAAGCCTTTAAGGGTTTTAGCAGCTTAACTTGGTATATCTGTGACCCTCACCATTTCCCCACCAGATGAACCTCATATTTACCTGCCCTACCCTCCTCAGGACCTCCAAAGGTCCTTGCCACTTCTCCAGTAATTTACTCTCAGAGGAGGGAAGTAATAGTAGGACTCTATCTCTTGGCTGTCTCCCATATAGTAACTTCAAGTGCAAAGAGCTCATGCACGACTTTTGAACAACAGGGAGGGCAAAAACTGAGCCAAAATTCATGGCTCCTCAGATAGAAACGTCCTCAACGTTGCCTTCAGTGTTCAGTTAAATCTTTCAAATAGGCCATCCATTTGGGGATGGTACATGAAGTTCTTAGTGAATGGATGTTCAGTAAGTCCCAGACCACCCATAGTAACTGGGACATGAAGGCAGTACCCTGGTCCATTAAAACCTTTAAAACCAACTACAAATCTGTAGTAGCTCCGTGACCACCATTTGAGCTGATGCCAAGTGCCAATCGTCACTGCCCCGGGTACCAGTTGGCATAGTCTACCAGGATGAAAATGAACCTGGATCCCCTGGAACTCAGCTCCAGTGGTTCCACCAAGTCCACCCTGACCCACTCAAATGGTATGCCAACCAGCAGGACGGTCATTAGTGGGGCCTTACGGGCAAGCTGGAGGAGCAACCAGTTGGTACTCAGGGCAGGATATACAATAGTCTTTGATTTCCTGGTATGTTCCAAGCCAAAAAAACCTTGCCAGCTTTCTATCCTGCGTCTTTTCCACCCCAAAATGCCCCACCCCACAGGGTATGTCACATGCCAGGTTTCAACACCTGGCAACAGTATGGTTTCAAGATCAACAGTTGGGACTGCTAGGCCCTAGTGTCTATTGTCACTCTCATTGGCAGGTCCCCCCTGCAGCTCAAAATGGAGGTCCTAGGCTGCTAAACATACTTCTACTTCGGCCCCATTGGCCCATCCCGACCAGCCACAGAGGGACATATACTAAATCCTCCCTTTCACCCCGATGGAATCTTGGCCTTCCCCATCTTGATCTAATCCACCCTCCTGAAGAGCACTGGAGGTCTCCTGATCCTCTGCTTCCTGGAGTAGGGGAGGGGAGAAAGGGATTCAAATCTCACTGCACCGTGACCCCATTCCCAGAGCATGCCTTCTGACTGGTGAGGCCCTCCCACCTGACCCAGTGTCACTATAGGCATGACCTGGGTTGCAGTCCAAAAAGTTCCTAGTCTGAGAAGGGAGGTATCTTCCCTAGTTCTGGTTCTGTAAGACTGGGATTCATCTAGACTTTATCCATTCTCCAGGCTAACCAGATCAGCTTGGCCATCAAGCCCCAGTCTTGCCCCACCACCACAGGGTAGGCTACATGGTGGGCCACTACTATGCTTATATGCCCCTCCTGCCCCCCACAATGGTCAGGCTCAGGTGGGCTTCAGGGTATGGTTGGGTATCCCCATGAATACATGTGACATATACACACATTTGCCATTTGGGACATCTATTGGACTCACAAACTGTTCATGTACTGTACAAACATTTACCCAGAGCCTGAGTCTATTAATTCCAACCACATGGATATCCTCAGTCTTTACAAGGATAACACATCTCCTCAGGTCAGGGTTCTCCCATCTTGCCTCTGAGACTAAATCATGGGAGTATCCACAGACCATCTGGGGGCAGTCCCAATATCATGCCCTTTTACCCTGCATTGGAAACACATCATCTATGCCTTGCTTCCTTCACCTGAGCTGCAGGGATGCACCAGGTGGCCTTCTTCTGCAGGTACCTGGTTGAAAGGCTCTCCTCCTGTCTGGGGTCTCAGAGGAGATGGAGGTAAAGCTCCAACCAAGGGCCTTCCTAGACCCCCCAGCTGGTTTGATGCAGAGCCCTGATTTCCTCAGGCCTGTAGGCTGCCAGCTTCCTGGGATTCCCATGAAGTCTTCTAGCCTCTGTGTAGCTTCCTCCAGGTTGGCCACTTGGTGGCAATACACCCATGTCTGGGCTTTTACTGAGAACGTGGCACAGAATTGTTCTAATGCCACCAATTCCATGACCCCTGCAGCCAGCTTGCAGTCTAGGTTTAGCCGGCAGTGATAAGGTTCCTTCATGAGACCAAATCGACCCAGTATGGCTACTTTGAAGGCCCTAAATTCTTGGGCTGAGCCTGCTCCCATGTCCAAGTAAGTGGTCTGTGCCTCCTCAGTTAACAAAGGGACCAACCACACAGCACGGGTGTCCTGTGGCCATGTGATATGCCTCTGCCACCTGTTTAAACACAGCAAGAAAAGCTTCTGGATCATCTGCCGACCGCATCCTTGTGAGGATTCCTCCCTCTAACCTTGGGGAACCTGGTGACTCACTAACATGGGTAGGGGTCTGTGGCAGAATGCCACCTCTGTCTCTCCCCAAAAACTCTGCTCTGTGACAATTTGGTTAACATGGGCTCTTTAGGTAACCCTGAGTTGTAACCTGAGTTGGATACATTCCTGAGGGAGGTGGGAAACTTGCTCCTTCTGCCTACATGACTGGCATCTCATACCTGGGTGAGGGGCTTACGCTCCCTATTGTTAAGCAATGCCAACCTGATTGGGAGGGGGCTAGAGACTCTGCCAGTCTGCCTAGCAACCAGTGATGCATTTCAAATTGGTTGGCTGGCAGCCAACAGGTGCTGGCCTCCATTGGACCAGGTAAATGAGGTCATAAGGGCTATATAAGTTAAGGATTTCCCAGGAGAAGGGCAGCAGTAGCCATGATGAGAACTCAGAGAGAGAAGAGCTGGATCTGTCCTGAAAATCATGATCAATGAACTGCCTGCCTCCAGAGGAAATCTCCACCTGCCTCTGGATGATACTCATGAGTAAGCTACCTGAGATCTAACTAGAAATATAGCTTGCAGTAACTCAGATGCGTGATCAAATACTACCCCAGCCACCCTGTTTGCTCTATGGGATTTCTCTGATACTGCTCAACCCTGTACCCTATTCCAAATCTACCCCTTGTAACCAATAAAGTTCTCCTTTGTATCTAGTGTGGGAGACTTATTGAGAGTGGGTCTAGATTATGCCTTGGGGTTCCCTTGCCTTAGCTGACTAAGGCAGACCACTATTTGTGCCTCAGATTGAGGGAGGCACCCCATGTTCCTGAAGTGGGCCGAGTACTCTCAAGGACAACTAGGCCTGTGTTTCCAAGGGGGCACAGAGCCAGGATCAGACCAGACCCTGGGTGGTGGCAGCTCTACCCCCAGGCTAGTGGGTTTGCACCAGGAAGAGAGTCAGCCAAACGTGAGGCACCCCCAGGGAGACACTCAGAGCCTGGAAGGTGGTTGGACATGGTAAGGTGGTGGCTTAGCGCAGGAGCACCCCCTACTAGCCTGGCGCAAGGTCTATCTAGAATTCAACTGCTCTTTCAGAAAGTCCTGCTGTTGCTGCTGCTCTCTCTAAACTACTGCAATTGTTGCTTGCTGCTGGTCTCTCTAGAACTGCTGTTGCTCAGTTTGGCGCTGCAGAAACAGCTACTGTTGTTGCTGTTGCAGCCCCCCCAGCCATTTTAGCAGGGCTCCAGTCTTAATGACTGGCATTGGGGTTTAGAATGCCTACATTTTCTACCACATGTAGCAGGTTGTCACTCAGTTCTTTATTTTTCCTGGGCCAAACTCGTCCCCACAAGGAAAACAACATCCATAACAAAGCCAGTGCTTAACAAACAACCATAAATCAACAAAGCGTTAACTCACAACTGTAGTCCTTCCTTGGACCTGGAGAGAAAGGGTGACCATATGGGACAATGTGAAATCTGGGACACTGTCCCCCAGACCTCTGGTGGATGCTACCCTGCCCTGGCCACCAAGTTAATGGAGCTGCCACAGGTAGAGGTGGGGGTGGGGGAGCATGGTGAAGCTCTGGTATTACTATTCAGGCAGCTAAGAGATTCAATGGCCTGTTAATGACCCATTGTTCTTTACTTCACAGGTGTCAACAATCATCTCCCCTCTTTAATGGTTATCCCACTAATCAAGTTTACCTGTCTTAGGGCAATTGTGTTGTCTGTTAGGGTTTCTTATTTTGCAGCTTGTGCCACTCTGCCTCCCCACTCTGTGCCCATGATGCTCATTTTAATTTTCACCAACCAGCCGGAATGGACCTCTGAAATCTGGTACTGTCTCGGCCTATGGAAAGAGGACACTGCAACTCAGTCCTACTTATCCTGTGAATGTCCTGGGCCCTCAACAATCACTTCTGGGGATAGTGGAAGGCAATTATATTTCTGAACAGGTCCTGCAAACCACCAGGTATATCAGTCTAAGGTCCAGGGCAATGGAGTGTCCAAGAAATTAGAGCTGCGCCAATACATTGGTCTGATATTGGGTCGATACCGATATAAAGAAAACTGGGTTCATTGAATATCAGGCCAATAATTTGGCCGATAAATGCCTGTGCTGCATGCAGTTCCAGCACAGCACTCAGGAAGTAAGGAGCACAGCCGGGTAGCATGGAGAGCTGCTGCTAGCTGGTAAGTCTGTTGTGGTGGAAGGGGAGGGGGGAAGGAAGGGGCATGGAGGGACAAATCAATGCCCCCCGCAGTGAGGGAGGGGGCAGGGGCAGGTGCTCCCCAGGCAGAGTGAGGGGGGGATGACAGAGCCGTGGCTTGTTGGGGTGGGGAGCCAGATCCCTCCACTGCTTGCGCCCCAGGAGGGCACAGGTCTACATGGGACAGGGCGGGGTAGCGGCTGGGCTCAGACCGGGCGCCGGTGGCACTGGGAGAAGGCTGCATCCACTCCAAATTTTGTCACCACTCTTCTCCCAGCACCACCACCACCAGCAGCCCTGCACAGCCCCAGCTCTTCCCAGCACATGGGTGCAGGTGGGACATTGAGTTGGGGCTGCATCGGGTGGCTGGCGGCGGCAGTGTTGGGATCAGAGTGGCAGCAAAATTTGGGGTGGATGCAGCATCCTCCCAGTACCACCAGTGCCTGCTCTGACCCCAGACCCTGCCAAGAAGAGCCCTGTGGAGCCCTGGCTGCAGTGCAGCCCACCCTGCCCTGTGCAGATCCAGGGGGCACCCCTGTGCCCTCCTGGGGTGCAAGCAGTGGTGGGAGCCACCTTCCCACCCCGCCCCCATGAGCCCCCTGCCCCATCTGGGCAGTGTCTGCCCCTTCCTCCTCCCACACTGCAGGTGGCATTGATCTGCCCCACCCCCCCCCACACACACTCCTTCCCTCCCCTCTCCCCTTCCACCACACTGGACTTACCAGCTGGAGGCAGCTGTATTGGAAATCGGACTGGTATCGGCCAATATGCCTCCTTAAATATCAGCTATCTGTATTGGCCCAAAAGTCTCTGTCAGTACACCCCTGCAAGAAATAAGAATGAACTCTGGTGTCTTCACACGTTAATTCTTCAAATGACCTTTGGCTGCCAGTGAAGATGACCTTTGAGTCCTGAGAAGTGAAACGGTCACAGCCTCATTTCCCAGCACAGCAGGAGCTTCTCTGGGAACTCCATGAGACCTAGCTAACCCCTCTCCCATCTGCTCCACCAGAAACCCCAAACCAAGTATTGGATTGCTGTTAATCACCTCCTCCAACTGCTTTGAGATGGATTCTTTGAGCACCTGATCTACAATTTTTCCAGGGAATAAGGTGAGGCTGACTGCTCTATAGTTCCCTGGATCTTCCTTTTTCGCCTTCTTAAATATGGGCACTATGTTTGCCTTTTTACAGTCATCCGGAACCTCTCCTGCTGTGATGTATCCTATGGCTGGCTCCAGAGAGACATATCTGTGCCCATCCTAGTCCTGGCGCACACCAGAGTCATCACACAGAGCTCTTCACTCCAGCCTTGTCATTTTCTGGGCACAATTGTAGGGGCTAGTTCAGGCTGTGCCTTGAGGGGGTTCCCCCATGAAAACACAAGAGATAATGCAGCCTTCTATCATCTCCTTAGGGAAATGCCAACTCACCACAAAAAGAATGTGCTTCTGCCTGTCACTTCAGGACACTGAAGCAAGCTCTCCAGGTCCTAGAAGGAAGAAGGGCAATGCAGTGCCATGGGACAGCTAAGTCCCCAGTTCAGGGGGTTGGGATACACAGAAATCACCTCCACCCAGGAATGTGGCTAACTTTCCTGTCCCCACCCACCATAGTATCCAGGCATTGTACACCGTGAGATAAAGGGGAGAAAGGCTTAAAGCAAGAGAAGTTCTGCCTTCACGTGCTAGGGAAATAGTCTCTTTTGTTCTACACTTGATCTTCTATGTGAGATACTTGTGAGTGACATGTCTCCACTCTTCCCAAAGAAGGGAGCTTTGTACTGGAGTCAGGATAAGTGTGAGACTGGCAATCAGCTGTTTGACACCCAGCTCTTAGCATGAACTCAAATCTCTTCTCTTTTCCTGCCAACATTCTCCCTCTGCCATGAGTTAAGCCTGCTGCATTTGACCCAGAAGCACTGGATGCCCTGTACAATGTATAGAGACAGAGGCATCAAGCCAGTGTCAGCAAAGCCCAAGACATCTGATGACTCCTTCAGGGACTCCACATGCATCCTATAGTACCACCTAGTTCATAAGCCTGAACTTCCATGCTAACCCTAGCTCGCTGACCACTCTCCCTCAGTAGACTTCTGATGCTTTACAGGGAGGTCAGTATCATAGCACCCATTTTACAGAGGAAAAAAAGACAAAAGTGACTTGCCCGAAGACCACTGACAGCACCAGGAAAATAACCATAGTCTCATGTGCCAGTTTCTTCCACCCCTCAGCCACCACTCCTCTGAAGAGAAACAATAACTCACTGGCTCTGAGCAGTATGAACAGGCTGCATTCTCCTTTGCATCCTGAGTTGTTTTCACCTGCGTCAAGAGTGCTTAAAATGCTCCTAATGCTGCTACATGATATGGGCAAAGCTGGGGTCTTCATATGCACCACAACACTGGAGTCTGCTGAATTTGGCCCATTGTTCTGATTCCCCTCTCTCCCACGCTGGCAAGTCTCTACTGATGTTATCTGGAGGTTATTCTAGGTTTGCACTGGATTTGCAGAGAGGAGAATTAGCAAGCTCTTAATTAGTAAGGAACAAACAAGTTTGGACAAATTAAATACTGACCTAAGTACCTGGGTTTGACTCAGACCTAGCTCCAAACTTGATAAAAAAAAGTCTGGGTGTGGCTCTGGATTCCTCAGAGGTCAGAAAAGACCATCAGGGTGAGATTACATGTTACAATCAGAACATGTTAAGAACACTTAAAACTTGAATGATCACACATAAAGGTTCATTAAGTAGTGGTAAGTGCCCTTTATGCATTTTAAAATTATGCCACTTCAGGCCAGGATTATTTTTGAGCTGGACTACCTAGTTTGAGTTAAATTAACTTCTGGGTGTTCACTTGAGATAAAACCACCAGATTGCAGGCCTCCCCTGAATCACTTCTCCCAGGTAGATTAGCTATGATCCAAGATTTTATGGCCCTGGATTGACAGCTGGGAAAAGATAGGCTACAGGTGGGGGGGGAGTGGAAAGAAGGGGAAAAGAGGTGAAGGGGGGTATGGGGGTGTGGGAAAAGGGTGAGGATTGGAGGGGGCAAGAGGGAGGATGTAGGGGTGAGGGGGGAGCTGCTGGGCTCCTGCTCACTTTGCTCCCAACCCCCCCAGATCATTACACTGCCACCCCAATTCCCCTCTCTGTCTCCAATTTTGGATCCCCCCTCTGCCTCCACCCTGCTACCCCGATTAGCCTGAGAGCAGTGGAGATGTATCTCTTCCCTACCTGATCCTGGGGTCCTCACAGACCATGTCATCCCAGCATGCCCAGATCCAGTCCCTGCCAGGTCCTGCAACTGAAGGAGAGGCAGGGGGATATGGGGCTTGGGGACAGGTGGGCAAGGAACTGCCAGGCTGCTGCAGAATCCAGTGGAGGCTGGATCCAGGTGTGCAGGAACAACATGAGCTGCAATGAGCCCAGGATCTGGCAGGGAGGAGGACCCCTCTCCCCTGCCACCGGTTGCTGCCACAGCTCCTCTTGGGCTGATTAGGATGAAAGGACAGTAATCCAGGAGCTCAGGGGCCAAATAGGTGGGTGTTGGGGGAGATCTGGGCATGGAGGGACCCAAACATAGGGTGGAAGAGGGATCTGGTTGTTGAGGGAGGGCAGCAGAGTGATTTGGGAGATGGCAGAAGTGATCCAAGTGGCACAGGGGGGCCCTTCCCCCCACTCCTCCCCGGCCTTCATTGTGGCTAGGGAACTGATAAGCAAGGCAGGCATGGAGCAGATTTTCAGTCCCTAGCCATACCCCTGCTCACCAGCCTGTAGCAACAGATTTCAGCAGTGTACATTAGAGAGGGTATCAATCCTGAATGTGTGACTGATCATCTCTAGCACTAGTTCACCTTAAGAAAGACTAACATTCCTTAGAATTAGTGCATGCTTACTCTAATATGTAATCTCACTCTTTGACCATCCAGTCTGAAACCTGACTGACACACTCCCAGGAATTAGTATTTGAGAGGCTAATCATTCCAACTGAAACCTATGAAGCATTCAGCATTCATAGACATGGTCTTTAGAGCTTGGAGGATTGTTTTCAAGTTAACATTTACATCATTTTTAAAGGAAAATTTTGGAGATTTTTGCTTAATTCTTCCCCCTTTTTTGATCAAGTATAGAGCCCACTACCATGTTTCCAGTTTTGAGGACACTTCTCTGCTGAAATTGCAGATGTTCACAGCAAGCTAAACAGGGGCTTTTAATCACCCATCTTTTTGTGAAAAAAGCTTTCTCTGTGTGTCCTAATATGTGGGATGGATGTGAGCCCCAAAGTCTCCAGCTATGTTGACATGAAAAAACAATGCTGTTTTTAGGAAAAATGTGGCTTTACATCAGTTCAAACCCCATGTGGCTACACTTATTTCACCTGAAGAGTGCTTATTGCAATTTGGCTTTGCTTTGTTTCTGACCTGTGCAAACTGAAATAACCTGTTCTTAAACATAGAGGGGTTGCACATATTTCACTATATGAGTTTAAAACCCATTTGAGATAAACCACTGCAACTTCATGTGGACAAAGCCTCTAAGTGGGATCTGAGCATGTGTGGAGGTTGGATTGCTTGTTAAGATCTAGGAGGTCAGGTATAGACCTGACTCTAGACCTAGGGCTGCATTTCACAAAACTGATAGGCATTTGGATCAAAAGCTTTGGTTTGTGTTCATCTAAAGTTGAATAAGTTCCAGCTTGTCCTCCTAGGGCTTTGCAGTCCCAAGGCAAAGCCTTTATTGTGTCAGTCACTCTTGGTCCATGGGAGCAAAGCTACTAGGAAAGGAGAGGACAATGTTTAGGACTGATAATGTGGAAAGTCACTGAATGCAGATGGGGGGTGGAACTTTTATTTAAGACCAGAAGTAAAAAGAGAAAAATGGAGAACTGTGGACTTCTTGCTGGGAGTGGAGAGAGATCATGAACAGCCTGATTAGTCAAGTGATAGTGTGTAAGGAGACAAGCAATTTAAAAAGCCAGGAACCATGATAATCAGGGCACAAAACAGGCACCCTGCCCATGGCCCTGCTGAATACTAAAGCAGGAGATATAAACTGCCTGCTGAGAGCCCGGAAGGAGCGACTACTGGAATAATAGCAGTGCATTCTAACTGCGTCTGGAGACACTGAAGCAACCCCAGGAGAGCTGGACAAAACAGTATTCCAGACAATACTGTCAGGAAGCAAACAGACACCATACCACTTTCCAAGCTCATGTCCTTCTAACCTAGCAACATGGAGGAAAGGAGAGGAAGAGTTGGGCAAACTGGGGCCTATGCATACTGGCAGCAATGCACAGATGAAGACTTTTTTTTTTCTTTTTTCTTTTTTTCTTTTCTTTTTTTTTTCTTTTTAGACTACTGCCACTTTGTGTGTGCCAGCAGAATATGAAGAACACCGCTGGCCAAATCCTTTACTTTCCTGGGCATCTGATCTTACTTACACTAAAGCCATGGTTTGTTTGAGGATATGTTTTATTGAACCAACTCTGTAGCTAGGAGAGATGAGACATAACCTTTTGGACACAATATGCCCTTCCTCAAGTCAGGGAAAGCAGCAGAACCTGGTGCCTGGGCTCAGCTAAACACCAGTCAGAACAGTGACTTTTGTTTAACCCTATTATGTACATGAAACTGGCCAGTGTGAACAAAGGAAGCACGTAGTAAGCCTGAAGAACAAAGAAAGGTTATCAGGAGTGGTTACAGACCCAGTGAAGAGCAACTGAAAGAGATGTATCTAATTATGTAAAAGAATAAAACAACAGGAAAGAGTCATTGCTACCTGTGGAACACAGAGAGGCTAGCAGAGGAAGTGCATAATTGTAACGAGCCAATTAAACCAATTGCTGTGTTAAGTCCACAGCTTTTAGTGTCCAGTAAAATTATGAATCTTCATTCTCAGGCTTGTCTACTGAGGATCGTGTGTAGATTTCATATTTACACTGACCTTAAGAAGAGTTTTGCTTTGGCTCCAACAGGACCAGAATCAAGTTCAGTAGGTATTAACTTATAAAATATTTTCTTGCTCTCACCTTTTGCAAGGGAATTCTCTTTCATGAAGATCTCTACAACAGCATACCATCTGGTTGTTAATACACATCCCTGTGCTTTTTAATGTTCAACTTGAAGAAGCTTTACACTGGCAGCTTCAGCAACTTCAGTGGAACTACACTGATCAATATACACTAGACCAGATACATACATACACACTATCTGGCTCCAACATGAGCAGCCTCTCTTTGCTCCATCATCCCAGAGAAAACAGATAAGTCAATCAGCCCTTTTCTAACATTCAGATCAATAGACTGTAACCTCATAACTGGGGATTTGGGTTTTCTGTTTACTACAGAAAAATGCAGATTTTCTCCTTTAAAGGAGAAAAAAGCAGGAAACAGCAGGTTTCCCCTTGCATGCTAGCAGAGTTCCAGCCTGCAAGGGGCTACTTGGGCCTGGAGGGAGCAGGAGAAGGGTGACTAGGCAGGGGGTGCCATGGGCATGTACACGCACACACATGCACATGGCAGCCAGACAATGTGGAGAGCATCTCTGTCCAAGTAAGTCTATGGGGGGAGCAGTGCAGAGCAGATTGAGGCCCCCACAGAGAGGGAGGGAGGGAGTGGGGCAGGGCTGGGGCTGGAAGTGCTGCCCATCTGGGGTGGTGCATGGGGTCTGGGGCCAGGATGGGAATGTGCGGCTGTGGGGCTTGGCCAGGGACAAAGCCATGCGTGCCTCATCCAGGAGGCAGCAGGGGGCAACTGCTTCCCCAATGTTGCACGCACTTCTGAGGAGAGGGCTACGGAGAGGCACATGCCCCCCAGACTCGTGTGCAGTATGAGGGTGGGAGTAGATGCAGGCTGCCAATGCAGGCTCAGGGCTCTCCACCCTGCTGCCCTCCACCTCAGGGTCTCCACAGCCCAGTGGGTGAGATCTGGTGCAGGAAGGCAGAGCAGGGCATGAAGGCTTGGTGCCACTGCCAGGAGCCCCATGCCAGCTGTACTGCTATGGTGAGGTGCCTCCTGCCTGCCTGGCAGTAGTGGGGGGCACAACCCTGTGCTGCCACCACCACCGCAGCTGCTGCTGGGCAGGCAGGAAGTGCTTCAGCACGGCCGGCATGGGGCTTCCAGCAGTAGCACCAAGCCCCCCTGCCTTCCTGTGCTGGGTCCCACCCACTGAGCTGGGGGGGCACCCAAGGGTAGGGCAGCAGGGTGGGGAGCCCCAAGCTTGCAGTGGGCAACCCACATCTTCCCCCTCTCCACAGCATGAATGCCATGTGCCCCTGGAGGCTGGTGGGGCACGGCAAGCTCCCACAGCTAGTGATGGTGCTGGCAGCAGCGGTGGGAGCTTGCCACTGGGCGAGCACCAACCAGTGGTCGGCGACCACCCGCAGACGCCACTGACAGTGTTGGCAGTGGCCAGCAGTGATCAGGGACCACCCACAGATGCCACCGGTGGTGTTGGTGGCAAGGGGTGTTGGGTGGCAAGTGGCAACCACCCACAGGCATCGGCAGTGCTTTTTGCAGGGGATGCACTGCCAATCTCAGGGGGTGCACATGCACCTGCGTGCACCCCCTACATATCACCAATGCTCCACAGCCTCCACTCTGGCTGTGCTGCCTCTGGCAGGGGAGAGGGGAAAGGGGGAGCTGGTATCTCTGGTCTGTTCCAGCCACAGCAGCTGCTGCTTCCCACAGGTGGCAGCTGGGGCTTGGGCACTACTTGGGGGTGGCAGGGGCAAGTGAGGGGCACCAGCAGGGACAGGGGGCTGCGGGTCAGGGGTGAGAGGCACCAGTAGGGCCAGAGTATGGAGGCTGTGGGTTGGAAGCGAGAGGAACTGGCAGGACCAGGGGTATGTGGGTTGGGAGTAAGGGGCAATGGAATGGACAGGGGCAGGGCACCAGCATGTCAGGGATGCTCAGCTCCATAAAACAGCAGAGGGACAACTGCAGCTGGACTTGTATCTTGGTGAATGAAGGGGCAGAGGAAGCTCTGATTTTCTATGATAAAAAACCAAAATCAATCGCCAAGATACATAGGTATTTCAAATATTTTTATGATAATGGTTGAGGTACCAGTAGGCTTCCAAATTGCTTTAAAATTGTAAATATATCAATAAAACGTGTTCAACTGATACCTATAATCATTTTAATTGTGGAAAAACATGGGTTTTGGTTTTGTAAATCAGAATATTTAGGATTTTTATTAGCAAATTTGCAATTTTAAACCAGAGAAAACCAGGATCTCTGCTCATAATTACTGGACATATCTACATGAGATATTACATCACTATAACGATAAGCTACTGCACCATAACTCACTGCTACAGCAACATAGAATCGCCAGGCATGAACTGTGATGCCGACACTACTGTGAAGTACCAGTGAGGTACTATGCAGCATCTCGTTGCTAGTGAACAATAGCCACTAAAAATAGCCATGCGGTGTTGGGACTGCACAGTAACTCCAGTTACCGCACAGCCATTTAGTACTTGCTTAAGCAGTTGGCCACTCGTGTGGACGTGGCCACTAAATGATGATGAGATACTCCATCTGGATTAACCCTGGAGTGCCCCCTGCTGGCAGAGCAGCCTCCTTGTCCTTATGCATCCCCCTTTGACCATTTGTGATAGGGCCCCAGCTGGCAGGGACAAGGGAGGGAGCCACCTCTGGGAAGGCTTTGATCTCTCCTCTTACCTTCTGCATTAAGGTGTTTGCGATCCTTATACATGTCTGTGAGGAAGAGGCTGTTCACGAGGGTGGATTTTCCCAGCCCAGATTCCCCTAGGACAAAGTAGAAAAGCAACAGTTAATGGAGGTCAGTAGCAAGTTAAGTGGTGCTTGGTGGAAAGCTGTGGGGGCAGGGGTTGGGTTTGCACACCTTTGATCAGGAGCAGGAGTGGAGTGTTTCAGAGCGGTAGCACCATACCAGAAACATGGCTCAGACGTGTCTGGGAACCACTGGGCCTCCCACTCAGACAACATCAGCCCTCAGGACCAAAGCAGCGGCAGAACCATGGATAGTCAGTACATTAGCACAGCCAGTCCCATGCAATCCAAGGCTTATAGAAAGGAGGAATGGCAACAGTTTCTGAGGCCCTTTCCAGGTCTTTTGACCACTGACACCCCTGGGAGAACCTGAGTTCCACCGAGTGAATGCATACAGTGTTGTCACCATAAGAAGTCCACTCTGCCATCTCGGAGGGCCTTGTTACACCTTACACCGTAAGCGGCACAAATGTTGATGGATGTTAGTACTAGCTTGAGCTTGGAGCAGTTACACTGCAGGCCAGCAGGTGCCTGGAGGACCGAAAGATAAGATTACCCTTCTCCCATTCCTGGCTTTCCCCTTGTGCCCCCTAACCCAGGGCTCCTCCAGGATTCCTCCCTGCCAAGCACATTACTTACTTGTGGCTGCCTGCACTGTCCATCCCAGAAGCATAGGCAGGGAAGGGTTATGTTTCCTTCCCAGCCTCTGCTGTTGCTAGGCTGCTGCTGCTCTTTTGGCTGAGAGGGCAGCAGCACCAGAGGCAGCACTGGTGATGTGGGTAGTAGGCCTGATCCGGGCCGGTGGCGAAGTGGGTGAGTAGGGTGTTTACACTAAGGTGTAGCCTAGTGTGGCTGCAACTTAGTATAACACAAGATGGATATCATGGATCAGAGATCATCCTGCCCTGGAGTGGTGTACCTTATTGCTGCATGACAAGTGCTTAAAACCAGTTTCAGGTGTTAATGTGCAGAAAATCCAGGGGTTATGAACTCCAGGAGCTGCCCAAAATTACCATGTAACAAGGCTCTGAATCCTGTGGGATCAACACCTATCCAGTAACCATGCTGGAGCTTGCTTGTTCAGCAAGCAGCAGCAAACACTGTCTTCCCAGACCCTCACAGCCTCCTGTCCCAGATCAGCATGCAGTAAGCCCTGTCCCTCATTGTGTGAGGGGCCTTGGGCTGTGCCTACCTGTCACCATAAGCGTGAAGTCAAACCCCTTCTTCACCGACTTTCGATGGACTTGATTGGGGAGTGTCGCAAACCCCACATACTCTTTATCATCCTGTCATGGGGAGATGCAGAGGGAATACATTAATCCAGAGAACTGTCCCATGCCCTCATAACCCCCTGCCCATGTCTCAGTCCCACCTCATACCATAGGTGCACAAGGATAGCCAAATGCAGTCTTGCCTGCTGGCTGGCACTGGGTTAAGTGACTGCTCTGTCACGCCTCAAGTAGGCCCCTGATACATCTAAGCCCTTGTCACCAAAGCCCAAAGCAAACCAAGGCCCCCCAGACCTCTGCATGCAGCAGAGAAGTATGGATAAGGGCATCCTAAGCTTGTGATGCCAGGATGGAGCCTACATTGAAACCTGTAACTACTGCTTCAGGGCAGACTGAGCCCAAATCTCCCCACTGCAGCATATGCCAGGATGCCCCTTTTTATGCTGGAGTTTCTTGAAACAATGCAGGTCACAATATGCCTGCACAGGTCCCCCCAACTTCAGCCCCCAGTGTCCTCCCTGCCAGAGAGCACTTCAGAGGAGGGGCAGACAAGCCCATCCTATGCCAAGAGAGAGGGTACCTGGATGCAGGGGAGTGCACGGCCACTGTCGCCCAGCCCCCTGCCCTGGGCATTCCAGACCCAGCTCTAGGACAGGCCAAATGCTTTCAAACTCCGGTGAAGTTCACACAGAGCGATCCAAGACTGCCCTCATCACACAAACCCAAGTCTTGTGTCTGCTGCAGTGGGATCTAGGGACCCATCAAAGGGCCACTGCTGCTGGGGTAGGTGTGCTTCCTCCCTGGCGCCTCCAACAGTGATGACTGGACAGCTCCTTCCACTAACAGGCCACATTAGATGCCTATTTCCCATCAACCAAGAGGGAGAGACTCCTCTTCCAGCAATAGGCCTGGCTCAGGCCTGCCCTGTGATGTACTGTACCTCAGAGGAATCATATGGGTCGAGTTTGCCCCAAGGGCTTCTAGGCCGTGAGGGGCTTGCTGGTGTCGGAGCCATGATGCGCTGCTGCAAATCCAGGGGCTGTGGCTGGGAGAAGGGCTTCAGTTCCTTCTCATCCAGCAGGTCGTCCGCAGTGGCCCTGACTACACTGGAGAAGGGGCTGGTATCTATGTGGCCTTGGCCCTGGTCCCTCTTGCCCTCCTGTGGCTCCATTTTCCTAAGGCTCTTGCCTGAAGGGAACTCCTTCAGAAACTGGGCCAGCTCAGCCTCCTCCGAGTCTTCTTTCAGGAAGTGCTTTATCTGAGCAAGAGAACAGGGGCGCAGGAAGGAGAGAGGCAGGAGGTGAGAGCAGGGAGCAGAGCACAGGACAGAGAGGGAGAAAGCTTTTTAAATGAGTCTAGTCTGAGTGAATCTGACCAGGGCTCATCTGCCCCAACATACAGCTCCTGTCCCCACTCCCACCTGTACTGTTGGATTTTTAGGTCACATTGAATTGTAGGCTCAGCTTCTCTTGATACCTAATGTTCCCATCCCCACTCCATTTAATTCTTCAGTATTACAGGCACCCAGAATCAGTTGTCAACCACATGCACCATAAGGAGCACTAGGAAAGCCTTGAGAAGGCTCAGGGGAGGGTCAGCAAGCAGTAAGGTCTCTGTCTCACCCATGGGCAGGAAGCTCAGGGTTGTGGGGGTGGTGCTGGGAGTCTTACTAGTGGGCCAGTGTGGGGAAAGTCAGGGCAGAGACAATCCCATGCACCTTGAGTTATAGGTTGGACTCTTACTGGCTGCTCCCTGTGCATCTCAGCTGAACCCTTGCACTCTGGAGAGCAGGGACTCTCATGTTCTCCCAAGGTAGCAGACAAGGCTTGCCCTGCTGTATAAAGTTGGGCCTCCTCTGGGTCTTCAGGAACCATGGCCCCTTCCAACTCCGCTGCCTGTGTTTAGGGTATGGGGTGTGTGCCAGGGGCCAAGAGGAGGGTGAGAATGAGAGAATGCAGGGAAAGGACAGAGAAGGAAACCAAAGCAAAGAGAAAGAGAAGAAGATGAAAAGCAGTTGAGAACAAAGCTGGCTGGGGAACCTCCACCAGGACACGTCAGAACTGGCTCCCCCATCACAGGCGCACCTATACATGTACTGCTGAATGTGTCACAGCTTCCATCTCCTCTGGAACTGCCAAGCTGGGGTGGGAGGAGATGCACTGCTGTGAGCAGCAGTGCCAAGAGCCATAAAGCCTTCAGTATGTTGGACAGGGGGGAAGAATGGCACTTGTTGTACAAGGGTATATCCAAGGCACCCTCCTCCTCAATTATAAGGTCACGAGCACTCTAAGTAGCATTAGGCAGCTCCACTCTCTTGCTGCCAAATCGTAGTTGTCTTGACAAAGAGTCATGAGCCTGTCAGTGCAAGGACTGGGAGATAATGGCATCCTTGCCCCTTGCAGTATACCTGAGCAGGCCCTTGACTGCCTACCACGCACCCATGCAGCAGAAGCATGCCTATAGCTTGCGAGTCCATCAGGGTGTATACATCAGTCTGTCTGGTGCAGCCTGTCTATGTGCCCAGGGGTATGTGCACGATGCTACAGAGCGGTTAAGAACAGAAGCAAGCTCCAGGTTGATCTTACCCTCCCCAGGCACTGAGCAGGCTTCCCCCCAGAGCTGTTCCCCAGTGTGAGGCCATCTTAGGCAGCAAGGCCAGGCCGATGCTACTAATATGGGCCTATCCATGCCCATTCCTGTTTGTGAGTGGGTTTATACGTGTACTGTTGTGTAATGGAGGATGGGATGGCAGGAGGCAGAAGTAGTTGTAATTGCTGCTTACTCTGGCAGCCCCTAGCAAACTTTCTGTATTCTAGGCAAAAACCTCCCACATCTCCCTGTCCAGATTGCTCCTAGACCAGTGCAGCTCCCTCCCACCTCTGCTGCTGGAGGAATGGGTGACACCCTGCAAATGGCTGGGGACCATAAAAGGATGTCAGTGCTGTTTAGATATACGTGCTAGTAGCACACAGAGCACATATTTGGCACAGAAGACTACTGCAGGCAAACAAACAGCAATGCTAGCCTGATAGGACAGGCCTGCATTCACTCTCATTTCCGTTCCCGGCTGAGAGTGACTTCTTTTGATGACAACATCCCCAGGAAGCCGGGAGACTGCAGAGGCATAAAAGGAAACTGTGTTGAGGAGTTTGGTGCATCCTAAAGACAGTTAGGAACCACCCAGTCATTCCCCTCACAGCTCAGAGCCACCCTGGCCACACAAAGCCCTCAGGGGTTTGCATGGTGCTTCAACATTAGGTCTCTACATAGGCAGAGAAGACCTCAGGGGAGCCCATTCAGACCCAAGCACCCTGCTCTGCATCCAGCCAGTGTATCTTGCACAAGTCCCTGATATACACATGTAGAGTACAGCACAGGTACAATGGTTGATAACAGGGCAGGTGAGGAGATTGTTGGAGGCAGGCATCCTGGCACAGGGATGGCCAAACAGAAGGTGGAGAAGAGCATGTCATGTATGCACTGTGCGGCTCCTGGAACTGCTTCTAGGCCAGGAATGGATCCCTAAGAGATCTCCAGGGCACATTCATGGAACTGGGAACTAGCTCTACAGCCGGTGTACCAGGCAGTCCTCTGAAGGGCTGTTCCCTAAAGGGCAGTTATTGGAAGCTGCTCAAAAGTTAACACTGACCTGCTCCTTGGGGAGAAGGCAGAGCCCTGCAGCAGAGCTGAAGTACATAGGAACAGGACTCCCACAGCTCCTTCCTGCTCCCCTGCATGAAACCTGGAGACAGAAACCCTCCCAATATGCACAGTGCAGATGAAGTGGGACAGCTGGTAGCAGGTGGGTCACCCCACAACTCCCATCTGGGGAGACATCCTGCTTATGTATATACACAATGTCAAGCCAGTTGCTAAACTGTGTAGAAGCCAACTTTCTGTTCCAGAACATGGAGGATACAACTAGGAGATCATCTATCTTGGATCTTGTCCCAACTAACAGGGAAGAATTAGTGGCGGATGTGAAGAAGACGATGGCCAGCTTGGGAGGAAGCAATCACAATATGATAGAATTCCAGATCTTGAAACAGGGAAAGCATGAGGTCAGCAGAACAAGAACACTAGATTTAAAAAAAGGCACATTTCCACTGATTCAAGGAGTTAATGTGTATGATGCCATGGGACGACAAACTGAAGAATAAAAGCATCCAGGGGAGCTGGGAGCTTCTAAAGAGCACAGTATTGGAAGCCTAACAAAAGACTGTTCTGACGCACTGGAAGCACAAGAATAGCAAGAGACCAATGTGGCTGCACAAGGACTTTCTAGGATGCATCACATGCATACAGGCAATGGAAAAATCAGCAGGCCACCAAGGAAGCATACCAGGAAACAGCAAGAACCTTCAGGGACAAAATCAGGAAGACAAAGATAAAGAATGAGCTATACATGGTGAGGGAGGTTAAAGACAACAAGAAGAGGTGCTACAAGTCAGTTGGCCACAAGAGAAAGAACAAGGAAGCTGTGGGTCCAATGTTAACTAGCCAGGGGGAAATCTTAACAGAAGATGCAAAGAAGGTGGAGCTACTAGGCAGCTACTTTGCCCCACTCTTCACTAAAAGTTAAGCTGCAGCCAGACACCTAATACAAAATCATTTGGCTAAGGAAGGGGACAAGCTGATGGATGACATAACAAAAGAGATAGTCAGAGAGCTTTTGATGGGTCTGAACAAATCCAAGTCAGCAGGGCCTTATGAACTTCATCCCAGGGTACTGGAACTTGCAAAGAAGATCTCAGAGACCCTGGCAATGATATTCCTGAAGTTACAGAAGACAGGTGAGGTACCAGAAGACTTGGAGAGGGCCAAGGTAGTGCCCTTTAAAAAAAAGGCCAAAAAGCGGACCTGGGGAACTACCGACTGGTAAGTATCATCTCGATACATGGGAAGTTACTGCAGCATATCCTAAGGAAGTACATTTACAAGTACCTGGAGGTAGAAAGGCTGATCATCATAAGCAGCCAGCATGTATTTAGTAAGAAAAAATCATGTCAAACAAACTTGATTTTCTTCTTTGACACAGTACCTTCTTGGATGGATGAAGGGAAAGCTTTGAATACACCTGAGCTGTGTTGTCTGCTAGTTTGTCACCACCTCCTCCTCACCCTGTCAAAGGGGAACAGCTCCCAGCAGTAGCCCTGTCTGAGCTGCCGTGTTATTGGTTAACTGTTTAACTAACATAATTAGAGGAGGTTAAATGGATTTTTTTTAATATTTACTTCCCTAGTGCAGAGGTGGGCAACTAATATGATAAAGGGCTTAGAAAGCTAGTCATACAGGGAGGGGCTGAAGGAGCTAGGCATGTTCAGCTTAAGGAAAAGGTGCTTAAGAGGAGACATGACAGCAGTCTTCAAATACCTGAAGGGCTGCCATAAAGCAGCAGCAAAACATTGCTGCAGGGTAGATCAATGGCTTGAAGTTGCAGCAAATTAGCTTTAAATTGTATATCATAAAAAATCACTATTAGAACAGTGCGGCAGCGGACTAGAGAGCAGCGGAGGTGTTTAAGAGGTTGGACAGCCACTGGCTGGGTAGGCATAGCTATGATTATGTTCTGTGGACATCAGCCATGCTTCTGGGCTGTGCTGGTTGCTTCAGAGTTGGGAGGAAATTCCACCCCGCACACTTTCTGCTACGTGCGTCAGTGTTGTTGTTGTTGTTGGCGGGGGGAGGGGGGAACAGTGCTGTTTGGGGTTTTTTTAACCATCTCCAGAGACACTGGAGTTTGGCCTAAGCCAAGGCTAGGGATTTTGACTGGAGTGTGCCAATGCTCCTGTGGGACTTAAACCTGGGGGTTCCTGGCTAGAGGGTCTTGCTCCTCTCCTCTAGATTAGACCAGTCCCTATTATTTGTGGTCAGAAATGAATCTTACCAAACGGCCAGATTGGTATGGACTGTGGAGGTTTTTGCCTTCTTCTGTAGCAAGAGGTGCAGCCCACTACCTAACATCTCTTGACTGTATATTAACAACTTTTTACACAAGCAGGACCATGGGTGTCTGGTGCCTCCTGATTCAGGGGCGACATGCCCCCCCGATGCCAGTCTGCAACTGGGGGGAGGTCCCACAGCAGCTGATCCCACTGGCCGGGAGGGGAGTCCCCCAGCAGCCAATTCTGCTGGCCGCTGATTCACTCACCAGTTCACTCGCAGTAAAAGTGGCTGCGCTGCTTCCGCAGCTCCCTGGCTGCTTCCAGAAGCAGCATGGCCGCTTTTGCTGGCAGCCCCGCTCCCCGCCTAGTGCTCGCAGGGCGGGCACTGGTGCTTCCACCTGCCCCCCGCCCACTGGCTGACAGGGGTGCACCGGCACTCTCAAGGGGTGCACGTGCACCCCCATGCATCCCCTGTGCATTGTCCCCAAGCAGGACATTGGCTGCCATGTTCTCCCTGCTTTACCTGTGGAAGATTAGGGTGTTATGACTTGTGTTATGTCTTGCGTCAGGGTTGACAGTAGTTTTTATGAGAGGTTGGATTATGGATTTTGTAAGATTGTCTGGATAGGGATGACTAGATGACTCAAGCAGGGAGTTGGACTAGATGGCTTCTGGAGGCCCCTTCCAGCCTGACTTCTCTATGATTTTATGTTTCTATGATATGATCTGTACAGCAGTTCTGCTTTTTGTCTCATTCTTGCTGTTTTGATCCCAACTCTGTCTAGACAAAAAGGCCTCAACCTGAATCATTCATCCAAAATACCACGGCTGAACTGTGTGTGTGTGGGGAGTCATACCTGATGCCAATAATACCAGATTCCCCAGGGCTAACCCTAAGTCTGACCCAGTAGACTTTGCTAAAGTGAAGCCAGTGCTAGTACAGGCTGCTTCTTCCCCAGACATCTTGTTTCCCTGGCTTTGCCTCAGGACAGCTGCACCAAGCCTCTATGGGCACCAGGGGGTAAAAGCAACTCTCACTGAACCCCAAAATTAGACACCAGCATTTCTCACAAACTGCCCCAACTACAACCAGGAAATTGCCCCAGACAAGAGCCCCAAACTCCAGCTATTCCACAGGAGAGCGAGCCAGTGGGGGAAGGAGAGCAGGTGTGCAACACCACCTTCCTGCCACCTTCACTGGGTCTCATGCGGGATCCTCACATTAGATGCTTGGACTCGTATCAGCTGCAGCTTTTCCTGACTCACGGGTAAGTGCTGGAACAGCACATGCCCTTTAATAAATTGACTTGTGCGAAGGGCCCTGGCCTGTTCTGAGCTGCCCTTTGGAATCCTGCCCAGTTAGAGACAATGACACAGACATTAGTGGCACCAGTGCTGGAGGCAAAATCTGACTGAAAGAATTAACTGGGGAGGCTGCACCAAAAACGAGGTCACAGTTCCCAGGGCTCTGCAAGCTCCTGCACCTTCTACCCTGGTTCCCCTCTGTGGGTTTCTTTTTTCTTCATGGAGAGCCTGATTATTAAATCCCAATGCCTCCCCCAGGAGATGGAGCAGTGGTGTTCCACGCAGGAACACTTGGCTGAAACAACAGTGCTCCTACCTCTCTGCTGAATAGGAGCCTAGGCAGGCAAAGCAGGGAGCTGGGCTGAGATAGAGGCCATGCTGGGTCCCCTTTCTTCAGCACCTATGGAGCAGCTTTTTCTGTTCTAAATCAATACATTCACTGTGTGTGACTGCAGCATCCCATTCCCACGTGTCTTCCCTGCCTCCCTCCCTTCCTCTCTGACCTTGAAACCATCAATGTGCAATGCTGAACTGAGCCTGCCAGATCATCACAGCACCAAGCTCTCTGCTGTGTCCCTACTGCAGCCCAGCTCTGTCAAGCAGTCAGGCCAGAGGTGCCCCTGAAAGACCTGCTCAGCACAAGCACCTGCTGGAGCCAGATCTGGGGGATCTCTCTGCTGTACAGACAAGCCAAGGCCAGCTAGGGAAGCTTGCCTGTAAACAAAGCTGTCCCGGAGCATCCCTGAGCAGCCCTGGATGCCAGGCTCGTCTCAGGTTCCTTGAGCCTCCCTAGGTGTTCAGCTCCCCCCAAGCCTCTGAGTGCAATGGCTACTAGCCAGATTGGGCATTTTCTCTCTCTTGCTGCAGAGTAGGACATGGACCATTGGCTTGAAGTTGCAGCAAGGTAGGTTTAAATTGGATAGCATGAGAGCTTCCCCCATTGGATTCCTATCTAACCACAGAAAGGCCTAGTGCACTGGAGATGCTGAAGACACAAGGAGAGATTTCTCAAAGCAAACCCCTGCAGCCTCTGCTGAGGGAGCAGATCCTCCCTCCCATCAGGGTTTCCCAGCCCAAGTCCTTCCCAACAGGGAAGTACTAGTAGTCTAGGAGAAGAGAAAGGACAGCAAGAGAATAAGCCTGCAATAAAAGAAACAAGGCTCCAGGGCATGAGCTGCGAGTGGAACACTTCTGCTATTTACAACATAGTCATGAAAACCCTAAGAGAAGACCCCAGCCAGCCTTCAGACAGGGAATGGGGAGGGAGCTCTCCCTAGCTGACCACTGCAACAAGGCTTAGGAGAGTCCGACCCTTGCATGCAACCATCCCTGCCCCTCCTCCTTCCTGTACAGGCAGAGCCCTGGGTCCCATACTCTACTTCTTGCTTGTTCTCTGGCTCAAGGTGGGAGGCCATGTCCTATCATGGTGACGTCCAAGACAGAAAAGAAGATGAAGATGGGGACTTGATGCTGCCAGGGTTCATTAAGAGGGGACTGTGAATGTAATTTGCATAGACTTACCCTGCAGAAGCATACAATCTACCAATAGGGACGCTGAGCCACAAGGCTCCTGCCCACCCAGATCTCAGCAAGCTGCTGCTTCCAGTAGGCATGGGTTGGAGATGCTTGCCCGAGTGCCCTGACAATGCTAGGCACTTGGGGAAGGGGCAGACAGAATCCCTGGAACTCCCAGAGCCTTTCAGGATCCATTGCTTCCCTCATAACTTGGCCAAATGCTGCCTGTTTCACTGGTAGTTCAGGCAGCCAATTGGGGGCCGCTCCAGAGACTGCTGTTCAAGGAACTGATATATCCCAAAGGGCTGCACAGAGAGACAGTCCTGAAAAAGGTAAGAGGGCTGTGATCAGAGCCAAGGACAAGGAGAACAGACATCCCTGTCTCTGTACAGAAGCATAGGACTGAAAATGGCCTCTTGGGCTATCAATTCACTCCCTGCATTCACAGACTCCCTGCATTCACAGATTAACTTCTGTGATTAACCTCACAGAGGTTAATCAAAGAAATCCCTGAAATCACCCGTTCATCCCCTCACGCACAGCTACAAAGGCACACAATCTGAAATACTAAGAACAGCCTAAAACATGCCACAGGTAAAATCATGGCAGATGAGGGCAATGCCAATGGCCTGCCACTACAATGACAGGGAGGGAGTTAGTTAACACCTGCTCAGAAGATCTTAGGAAAAGGAAAAAGCCTCACACCACAGAGGAAGGCAAAAACCTTCACAGGCCAAGAAAACAGAAGCAACAGAAGGAACCCCCTCATTGCACACCCTGGTTCCATTGCCTCTGGTCCCACCCTGCAGAAGAGCAGTTGTCCTTGGGACTATTCCTATGCACTCCAGTATTAACCCCAGTGACTTTTTATGGGATGCTTGGAGGATACAGGTGATGCAGGAGGATATGACAGAGTAACTTCGGGGCTTGGACATGCATGGAACTTCAGCACATGGCTACTCTGGCTCCACAGCACAGCACAGCACAGCTGAAGGGTTTGGAACCAAGAGGCAAAAAGACAAAATTGGCTCAGGATCAGGAGACAAAAAGAGACAGGCCTGGAAGTGTTTCCAGCTGGAATGGCTGGCTGAGTAGGATCCTAGGGCATGGCTCTCAAGGCTGAGCTGTGTCTAGCTGCACAAAGGGATGCCACAAACATTCAAAAGCAGCTGGACAAAATTGTTTGGGATGCAATGCCAAATGCTCTGAGGTGAGGAAGTGTCTGAATTGTGGTGCCCAGAATCCTCATGCAAGCCCTATCTTTCCCGTATGCATGATGATGCAGCCTTAAGTGCAGGAGCACATGGCTAGTTTTGCACCTACAGGACACTGCCTCACTCCATGTGCAGGAAGTATAGCGCTCAATTTACTTCATTCTAATCAGTCAGTGAGTGGCCCCTGCCTCATCTCCTGCACTGACCACAGCTCAGCTCTCCTCCCAAGAGCTTCAAGTGAGGTAACAGCATGATTGTCCGATTTTACAGATGGGGAAAGACAACAAATGGACTGAGGCCACACCACTGAGCCAAAAGCTGAGACCAAGAGCTCCTGAGTCCTGATGCTAAGATCACCCCTCAAGACAACTTTGCAAAGGGCACTAAAATCCACATCTCACACTGGCCTCTGCTGTAGTCTAAAGCACACAGCACAGCTGCTCATCTGACCTTAGGTGCCTCAAGTTAACCACACACAATTGGTGGCTATGTGCTTCTCACAAGTAAATTAGAGAGGGTACAACAGGAACATGGCAACTCTATGCCACTTCCCATCCCAGGGATCCAGTTAAGTAGATTTCTGACTGTTTCCTGAAAAAGTAATTTGAACAAATGTCCTTCCTATTAACACCAGCATGAATGAGAAAAGAATCAGACTCCAGGTGTTTAAATGACCAAGCCTAGGAGCAGAAAATGAAGAGGAAAATACAGCAAGACAAGAAAGGATCTGTCTGGCAGGCAGTGAAGTGAGACCACAGTAAAGTGATGGAACTGAGGAGGAAACAGATTGCCCATCCCATGAAGCCATTCAACATTTCATCCATTTCCCCATGCCACCTCATAACAAACTGGAAGTTTTCCACCAAACCCCAGAGAAACAGCTATGCCAGAACAGGCAATACCCCACGGTCCAAATTCAACCCACTGCGCAATTCAGACCAGGCAACTGGACACAGATTTCCTATAAGTATGTTGACCACCAGGATGCTGGCTACTCAGGAAAGTGGGTGTAGTGGGGATTGGCTGTCTCATGTTTTGAGCAGAAAAATTCCAGGTGGTGATAAACATTTCCTAATAAAAGTTTTGTGAAGCTGGTGCCCTTTCATACAAATGTCTGCTTTTGACAAACCAGCATTTTCTAACCAAAAAGTGGCAGAAAATTTTTGACCAACTTTAGATTATCAGCTTGGGAGAAGACCTTGCTGAGTTGCATGAGCTAAAGGGCCCTAGAGGCTAACTCCATCAGCAAAGGAATTAAAAGGAAGGCGTTGGAAATCCTGTTCTTGCTGCCAGTTAGAGACTCGGCAGTGATGGCCAGAGAGCTGGACATGATGCGGCAGAAGAAGCTTGGGAGACAAGTCTGCTCACTTACACTGGCAATCACCAGCAGAGTAAGAGTGTAACTAAATCAGCCCTCTTCAGACTGTGCCACAAGGAAGCACTTTGCAGATTCAGGATGGGCCTGTAAGAGGACATATATAACACTAGTTCTGTGAGCTTCTGTTGGCTAACACACAGTAACATCCTAGGAAAGATGAGACAGCTGGCACACATAGCAGCGGGGTGATAAGCGTGTGGTTCATCACACAGAAGGGCTGTGTGAAGCTTTACTAGCCAATTCAATTCAGAGGTGATTCAGCCCGATTCAGGGACCGACTCTCTGAATCCAAATCAAATCAAGAGACCAATTAAAAGCTCCAAATCAAATTGGAAGTGTCCAAATCGATTCAGAAAAGATTCGGCCGATTCAGAGATTCAGCCATAGACTAAACAGGTAGCAGTCCTCATTATGCTGGACACAGCTGCTTCCAGCTGGTAAGTCTGTTGGGGTTGGGAGAGGGGGAGGAAAGAGGCATGGGGGAAGGAGGAATTGGGGCTGGGACAATGTGCCCAGCCAGGGCAGGGGGCCCAGGACTCAGGGAGGGGAGCAGGGAGGCGCAGGATGCAGGCGCAGCAGTGCTCAGAGCAGGGGCTATGCCCTGTGGTCGGTTGCCGAGCTGGGGAGGGGGAAACAGGATGCAGGCCTGGCTCACTCCGGGCAGAAGGGGGCAAGTGGCAGCAGGGCATAGGCCCCATTCTCAGTGATGCCACACCCGCATCCCACAACCTCCTTTGCGCTGGGTGGCAAGCAGCATCAGCACCCTCCCCACACGCCAGCGGCGGCATCCACCCACCGCCCCAGCTGGGCAAGCGGCAGCAGGGAAGAACCCCTGCTCCCAGTGCTGCCATGCCCACATCAGCAGTGGAAGAGGGGGCTCTACCCTGTTGCCGCTTGCCCAGCCAGCTCAGGGGGGCATGAGATGTGTGTGCGAGAGCGCTGGGAGTGGGGGCTATGCCCTGCTGCCGCTTGCCCCCTTGTGCCCGGAGTGAGCCGCACCTACATGCCACCTCCCACCCCAGCTGGGTAAGCAGCAGCAGGGCATAACCACCGCTCAGAGCACTGCTGCAACCACATCCCCCTTCTAGGCTGGGCAGCTTGCCCCAGCTCCAGCCCTAATCCCTCCCTCCCCCATGCCCCTTCCCTCCCCCAACTCCAACAGACTTACCAGCTGGAGGCAGCTGCATCAGCTACCTATTTAATCCATGGCTGACTCTCTGAAGCAGTGCCGGATCTTTTGGATCTGATTTGGCTGAATCGAACCGGGACAGTGATTCGAATCTCCAAATTGAATCACTGTCCCCCTGAATTGGCTGAATCTGAAGTGAATACTTGCTGCTCCACACAGGCATGCCACACAGGCATGGGAGAACTACAGCTGCCTTGGCCTCACTTGGACTTTATTCCAAGCTAGTTACCACACTTTTTATCTGTGCAGCAGCAAGGCCCAAGAGCCAGTAATGAGGTTTCCCATCTCAAAGGAATGGGGGCAGGGGCAGCTGACAGTAGTGGGTTTCTAATAAATCATCCAACCTCGGAGCCAGGATGCATCTGAACCACTTGAAAAAAGGCCTCTTAGTCCAAGGCTGCACTTGCTCCCACTTTACTGCTGTCCCAGCAGGGTTGGGTTTGACCTTGTAAAGGGAGCAAATTACTCAGGGCAGCAACTGAAGTAGAGTCTTAAATCGATTAATCAGTCACCTTTCTCCATCTCTCAAAAGGAGGAGGGATGGGCACAGCCAGGGAAACAGCATGGAATGCCATGCCAGGCGACCCTCTTGCTCCTGAGCTTCTTTAGGTACACTGCTGATTACAGGTGAAAGCATCTGGAAGGCCCCTTGTGTGCAAGAATGAGAGGGGCTGTGCTGGGCAAATCCAGGCTTCTCTAAGGTCCTTACAGGCTATATACCTGACATGCAGCAATCTCTGGGGTGGAGGCAGGCAGTGTGCTGCCCAGCAGTGGGAACATGCTGGTTTCACCCTGTTTTTTTATGAATAGGGCAATTCAGAGAAGAGAAGTCCTCTCCATTAAGGGTGCTAGGAATGAGCAAAAGCTGAGCTGACTATCAGTCTGAACAGAATTGAGCTCCTGAGCAGATCATACTCACTCTCAGTGAAGGAGGAGAAGTCACAAATAACAACCCATAACACAAATTCCTCTAGGCAAAGGAATGAGAATTACCTCAGAGAAATTCCCAGGAACGCAGGACAGGAAGGGCCCCTCCCCCACAGTCCAATGTAGTCTAGTACTACTGCAGGCAACTACCTTACATAATACTGCCCATGACCCTAACAAGCTTTATCATAAAATCAGGCAGGTTGTTACCCTCCATTCCTTCAAATGAGAAAACATTCTGGAACGTCACTATTTTGCTAGTTAAAGACCTTTTTTCAGCTTCCGGCTTGCATTTATACATGACTAGTTTATACAATCTGTTCTGGTACAACACTATCCTTTAAGTTATATAGCTCTTCTCCCTCCCTGCTGTTTACTTGCAGATGTATCTCTCTCTCTCTATATATATATATATATATAGAGAGCGAGAGAGAGAGAGAGAGAGAGAGAGAGAGGTAACAATCAGATCCCCTAACAGCCTTTGTTTAGTCAGACTAAACAAGCCAAGGTCTTCCAGCCACTTTTAGTAAGACAGGCTCTCCATTCCCTCATCATCCAAGCAACCCTGCTCTATTCTCTAAACCACCAGACCCATACACAGCGTTCCAGCTGAGGGTTCGATGTCTTGGATGTTCTTACCTCTGCTAGGATCCTAATAACCTTTTTCACAGCTCCATCACATTAGCAGCTCATAATCATCCTATGATCACGTAGTGGACCCATGTGATTTTCCTTCTCTTGTCTTCAGTTGATGACCCTCCAGGTCAGAGGAACTAATGACAAGGGTAAGCTGCTAAGAGCTACAACCTTGCTCTTTACACTATTACATTTCATCTTGTTTCTTTCACTCTAGTCCTCAAAAGTATCCTGTGCTCCCTTTAAGATACTCCAACCTTCTTCTGTACTGACGGTGGCTCCCAAATTCATGCTAATTTTTTTAGCACTACATTTTGTCCCCGACTTGGGGCAGGTCAGGATCATTGTCACGACTTAAAAAATAGGAAAGCAGAGGCACAGAGAGGGAAAGTGACTGACTGTAGGTCCCAACCATGAGATAGCAGCAGAGCCAGAGTGAGAAGGAAGCTATTGTCTTGATCCCCATCTTGTGGTCTGACCTCAAGGCCATGCTCTATTTCTTTCACTCACCTCCCAGCACAATACAGGGGCAACACTGAACCTTGGGTCTATCTAGGCTGCACCAGTCTGTAAACCAAGGTGAGTTTTCAGTACCAGCCCCTAGGCTTGCTCCTTTCCCAGAGAGTAAACAAACTCCCAGGGCCTCAGGAGCTTTAGCCTGTGAGGTCCCAGGCCTGCAACATAACCAGCAGAGCTGGAACGTCTCTGCCCAGCAGGCCCTGTCAGCAGGGATTGTGGAATGAAAGCCACCCCAAAATACTCCCTGTTCTCACAAGCACCAAACATTTCAGAAGAGAGCAGTGCAGCGAACCCATGCTGCTCTTCCCTAGAACTCCTGACATACGCTCGTATGCAAGCCAGTCACAACCATCCTGAACATACACGCCAGCGGGAAAGCCCCCTGCCCCTGGGACACAGCACCCTTTAAGCAGTTTATCTGACAGTGCCCCCATGCACAGAGAAATCAGCTGACTCCAGAACCCATCTGCCTCTACTGACCAGCCAGCTCAGCGGACTTTTCTACCAGGGCTGCATCACAGACACTTAAGGGAATTATAGTGCAAAGCAGGACAGCTCCCTTGTGAAACAAGAGATGTTTCTATCTGTTCCACCCTGCCACCACAAAGAGACCCTTCCACATGGCAAGACACATGGAAAATAGATCTGTGAAGGCTCCTGCACTCACGCTGCACACAGCTCAGGTAGTGGTTTGTGGAAAGCTAGGCCTGGCCAAGAGTCCAGTGGGTATTTTTCACACAGGAAACTTTCCAGACGGCAAGAGCCTGGAATGTCTCCAGATAGTTACTAACAGCAGCACATCACAAGGGTACAAAGCACTCATCCTACAGAAACAATGCATGTACAACATGCATAGGCACGAACCCAGTGCATGGACGTTCCAATCACTCACAGAACATTCGCACCACCGAAACGGAGTCACCTCCAGCATGGGAGGCAACAGCTTTTTGACACTACAACACCAGCCTACACAAATTAGGGCCAAAAGCCGAGGAAGCTATTCAAAGGGACCTGCAAGATGTATTTTAGGTTGGGAAAAAGGTAATCCTTCAGGTTGGAATTGGCCGATGTGTTGGGTAAAGTCTCCTGCTATTGGAAAATATGCCAGGGGCTTCTTGTTAGGCAGGCCCTTTGTTGTACATCTCACTTGATTAGACTGGCAGCTGATGAGCAAGCAGGAATCCCTCTCAGCCCCTGACCTGAGTTACAGACAGTTACCTCCATAGGCAGAGAATCTGCCTGATTGTTGTTGTCCTATAGGATGGACTCTATCAAGATTTCACTAGATTTCAGTCTTCTCTTGTTAGCGTGGAGAGTGCAATGGGAGTGCCTTAGGATCACAAGCACATAGCCACTAATTATTGCTTTTACTGTCCCAGCAGCCTGGATTTATCATGCTATCTCCTACCCAAGGCCTCAAATTGAGGTTTGAATGACTAGTGCCCTCCTAACCCTATGGGCTGTCCAGATGTGAAGTCCAGTAGCATGACAGTCACTGCCCACTGGAACTAGAACAACTGGCTCGGTCTTGTGCTTCCTGGCTCCAGAATGCTGACTGTGCAAGAAGCATGTGGGCAGGGAGAAAGTTTATCTTTGGTAGCCTCCTAGAACTATAGGAGCTCCCTCCACTGTGACTCTATAGTTCATGTTCTTTGGCAGGTTTTGACCCTTTTGTAGCGACAGACTAAACTGCTTCACATATTGTCTCAGGTCTTTTCTCCCTAATCTTGATCAGAGAAATACCTGAAAGGATTAAAGGAACAAAAGAACAAAGGAGTGGCAGTATCAGAACAAACTTGTGTCCATTATGTCTGATAGGGACACTACCAAAACACTACTTCACAGGAAGCCACAACTCCCTGCCATGTGCAGCACTAGGCTAAAATGAAAAGTTACTACCTGCCCCTGATGGTGACCAGTTATGGCTCCAGGAACAAGTCCTGATGGCCTCCCCACGCTTCTATCTTAGCCTTCCTATAAATACTCTCCCTCCAGATGCTGCTTCAGACTCACTATTTTTCACAACAACCTGGAGCGGCTACTTCCACAGGTTAGCTACATATAAAAAAAAAACCCTTCCAGTAAAGTGCCCCTTTTTCATATTATGAGATGGGTTATGCAAGAGCAGTTGCCTTGCTTCCACTGCATCATTCATCACTTATCTATCTCTCTTGTCCTTTCCCTTTCACCAAGGGAACAGCCCTCAGCTTGTTGGGCTTTCTTGACTGTAAGCCCCTTCCCAACATGCATTCAGGAGTCTCCAGCTGTGTTCACTGATCTTTCCAATTCTTATTTCATAAAACAGATAAGATGACTATACATCAATGTTGTATCCACACAGTGATGTACCTTCTATTTATATGGTGTTGCAATCATTTCTATATTAATCTCTATTCTGTTTTAATACACCCTGGCTCCCTTTTGACTGCAGCTATGTTCTGAGCAGACATATTCAGTGAATCACACACAAGGAAACTTACAACCTTTTAATGCTAATTCATGGCCCTCTCTGCATATGACATATTTGAAATTGTTCCTTCTCATGATCCCTGCAGGGCATTGTGCTAAATGATCTGCCATTGCACTGCCCAGTTGCACAATTGTATTTGCTCAACATTCCTCAGTTATTCCCCAGTCTAGTCTCAAAAATGCTAATCAACATTTTCATCTTTAGCAAGTGTCACTATTTCCATTGGTCATACTCAATAAACATTCTGAATGCAAATGCTTCTCAGCGGCAGCCTCCTATTCTTTAAGCTGATAAGGTTTGCAGGTGACCCAAAGAGTAGGGAAGTATGAAATAATTCAGTCAGATAACTGACACACACAAATCTGGATCTCTTGATAAAATGGGCACAAGCTAACGATTTACTTTTCAATACAGCCAAATCCACAAAAAAAAAAAGGACGCTGGCAACGCTTACAGGATAGGGACTCTGGGAAGCAGTGACTTGGAAAAGGATTTGGGAATTATGCAGGATAGTCAAGGGAACAGGATCTCCACACTGTGAACATAAGGGCTAATGTGAGCCTTGCATGTATAAACAAGGAACTCAAGTAGGAGCAGGGAGATGATGTAAATGGTATAAAAATCTTGTTTCCTGTTCCAGCACCCACAATTCGGGAACATTTACAAACTGGAAAGCGTTTGGAGAAGTCATAACAATGGTTAAAAGACTGAAAAACACACCTTGTAATAAGAGACTCAGGGAATTCAGTGCCTTTACCTTATCCTAGAGAAGTTAAGGGATGGCTTGATCACAGCTAACAAGCACACAGAAAGGGAACAAAACTTTGCAAAAGAGGTCTTAAACCCAAAGACAAATGTACAAAAACTATAAGCAGGGAGCTGAAGCTTGGCAAGTTCAGACTAAACATGAGGTGCTAATTTCTAACAGGGAGTGTTAGCAAGTTGAACCATTGAAGCAAGTTTCCCTGCCTCAGTTGTACGGGCTCTGCGGGGCTTATAAGGATAGTCTCCAGTTCCCTCTGCTTTCACACAGCTGGTTGGCAGGGCTAATATATGGACCAGGACACTCAAATCTGCACATATGGGGCTAAAGATACATCCACTCAGAAATCATTGCTCTCACACAGCCACTTAGAGAACTGCCCTGAATAGCTCACGGTGAAGCTCTTTAGCAATAACTGTTTCCAAATCTAGGTAAATGTTATCCATTGGTTCAATTTTAAATCTCTCTAAACCATTACCTCTTAGGGGAAAGATGCATTTTAGCCTCAGAGGACCCCGTTTCAAAATGCCCCTTTAGTTGCTTCCTTATTCTCTCCTTAATGATTTTGCTATTTGCTCTGGTACTCAAAGCAGAGCCTGCTGGTCCATAATTCCCACAATCTACCTTCAAGCCATTTTGAAGATAGCTAATGTCCTGCCTCCCTGGTAGCAGCACAGCTATTAAATGCTAAATTTCACATTTCTAAGGGCAGCTCAGGTAGTCCAGTGGTTAGATCCTTCAGTGCCCCCGGGCAATAATATCTTTGGGGCAAAAACTAATCTTGTTCTGTCCTGCACAGAAAATGCTACCACATACATGATTAGTAATACTGATGCCCTCCAAACTGTGGCAAGTGCCATGGCTGATAGCCTGTCACTTCCTCTGGCTGCAGCACCCGCCTCTAACTCCCCTAATAGGCTAGCTACCTGCACAACTCTCCGAGGGTCTCCCCAGTACTAGTATATATCAAGAGCTTAGTACAGCTTTATAACTTTGCCTTATGTACATTGCAAACTTCATCACTACCTTACAATGTATCAAGCAAACATGGACTTGCTTCACATAAGCTGGATTTCTCCATAACTGACAGATCACCGCCCCCCCCGCCCCACCCCCTGCACCTGTACGCATTTGCATGTGTGGCAGAGTCCTCTGTTTAGTTCACCTTTACTTCAGAACTATAACAGCACTAGCTCAGTGCCCATCAAGACTGACGGAGGGTAAGGGGCTGGGATGGAGTGCCACCACCTAACAACCCATGCTGCTGCAGCTCTGCCTCTTGCCGGGACCAGGGTGGGGCGCCGAGGCCAGCTCCCCCCTCTGTCCCGTCTTCGGGGCCACTTCAGAATCATAGCAGCACCCCCCAAGCTTGGAACGCTCTGATTGGCTGTTTCCATTAGCCAGTCAGAGCATGAATAAAGCGTTACAGACGGACAGACAGGCTTTTATAATATTAGAATGAGGAGGTTGCTACTTCACTTGCTTCATCACCAAGGCAAATCTCCATGCCAGAACCACCCTGGTCAGCATGGGCAAGAGGGACAGTCAGAAAACAGCCAGCCTTGTGCTGAGCTCTCATGTTGCAGATGCATACTGACATTTAGGAAATCCAGATTTCAAACTACAGCTGCATCCGTTTGCTGAGGGTGGTTCTATAAGGCCATTGTGACAGTGACTCTTCCAAGACTAGCTGCACTCCAAAGCACTTTTCCCCTGGCCTAATAGCACACATGGTCCTACTTCTTTCTCCTGCAGCAGTGCTGAATACTAAAAACACTTAGCTTATGGTCTCCCAGAATGGACATTCCTCTCTCTTCCACTTGAAGAAAATGGAATAAACAGTCCTTCCACAGCAAAATGCGGGAAGACCAACCCTGGGGCACCGTTCACCCACCCTTATACCCACACTGCCAGCTGCTGCTCAGAAACATGGCTGGTGGAAGTAGACACCCTTCAGCGTCAGGTTCCTGGTCTGGATAAATTAGAACCAGAACTTCAATGCACATGGGGCACGCGACCCAGAATGACCAAAACTGAAGTTTTCACCCTCTGCTCCAAGCTGATCATTGGTTGCAGCCATGTAGCAGCCCCAGGCCCTTTACCCGCGTGCAATGAGAATGCAAAGGGTGTGATGGGAGGGGGGGGGCAGTTATGGGAGGCTCTGCCACTGTCCTCAATCACACACACGTCTTTTTTTGGGCACTTGTGGGTGGTGTTGATCTGCATGAGAAGTATGATACCTGGCTATGAACCACAGCTTTGCTGGGTGCAAGTGGAAGATGATCAGATGCTCTAGTAAAGGGCACAATCCGAGAGCCAGATAGATCATAAGGTGGCACTGATCTCTCACTGCCTTTTTGCTTTTGTTTCCCATCCCTAGGCTGCCAGGGGATCCAACGTGAATGATGGCACTAATTGCTGTGCCTGTGTTTCTCTCACGATGTTCCCTTTAAGGATGAGAAAGGAATAACATGTGGGTAGCCCCCTCCCGTAGCTCCCTATTAGGGGGGAAGGATTTGTGTGCTGCCCAAGTGGAAACAGTCCCTGTCAGGGTTTATCTCAGGTGGGGACTGGACCTCAAGGGACATTTGTTGTCAGACTGACAACACTAATCTGTGTCAGCTGGGGCTGCATCCCTGGCCTGAAGGCAGGTTGCAGGGTGGAAAGCAGCTCAGTTCACATCTCGGCACCATCCACCATTCCCTCCCCCCGCCCCTCCCCTCCCTCCGGCCCCCGCGAGGGGCAGGGGCTGGGGGCGCTGCGCATTTCCCCCCCAGGTGCCATCACAAGGGGTGGAGGGGAGCATAAGCGGGGGGCGCAAGCCCTGCCCCGACTCCGATGAGGTCCAGGACGAGTGAGACGGTGTCTAACGGGCTTAGAGATGCCCGGGGCGGGGGCGGGGGCGCGGGCGCGCGGTTTCACCTTCCCGGCGGGGCAAAGCGATGCTCAGTCGCTGGACGCTGCGGCCGGCCCCGCCAGCAGCCCGGGCACCCCGCGCCGGCGTCCCTCGGCCTTAAGCCCGCAACACCGGGCCGGGCCCAGCTGCTGGGGCAGGAGGCAGCCGGCGGCGGCGGGCAGCGAGCGCCCGCGCGTGCACGGACACCGGGGTCCCGGGCCGGGCAGCGCCAGCCCCCCCGCCCCGGCCCGGCCCGGCCCGGCCCGGCCCGGCCCGGCCCGGCCGCCTTACCATTGCCGCAGCGGCGGGCGGGCGGGCTCCCTCCCTGCCGAGCCCGCGCCGGGCGGCCGCTGGCGGGCAGCGGCGCAGATGCACGGGGCGGCCGAGGGGCAGCGCCGCGCCGGGGAGCAGCCGGCGGGGCGGGGCGGGCGCGTCATGTGGGGCGGGCGCCGAGGGGCAGCGCCAGGGCCCGGCAGAGCCCTTCCTCCCGCGGGAGCGGGCACGGCGCCGGCCGCGGCGGCCCTGGGGCCGAGGGCCGTTTCCAGCGCGGCTGCGGCAGCCGCTGCTAGAAGCTCCTAAGCCCCCGAGTCCCTTCTGTTTGGGATGTTTTCCCCAGGGTATTTTGTCAGCGCTGCTGCGCCCAGGCCTGGTTCCCCCCCGCCGAACAGGAGACCACGGGATTGCTCCGGCCGAGCCCCCCCGGCAGAGCCACCTGCGGGAGCCGAGAAGAGAGCGGCGCCCGAGGCATCCATCAGGCAGGGGGAGCTTGTAGGAAGAGAGAAGCTAAAGCCTCTCACCTGCTGGTCCGCCAAGTGCTCCTGTTCCACCACAACAGGGACAGCAGGGCCCAGCAACTTCTGGCTGTAACTCCTGACCTGCGCTGGAAGACAGTGGCTTCCCCAAAGATCCCTTAGGGCAACTAACTCCTGGAGAAATCCTGGCAGCTCCTTCCTAGGCAGAAGCCAAATTCAGAGCCCTCCCTCCAGGAGATGTGGAGGAGGGTGGCGTCATTCTTGGTAGCGCAGAACAAACCAGGTGACCTCCCCTGAATTCAAAGCTGGACAAGCGGCTGAAGCATTCAGCTGAGCTGGGTTCAAGATCTAGTCTGCCACAAGCATCCTGTGTGCCCAAAGCAGGGCATTTGGCCTCTCTGCCTCAGTCCTCCATCAGGGCTGCTCTGAAGATACAGGCAGAAAAGACTGAGAGATGTGCAGGCACTGTGGTAATGGTGCCAGACGCACACTGGAAAGAAGCAGGAGACCTCTGTAATAATGGGTGCCTCCTGCAGAGAGCCCTTACTTCAAAGACCTTGGCAACGAGACTTCTCTAACTCCTTAATGCCAATCCTGTGCCAATCCTCTGTTAGCTATAGGTAATATGTCCCCTGCATCTTTTATTCTGGATTTGGCTACTGTGCCCTTTTCATGCCATGGGCATCACTGTAGTCTAGAAGCAGCAGTGCCTGTTACAAAGGGATCCAACAGCACTGTTTCAGAGATTCAGCCACTCTGGCATAGGAAGAAAAGGTGAGGACAGGTATCTGTCTCTTGGCCTCACTTGAGTTCTTGATTTAGCAAATCTAGGGTAGCAGGCTTATATGTTCTCTCTGAGACCCAGCCTCATGTACTGAGGAGAGCTGGCTGGATGATTCAACCAAGTTGCTATTACATGACTACATCCAGCCAAGAAACCATTCACTGTGCAGCCAGGTCCCAAAAAGATAATTTAGTTGACGGTGCTGACCTTGTTAATTAGTCTTCAGACAGAAAGTTCAGGAATTGTGGGAGTGCGTAGCCCAGCCTTCTCCTGCCTGACTCCAAACCCCAGACACTGGTTCTGTAGTCATATTTGGCTTTGGAGGTGCCAGGTTAACGCATCTAGAGTGCTTATATGCACACATCTAAGGTTTGTCATGGTAATGCAAGATTTCATCATACCCACAACAGCTGCCAGGCTGTTTCATTCTAGATCAGGGGAGCAGGGCTAGTGATAGGTGTGAAAGTTGCAGCCTCTCTTAATCAGATGATCTGTTCCAAGGTCAGGATCCTTGCCCACTTAATCCTGGACATTAGGATGTCACTGGTGATGTAGTGCTCAGGCAGTCCCTTCCTGTGTGTTGCCCCTGCAGATCATCAAAGCAATATGAAATGACAGAGGAGACTGTAGAGATGGTGGCTGCCCTTTTGCTCAAAATCTGTTTGACTGTGGCACAGCGTCCTTTGGCATTTTTCAGTTACGGAAAGGTAGAGGCACAGTCAGCCCATGTGCAAAGACTTGGCCTGCGGAACCATTCCCAGAGGTAGGCAGCCTTAGGAAAGCCAAAGGCCTTTCAGTGCACTTGAAGTCAAGTGTTTCTTGGTGTCA